>NC_079976.1:10536103-10902769 GCF_029852145.1 Microplitis mediator | reverse complement strand
GCTGAATTTACTATTAAATTAGGAGTTGATTATGACACATTTATTGGATCTGCAATGATGAAAAAGAACTTTATTCTTAGATTGAGAGATTTGTTTGGTGATAAAGATACGGATGCTATTTCATTGATGACAATAACACCAGTTGGGCATAAAAATACAATGATCACATGGAGGAATACAACTTTACCGGTTGCTTATTGTCCTAATAGTGAGATACAAAGGCTAAGTGAAGTCTTATTTGTTAAACCAGATAACAAAGAACTGACAAATAGAATTGAGAGAATTATGGGAATGGAATTCCCTGTTGATCAATTAACTTTGACACCGATGGGAATTTGTTTGGGCGAGTTTACGAGAGTTCACTCTCATGATGGAGGACTTGGTATTGATGATGAAGATGAACGAGGAGGAAGACGAGGCTCTGGAGCACGAGGCGGCGTGGATAATGATGACTATCTTATTACTTTTGTCTTGCCGGCTATAATTATTGCTGCGATGCTTGCGCTCGCGGGTATTATTGCTTGTATACTGTACAGAAGGAAGAGAAGTGGGAAGATGAGTGTCAGTGAACACGCGGACGAAAGACAGAGCTTTAGAAGTAAAGGAATCCCGGTTATTTTCCAGGATGAGTTGGAAGAAAAACCTGAACCAGGTAATTTTTAGTTTTTGAATTTAAAAAATTTTTTTAAATACATAAGTATGATTTCTGTTCAAATGACAAATTTCCGCGTAAAATTAATACCCACATCTATTTTTTGGTAAGATAATATTTATCTAATATAAATATATATTAAGGTGATCGTTGAAAATTAAATTTTCTCAGACGCCCCATAAAAAGCTTCTTTTTAGTGAAAAAATACGAGGGGAATTTAATTTTTTCTCTTTAAGTAAAAAGAACATGTGCCTCAGGACGATCAAAGTTCATTTATCGAGACTATCGCGATTTTTTTTTAATATCTCATGAAATATGCAGATTAAAAGAAAAAATCATAAGAACAATTTTGTAGGAAATAAAATTCTTGACAAAAAAGGTCATGTTCATTTTTTTTATAAAATGTGTATTTACAAAGATATTTTAAAAAAACTTTTTTAGATCTTATCAATTGAGCATTTTAAGGATTACGAGTGTTAAAGATAAAGTTTTTTCTTAAATATAGACAACTTCGTAACTCGTAACATATCAATCATTAATGCTTGTTATAGTTTCTATATACTTAGAAAAATGTTATTTTCAACATTTATAATCCTTAACCCGTCAGCACTCCCGTGATTTTTAGTGTCTCGCTTGCGCGACAGCGACATCCTATAAGTTGAATAGTGTCCTGTGAGCAAAATGCTCATAACGGGAGTGTTGACGAGTTAAAACGCTCAATTCATAAGATCTAAAAAAAGTTTTTTTTAAATGTCTTCATAAATACACATATTATAAAAAAATGAAGATTACCTTTTTTGTCAAGAATTTAATTTTCTACAAAATTGTTCTTATAATTTTTTCCTTTAATCAGCATATTTCATGAGATATTTAAAAAAAAACCGCGATTGTATCAAAAAATAGACTTTGATCGTCCTGAGACACGAGTTCTATTTACTTAAAAAGGAAAAACCAAATTCCCCACGTATTTTTTCACTAAAAAGAAGCTTTTTATGGGGCGTCTGAGAAAATTTATTTTTTAACGACCACCCTAATAAATATTAATAAATATGACTAAAAAAAATGTATTCAGATTATATTGATGTGAATACTTAAATAAGAAGAAATTTGATAACGAATTAAACTACACATTTACGTTTTTATTTAAAAAAAAAAAATTAATTCTTTGTCTATGGCCTTCATGATTTAAGTAACTAATTGTGATTATTATAGGTGATAAAGCACCAGTGATATTAAAAGAAGAAAAACCGCCGCTACCACCACCGGAGTATTTGCGCTCAGAAGACGGCGCGGACCAGCCAATGCTATCACAAGAAAACTCAGAAGAACCATATCAACCTCCGCCGCCATTCGCTCGCACATCTGACAACACGCGTCAAAATCGCCCGAAACCAACGCCGACTTACAGAAAACCACCTCCGTACGTACCACCCTAACAAAATTACGAATTGCACTCATCAACGCGTCGATATATGACCGCAATGTTGGGTGAAACTACAACATCAACCGCCGAATTACGCGAACAAATATTTCATCGAATACAAGGCCATACTTCGAGATTTCATGACTAAGAAATTTTTTTTTATTCATTAATTAATTAATTGATAATTATTAATTCTATTAACGTCAATTCGATGGTCACGTGTTGCCTAATTCAACTTTTAAAAAGTTCACATTTAATTAACCCTTCAATGGTCATCAGATATTTTAGTTTTTAAAAAAATTATATACTGATATTTTTAGAATCCGGAAAGTAATAAAATTACTTTTAAATTTCACTAAAAATAATTTATGTTTTTAAAGCGATTATATCTCAGAAACTATTCGTTTTATGTTGAAAATGTCCTGATACGAATTTGTAGAGCCTTAAATTTTTTATAAAAGAGAATTGAATGAAAATTTTGATAGGATGAGACTGAAAAAAGTTATGCTGAGTTAAAAGTCTTGATTTAGTATGTGAATAAAATTACGTGGGAGTTTTTTTGTAAATTATTAGTTTAATGTATAAAGTACTTGAATGACTTTTTATATATTATTAAATTCTTGATAAAATACTCGGTTAACGGGAACGATAAAATAATTCTGCAAGTTATAACTCATAAAAGTTAAACGTATAATTGCAGAATTAAATAAACAAAATATTTAGATTTATATTTTTAGTTCTGGCTTTTATTTTTATTTTTATTTTTTGAGCCACCGCATGTTTTTTAAAATTTTGTTTATTTTAATTATTTTTATTAAGAGCTAAAGTTGACTGAGTGTCTCGCAGTGACCTTCCGTGTTAAATTTTTTGTTATTGTTGTTGTTGTTGTTGTTAATGCAATTAAAATTTGTTAATTACTATTTAAAACATACACTTTGTTTTAACCATTATTATCTTTTGGTGTAAATTAAAAAAATTTTAATTTTTTAAATAATTAAAATTTTGTGTTTCAAAATGTTCATAATTATTTTGGATACTTAATTTATGAAAATTAATACCGATTTAAAATTCCGGTATATTAATAAGTATTCAAAGTTCACGATCCTTGTTTATACTTTGTTCAACTTGAACCCGAGATTATCAATAATTTAATTTAATTATATAATTATTCATATATTTTATATCTAATCCAAAGAAACATTTTTTTTATCCTAATTCAATATTAACCGAAATATTGACATCAACTCACTTATGATTGAGTTTTTGCATAAAAAAAAACAAATTGGCGGACAAGTTATTAAGTTTTTTAATAAGAACGATCAATCTGCAGTCACTACGTACTATTATCCGAGTATAATACTACCAGATTTATTAAATATGGTTAAAATTAAATCATTTATTGAAGCCTTACTAATTTACTCTCAGAAATTTTGTTGATTTTAATGAGATAAATTTTGTCATTTATTCGCAAGCTTATTGATTTCGATAATGGTACACTGTAAAAAATTGGGAGTGAATACGGATTTTATTTCAATCCAAATTCACTACATCACTCGTAGTTCCGGAGTTTTCAAAAAATATCATTCCGCATGCGAAGTGAATAGGGTTTTTTTTTAAGTGGAGTGATTACGGAATGACGTGGATTTTATTTCAATCCGCTTCACTCCGGTCTGGAATTTGAATACCTAAATAAATTTATATTTAATAGAAATAAATGTTTATGAGAATCATAATTATTTCAATAAGTAATTGATTCAGATATTAATAATTAAACTTAAAATATTATATTTTTAATTTATAAAATGTTTTGGTAACTCACTAAATTATAATTTCATATAATACATAGTGAAAACATTAAATTTTTTAATAGTTATGGAGCCATAGTTTCTATGGGAATATTTTATGTTTCAGTACAAAATAAATTGTTTTTTCGTGGCATGGATGATATGTCATATGACAGTTTGTGACTCAGTAGAATTATATTAATGATGAAAAATGAAAAATCTGATTCTGTCACTTCATAAGCGTGAAAGTTTTCATTATCAGCTCCTTATAATTTTTAAAAAATATTTCTTGTGAATTTATGGAAAGGGAGCACGTAATTATTTCCGTACTCAATATAAATGTTAAAATATAGAAGCTTTAACTTCACTATGTGTTAGTAATTCTTTTTATAAATATTTTCTAAAACTCCTATTTGAAGTGAAATTCATTTCGAGGCAATTTAATGAATAAAAAATCATCAACTTCACGATAACCCCTTCAGAGTGAATTTCACTCCGAAGGGGAGTGATAAATAAAAAGTCATCCACTCCGCGTTCACTCTGCAAATTTTTTACAGTGTAAAATCAGAGGATTCTTAAAAAAATCTACACACGGTCAAATGTTTTATTAGTAGTCTAATATATTTTTTTTCTTAAATATCTTAACGACGATGAAAGATACAAAAAAACTTATTAAATTTCTATGGTTTACCTAAGGGCTGTCTTTCATGGATACAAAAAATTCAGTTTTTAATTTCAAATTATATACAAATTTTTATGTCCGTAATTTTATAATATCATGTCAACATCTTTACGCGCGATATATACGCGTAAGTATTTGCAAAACTTAAGATACTGAACAAATTATTGCATATAAACATCTAAACCTACGAAAAGGCACAAATTACGGTCAAGACTTTTTCACTGATAACAAATTAAATTTGTTTAATTTTTATTATTATAGAACCATGTCATAGACTAAATTTTTCTTATCCTCTCTTAATAATATAGATAATAGATATATTCCGCGATATCAGTTATATTCAATGTCAGAATAATTGACATAACTATTTATTTAAAGAATATTAATAACATCGTTTTTTTTTTCCCGCGTAATTTAAATGTATTTCGAATGAAATAGATAAATTGTTTTATCTCGATACTTGGCAGATAGAAAAGTTAAAACCATGAAAAGGCACAAATTCCAGTCAGGATTTTTACAAAAAAAAAATTGTATTAAATTTAATGTGACCTCTGTATAAAATTAAAAAGTGACTGAAGGGTTAATTAAAAAATCTCCAACGAATCTCAATTTAATTTTGTTACAAAACGTTTTTTAATCAGTGCCATTTTTTATAAGCAATATAAGATTAAAAAATGCCTAATTAAATAGTCATAGACTGTAAAGATCTCCACGCACACGAGGATTGATACTTATTAATTATAATTATAATTAATTAATTAATAACTATTAATATTAACAATTGATTTAAACAACCTCGTAATTCACTGCCACTCTAGAGCTTAGTAATCTTTTTTTCTACTTAATTAATTATTAATTTTAATAATCCAGCTCCACTGATTTTTTAAAAATAAATTTATCAATTATATTTTAATGCTCGATAATTAATGATTTTTAACACGATAATTTATCTATTAATTAATTTAATTAATTAATAATAAATTATATAAAATTTTTTTAACCATTTATTAATTAGTTCATAAAAAGAATACGTACTATCGCACAAAGCTAAAAATTTACAAAAAAATTATAATTATGTAAAAGTCTTTTTTTTACAATCGTGAATTCTTTTAAAATTAAATAGTTACCATGCCAAAAAGAAAATTAACACTTAAATAAAATTTCGTACCGATTGAAAGAAACAATTTTTTTTTTAAATGTTTTGATTGTCGGCGATTTTTTTACGCGGCTAGACAAAGCATTTGCAAAATTTTAATGCTGATCGATGAATGAAAAAAGAAACAAAATTTAAGTAATTAATATAATTGCGATAATTGCCAGTAATTATCAATTAATAAGTCTGCTGATGTGTTATTAATAAATAAGTAAATAAATAATTAATTTCTAAAAAATATCAACCATCTGCGTAACATCTGTAACGTATATTGGTAATAATAATCATAAGTAATAAATAATAATAAATAATAATAATAATAACAAATAATACGTATAACATTCATCAATTATCACTCATTAATCATTATTCTTATCAGCGACACATTTATTGCGCAATTTATTCAAAAAACCACTTGTACTTTATATTAGTCTACCTCAGAATTTTTCTTAACTTGAGAAGATATTAAAATAAAAAATTAATTTAAGTCATCTTGACGTAATTACACGTCGAATGAGTACCCACAATACGACATTACGGTAAAAAAATTTATTTGGGAATTTATGACTCGTAAATATTAATTAATTGTTATCAGCGATCCTAATAAATTTATCTACAAAAATAATGTCTGTATTCGTGCTATTCATAAAATTTCGCGCAAAATGAATACCAACAACGATAGGTTTGGATGCGATGACAATTGATTAATTAATTGTTAATTAGTTAAATGAATCAAAAAAATTATTTTGACTATATTGGTGTGGGTACTCAAATAAGAGGAAATTTGATAAGATATAAAATGGTGGTAATTAGAATTATTTTTAAAAATTTTGTTTATCTGATTTAAAAATAATAAAATTTATATTTTTTATTAATTATTTTATTAAAAATTAATTGTGATAAAAAAATTGATAGTATCTTTGTAAAAATAATTAATTAATTAATAATTTGACATAAATGTGTCGCAATCATATCATGCTTTTATCATAATATCATATCATCGCAATTTTTTGCGTCCGTACTAACATGAAAATTAATTAATTTAATTAATTAATTAAATAAAATTGTAAATTATAATTAAATCGATCAGCATTTTATATAAATAAATAATACAAATAATATAAATGTACATCAAATGTATAAGTACTAACGGACGTTTTTTTTATATATAAATCTATACATATTATAATTATAATAATAAATAAATTGTAAATGTGTATAAGTGTGTACGGAATTAATGAATTTTAAAAAATATATGTATGAATGAAGTTAATTATAATAATATAATTGTAAGTATAAGAATATTTTTGTCTGAATTATAAACACATAACGCTTTCAAAAAGTTTAAATAAAATAATTAATTAATAAATGTTCTCATGCGAGATTTTTTTTATTTAAACAAAAAAAGTCTTTAATGATTTTCGATACTAAATAAATATATATATATCAATATATATGTATCCATAACATGACTAGACAAGTATACTCAGTATGTAAAGTAAAATTGAATTAATAAAACCATTTTAGGATATTCTTGAATTTTTTTTATTTTCTAATTATTAAAAAATTAATTTTTTTTCAGAGTTCAAGATTTTTTGAGAAATCCCGAGACTCGGTAGTGTCTCGCGCCAAGCACACGTTCGAATCCATATGTACGTGTATGTACATGGCGGCGCGAGACGACCGTGTCTCTCTATTCCGAAATCATACACAGAAAAAAAACGTTATCTTGAGTCAAGAAAATAAAATATTTTGGATGACAAACATATTCGGGAACCAAGTCAAGATTTTCTTGAGCCAAGAGAATTTGTCTTGGTCAGAGGAGATTTCTACTTTATCCGGGAAAACTGAGGTTTTTAAAAATACTTTCTTGAATCAAGAATATTTACCTTCAGTGGAGCATTTTTTTGTCTGTATACGTCGACTGAACGTTTTGCATACTTTTGCACACCTCGAACGCAAAGCAGAGAGGTAATGCTCTATTGTTGCCAAATTAAAAATCGGGGTTTCGGTAATCTTAAATCATCCATCAATTTACAGTCGGGCCTCGTTATAAGACTATCATTCTGTCTTTTTTATAAACCAGGTATCGCGATAGTTTGAGAGAGAAACTAACAGCCTTATAACGAGTTCCTACTGTATTATAGCACTTAAATAGGAAAAAAATGCACTGGTGTTGAGAGGATAGTCTATTGAACAACTCTAATGTACTTTGAAGTTCTCTTACTAAGTTTGTTTTTAAAAAAAATTTGTTAGAAAAAATTATTGTTGGACGGCAATTGGTCTGATTATTTGGATATTCAGTGATAATTAAAAGTGATAACTGATAGCATATTGTATACACAATTCCGTATGTATTTTTATATTTTTTTTTTTCTACTGGTGCTACCAATGGCGAATATTTTTACAAACTTCATTTTGCTCTCTTCAAGTTGAATGAGTCAAATGCTACGCGGGGAGATTAGTCTCTATAATGGGGTAGGAATTTACCCTTTCGGCACAGGTATGGTGAAAATTATTTTGCGAATATCTTTATATATATGCATTAGTATGAATAGTTGTCATTAACTATATTAGGATTTATAACATTAGTTCAATAATGAATTCTCTTAACTACAGTATTATTATATCCGCAATAAACTTATCGGTAATATAACATTGCGCCATTTATTTTCACAAAAATAATTTTTGTCCGACGATATCTTTGGAACGAAGGAACCGATCCAAGCGTTCTTGGTGGCAATCAAAAAAGCTCACCAAAGCTTAGAACTAATTACATTTTGAGGCGAATTGGGCAAGAGGTTCATGAATTATACGCAAAAAATCAAAAACAAAAAAAAATTTTTAATTTTTATTCTTCGCATAACTCGTAAACTACATGACCAATCTACCCCAAAATCTAATTAATTTTAAGTCTTGTTGAGCCCTTTCGATTGCCACCAAGAACGTTCAAATCGGTTAATTCGTTCCAAAGATATCGCCGGACAAAAAAAGTTTACACACACACACACACACACACACGCGCGCACGCACACCTACACACGGACGTCCATCCGGAAATAGAATAGCTTCCTAGGACCTCAAAACGTCGACATTTGATGAAAACTCGATTTTCGAAAATCGGACCGAAACCAATAACTTCCTTTTTTTTGAAAATTTGCAATTTTCGTACCGGGAAATTAAAAATATTTAGGTGTACTTGGTGTGCGCTATTAAGGTCAATTCAAAGTATTTGAATATGAGAGGTTTAGAAGATACGACACGACTAAACAATAATTTTGTGCGTTAACGCACATCAAGTATATTTAACCATTTTTTTTTTGTACATTTAATTGTTATTATTTTTTTAGCTCTACAACATTCACGTTACTTAGTAATACTTATGATTTTCGTTATTTTTTTTTTTTTCGTAAAAAAATTATACTCCATGTAATACGTAATAGATTTTGAACGTGTACTTGGCGCGGCTCACAAAAAAATCGGTTTTCGGTAGGATAAATGAACTGTGTAGTGGAGTAGATCGTAAAATTCTGCGAAATATGAGTACCCACATCAATATGTTTGGATAAGATGGACTAGTTTATATATTTGTTATTTATATGAATATATAATATGATTTGTTTAACTTTTTATCTGAATAGTGATGTGGGTGCTTAAATTAGTGGAAATGTACTGGGAAATTCGACTGTACAGATAAAAATTTCAAAAAAAATGTTTGTTTAGGATTTTTTTTTTTTTTTTTTTTTTTTTTTTAAATATTGATGTGGGTACCGTAACCTACACTTAACTAAAATAATTTTTATAAAAAACTGGTATCTTTTTTTAATTTCAATTAATTAAAAATAATTTTTTTTTTTTTAGTTTTTAAAAAATTTATTTGGCGGAAAATATGAAATTATATGATCTGTTTTACGTAAACTTGTTTGCTTGACTAAAAAATGTTATATCACATAATTTATTAATATTAAAAATTTATAGCTTATTTATGTTTCAATATTTTTATTTTATATCTTTAAAGTACAATAAATTATCAGAGTATCTCAATTTCCTTTCGCGTTACATAATAACACATCCAGTTTCATAGAATTACTTATTTCCGTTTAAATTATTTTTCTTTCCTCATTTTTTTTTATCGAGAAATTTATTTTTAGAATTATTCTTTTACACAACCTTTTTTAACAATCTTTACAAAAAAAAAATGAATTTTACTTACATAAGGCTGTAATTTGTAAACTATTCAATTTTTTAAAAAAACGTACATGGCCTTTTTTGCAAAGACTTTAAAGCCCTATATAAAATATATCTTTGTCTTCTGCTCTAAAATAAATATATAAAGCTCCAGATGCTTTTGCGGCTTCAAAAATATCAAAGTCATCATTTTTTAAGCACAAAATTTCTTCAAACAAAATTCAAAATTCTGACATGAAGAATAAAAATATTGAGAGAATTATATACTTTTTTATAAAAAATTTTTAGTTTTACAAAAACGATCCTTATGATTTTTATTCTAAAATCAATATTTCCAGCTCAAGGTTTTAAAGTTAAAATTTTTAATTTTTTCAAAAATAAGAAAAAAATAATTATGACTAAAGTAAAACATTAAAAGACAATTTTTGTAAATTGCAGATCCAAGCTTCTAAAAAAAAAAAATTAAATACCTAATTAACAAATAAATAAATATTTAAAATTCAAATTTAGACTGGAGACTAGGAATGCAATTTTCAACCTTCATGGAGTCTAAATACGTCCAATGAATCATACCATAATTAAATTGCGTTTTAAGTTAAATCAGTAAGACAACCGCCTCTAAAAAAAAACAAACTATAAATAATTTTTCCATTATTATTTACCAATTCATCAAATACAAATTAAAAGTAAATATTTGTTTTTATCAAAATAAAATATCTTCCTTCAATTCTCTACTCTCTAAAGATATATAGATGCACCAATTGTTTATCTATTCTCCTTAAATAATAAACTGTGAATGAAAAACATTTTTCTTATCACCACATAAATAAAACATAAAAGACAGATGTCATACGCTGACATATTTTATCAAAAAATTAAATGTAATCAGCAATTTAATATCTTATAATTCAGCTCACGTGCGTTTCTTTTATCAACAATCAAACTAAATAAAAAAAAAACACAAGTTTTTATTCAAAAAAATTTAATATTATTTAAATAGAACAAAAGTCATAATAACAATTAGTAAGACTATAACATAAATCTAAAAAAAAAAAAAAAAAAAATATATATATATATATATATATATGTCCTTGAAATTTTTTTTATCCTAATCTCAAATTTATTTATTTTTATTATTTGAACCGCGATAAATGTTTAGCTACTGCACTAAATACAATCATGAATGATATACCATATATATAACATAGTATTTGTGTATATATTTATATACATTACTATCACTATTATCACGTGGTTTAAAAAAAAAGAGGGAATAAGTGGTTATTTAAACTTATATTTGTATTATATAGACTTAGATACATTACACACACATATATATATACACATATATAAATATGAATATATATATATATGCAATACAAACAAGTACATTTACACACGACACGTCACTGTAGTCACGTGATGACGCGATTTATAAAGTCTGTTGGGGACCGGCCGGTTCAACATTTCTGTCCCAGCTTTCAAACTCACAACATCTATATATGTACATATATATATGTAAATATACAAATACATAAAAAAAAAGAAATTTTTTTCCGAAAAATTTTATTAAGTTTAAAAATAAATAACAGTAAATATTGAGTTTTTTGGGAAAATAAATATTTTGTAAACAGAAAAAGAAGTGAATTTTAAAAGAGTGATTTGAAGATTTAAAAAAAAGGCGGGTTGTTTTTTTGTTGAAAACAAGTTTGAATAAGCAGGCAAGACGACCGGGAGCAGATTATACTCGGATCTTAATTTCGCGGATCTGAATTTCCGATAGAACCCCCCCGCGATGGACAGATGGGATTATTATCGCAATGGTATGTTTTACTTATTTGTTTATTGTTCTTAATTTTTTTAAATTGGACGTGGTATAGAAAACGGAACGTTAGTTTTATTGCCTAATTAACTCTAATAAAAAGTGGGTAAAATATTTTTATTGTTTCATATACTTTTTTTAAATATTTTACGCGGTATTTTTTAAAATTAAATACTCAAAACATAATATTTATGTATATACATTTATATATACATATAAATTTTTTTTTTCTTCCAAGTATATGAGTGCAACATGTAATGATATATCGTAAAAATATAATGTAATATTTAATATTTTATGATTAAATCGTTAAGTATCGATTTCAAGACGGTTGAATGAGCTCACGAATTATATTCATATATATAAACGAAAAGAAATTTGATCTTTTTTGTCTACGATAATAACAATAATAATAATTATAATAATAATATTATTATTATTATTTTTCCGTTCATTTAGAGTCAATGACCTTTGTAAAAATTTAAATGGATGTAAATAGCACAGATGTCAAAATAAAAAATAGGAAGAACGAAAAAAAAAAAAAACAGATAAATAAATAATAAGAAGTGAATAATTTGCATAAATATGAAGATAGCGATCGCGATAAATTTCGGCTACAGAAGGAAAAGAGTTAAATCGGTAGCGAGATAGTAAGTCAGTGAGGTATTTATTAGAAGACGATTGTGAGAATTGTTGTTATGTAGTTTGGATTTTAAAATTTTCTAAGCACGAAGACATGTTGGTACCAAGCGGAACAGCATTATTTTATCATACGTATATGAGGAGACTTAGTTGAATCCATGATGTGAATGGAAATCAATACTTTTCTCTTTTGAGGTCGGTCGATGCACTTATTTTTTTAAAAAAATGACAAGTTCTACTTTTTTGTTAGAAAAAAAAATTTACCGCGCTCGTTAAGTAGGTGAAATATAATATTTTGAATCAAAAGCTGGCTTTGATTTTTTGAAGGGATAAAAAAGTTATTTGTGGAGAATTTCGTAATTTTGAGATATTAAACTATTAAAAACCGGTAGATTGGATTTTTAAAAAATATATATGTATAATGTATATAGATAATGATTTTATCAAAATATGAGATCGATTAAAGTTAAAAATCGATTTATAGACTTTTTATTTCGAGATATTGTTTTTTTTTTAAATCGGTACTACAAATTTTGATAATTTTGATACGAAAATTTTCAAATTTTAATCGATATTCCGATTCGAAAATTTTCATTATTATGATTATTTAAAAAAAATAATTATATGAATTCAAATAACATTTCGTTTATTAAAAATTATTTGAGAATTAAAATAAAAAACAAAAACAAATTTTTAAATGCAAACGGAAATAAATAATAAAAAAAGGTCGAATTGATCGTTTTAAAAAGCTTTTGATATTTCAAATGGTATAGAGGAGTATAATAATGAATAATTTATACTATCAAGTCATACGATTCAATTGTTTCAAGCGTTCGAGTATTGTTTGTGCACCGCATTTTGCGTTTTCGTACATCATTTATCATTTACCTTTTAATTATCATTAATTATAATTTATAAATCAATTGTTTTGATTGTTTACTTTCTCAACCTTGTCTAAATTTATTTTTTATACGCAGCAAAAATTCGTTTAAACATTCTATTAGTATTATTAATTACAGTTAAAACTTTAAATTTAAATCGTTGCGCAGTCTTAAAAAATTATCATCACCTGTATAATGATAATAATTGAATGACAATTAAATAATATAAGCATTTGACGTCATCACTTTATTAGTTGCCCCCTGATAGTAAGAAAATTAAATCCAATAAAAAAAAAAATATATATATATATATTTATATATACACATGCATATTAATATTTATTTACATTACTTATCAGTTGTTTTTTAAAATTATTATTTTTTTTTCAATGTCAAATTTTAAAAAATTTATTTAAAATTAAAAAAAAAAATTTTAAATAAATGTCGGGCATTGATTGAAGAAAACAAAATAAGAAATAATAATAATAACAACAGGTAACCTGCAGTCACTATATGACAGCCCGAGTATCACTACGAAAAATTATCAAGTATGATTTAAATTTCATTGTTTATTAAATCCTTATCAATTAACTCTCAGATATTTTGTTTATTTTTGTCATCATTCAAGTTTAATAAAACAAATTTTGTCATTAATTCGCAAACTCATCGATTTTGACAATTGTATAATCATGGGATACTTAAAAAAATCCACACATGGTCAAATTTTAAGGGAATGAGACCCTTAAGTTTTTAAGGGGTCAAGAACTTTTCACTGATACCAAATTAAATTTGTTTAGTTTTTATTTTCATAGAGACATGCCATGGACTAAATTGTTCTAATTCTCTCTTAATAATATAGATAACAACTATGTATATTTAGTGATATTCAGCTAGACTCAGTAATAAAATAATTAAAATATCAATTTATTTAAAGAAAATAAGTACTATCATATTTTTTTTCGCACGCAATTTAAATGTAATTCGAATGATATAAATAAGTTGATTTATCTCGATACTTGGCAATAAAAAGAGTTGAAAGGCACAAATTCCAGTTATGATCTTGAAAAAGATACCAAATTTAATAACATTAACTGATTCTATCATAGAGACATGGCTGGATGAAAATTTACTTTATTCTCTTAATAATAATAATTAATAATTAATAATAATAATAACAATCATAATAAAAAATGTGAAATCGACCTCGTAAATAAATTGCATTAAATATGAACATTGTATAAATAATGACAATTGCAATAAAAAGAAAAAATAACAAAAGAAATAAATAAATAAAGAATTATTACCGGTTAATATTAAGCAAGGTGACAGAGTTATAAACAATTTTCACGATGCAATAATAAAATATTTTATCGCGTATAATGCTTATTGCTATTATTTTATTATCAACATCCTTATCTCTAAAAATAATTATTATTTTTTATCAAAAGCACGTGTAAGTTTGTATTTAATATGATTCATTCATTTATTTTATCATCATTTATTTACGTTTGCAAAAAAATGTTACAATATTTACTGACAATATACTCACGTTTGTACGGAATGTTATTAATTTTAGAATTCGTATCAAATTACTTGAATTATTGAAAGTTATTTTGATGATTTATGGACCGTTTTACTTTTAAACAAATCGGAACAGTAGTTTTTGAAAGGTTCCCATAAATTTTTACATAAATTCAATAATTTAAGAGATAAGGTAAGAGACCTAGTACCCGATCAGGGAACTATTACCCGATCACTCCATGTATTTGTATATCTATATTTACTAAATTCAATTAAATATAGACATAAAAATACATGAGTGATCGGGTACTAGGTCTCTTACCTTATACAAAAAAAAAAAATTTCAAAGTTTTTTCAATAGTAATTAAAAAAATTTTTATACACCTTTGTTTCTGGAATTATCAGGAGACACTAGGGTGCTTCGTTTGAAACGAACATTTTTTATTTAGCTGATACAAGAAAATTTTGTTATTTATGTTAAAAAAAAATTCCCTGAAAATTTTAGCTCTTAATTTTGATTTTAAGTACTTCCTTTCAAGCATCAAAGTTTTTCCATTTAAAAAGCGTGTAAATCGAATAACTTTTTTTTTAAATTGCTATAACTTGGCCGGATTTTAAGCTATCGTTTTGAAATCAGTTTTTATTTGTAGAGTATTTGTTGCTTTTAAAGGTCTATACAACGATTTTGCTCTAACTCGATCAGTGTTGATTGTATCAGCGCCGAAAGTCAATTTTCCACTCTTTTCATATATTTTTGTTAATAGTGAAAAAACGGTTGATCTCACGAAAAATATGTATAGTATCAATCTTTTAGGAAATTTTGTCCTTCGCAAAATCGTTGGTCACACTTATATTGCTAAAAGGCGATGTTAATAAGATACGAGCAGTTGAAAATTTACAGTAAAAAAGATTTGTAAGCTTAATATAGTACAAATTTTTTTTAATGTAAAGGTGAAACTGCTCGTATCTTATAACCAATGCACTTTAGCAGTATAAATGTGATGAACAATTTTGTAGAGGACAAAATTTCCTAAAAGATTAGTCCTACGCATATATTTCGTAGAGCTGCTTTTTCACTATTAATAAAAATATATGAAAAAATTAAAAAATTTACTTTCGGAGCTGATACAATTAACATAGATCGAATTAGAGCAAAATCGTTGTATAGACTTTTAAAAAGCAACAAATACTCTACAAATAAAAACTGGTTTCAAAACGATAGCTTAAAATCCGGCCAAGTTATAGCAATTTAAAAAACAAGTTATTCGATTTACACGCTTTTTAAATGGAAAAACTTTGATGCTTGAGAGGAAGTACTTAAAATCAAAATTAAGAGCTGAAATTTTCAGGGAATTTTTTTCTCAACCTAAACAACAAAATTTTCTTGTACCAGCTACTAAAAAAAAATGTTCGTTTCAAACGAAGCATCATAGGAGATACGATAGTATCTCGCGCCAAGTACACGCTAAAACACATGTATATGTGTGAGTGTGTATAGTGCGAGCCTACTGTGTCTCTTTACCGTAGACCGAACGATATTTGGCTCTCATTTTTTAAAATTTTTCTAAAAAAAAATTTTTTAGAAAATTCGGATTTTATTCGAAAAATAATTGATTCCAAAACTACTTGACCATTGCTTACAAAATTAAACTGACCATAGACTTCGATACACTATTAAATTTTCCCTAAATAAAGTATATTTTCAATCATTTATACGCTATACAATAAATAAAACACCCATATTTCTTACATCCGTCAAATTCAAACCTCGTTAATAAAAATAATTTTTCGACACTGAGAGAAAAAATCGGTTTTCTGAACTAAGGCATCGTAGTTCACAGACGACTCAGCTATTGAAGTCAGTTTCAGTAACTAATACGCCACAGTAAAGTGCTCTACGACTTCATAGTCGTTCTTAATATTTTTAGTTACATATACTAAGATAGCAATAATGAACATAACTAGTTTAGGGAAAGTTTTTATTACTATCAGTTTAAAGTTAACATAACTATAATTTATATTGTAGTAAGCAATTTATTCTTAGTCTAATAAACATTAAGATTATTGTGATGTTAATAATGTACACTTAGTTCTTCAGATCATTTATAATAGTAGCAATAAGTATTTGTGTCTAGATGTACACACTAGAAAATCGAACTTTCTGCGAATGTACTATTTTGACTCATTGTAACTAAACATTCATAGTTACCATTGCCATAATTTAGTATTGCAAGAAACAAAATTATTTAGCGATCTGTAGTGCAAATTTTGTTTTATTGTTACTGAATTCTTTTTTCTTTAATAGCCAACATTTATATGATAAATACAGAAATTTTTTTTTCTATTACATTAAATGTACTTGATGTTTTTCTATTATTACAAAAATTATTTTAGGAAACATTATTGTTAAACATTAATGTCATAATGTAATTTAGTACATACTATATTACAATAAAAAATGATACTAGTCACTCTGTCAAATAACAGAGAAATACTAATGCCAGAATCGTTCTCAAGCTTGGAATATAATACTTCTGAAATAAATTTCTTACCAGGGACACTACAAAAGGTGGGCGCGATCTAGTGGCGAGCACCGAACTACTCCCAATGCTGTTGCCTTGCTCTGGTGACTTCTCTCTCCTCCATATAGATGTTTTCTCCCAAGAAATTTATCCCTTAGTTTAAGCAACTATTCTGTTTTGGTTGGAGCATAAAAAGTTCTTGCGTTAAATAATAATACTCATTCCGAGATATTTTATTTTCTTTAAACAAAAAAGTGCAGATTGCTACAAAAAACTATTACATCTTGCTTCAAAAAAATATCTAATATTAAGAAATAAAAACTTCTGTAACATGTAAAAATTTATCTTGAATTTTTATCTCGAATCGAAATATTTTTTTTCAAGTAAACATATTCTCACGCTTAAATCGAAAAATTTTTACTTATTTAAAGAGTTTTAATTTCTTATTATAGGAGATATGTTTTGTAGCAAGATATGTTAGTTTTTAGTAACAATTGCATTTTTTAGTTTGAAGAAAATAAATTTTCTCAGAATAACTACTATTTTTTTAACGCGAGAATTTTTGTATGCTTCAACCAAAAAAAAAAAAAAAAAAAAAAGTTGTTTAAGCTAAAAGGAAAATTTATTGGGAAAAAAGATATAAATTATCTTGATTGATTTTCATTTTAATAAATAATTCCGAATTGATTGACAACAAAAAATTTTTACACGCCCTTTTGGTACAAAAAAATATTTTTTTTTTCACTTTTTTAATCGATCTTCACATTTTTAACAATTCGGAATTGCTAAGCAAAAAAAATGTTTGATACGCTTCTTTGGCTCAGCAGAACCAATAAGGTGTTTATTTTGCAGTACGCACTTTTGGCATTAGGATCGGAATTTATAGCTAGGGAAACTAAATATTAAGGATATCCATAACTATATTCTCCTTTGAATTTTTTTTTACAGTTGATTATTAGTCAGCAGAAATATTCTATAATTATTAAATTAACTGGAAATTGGTTGTTTAGACGACTAAGATGAAATAGTACGGTTGATACTTTTGTCAGTAGTAAAAGAAACTAAATAAATGCAGTTCTATGAAACGACGACTAAACTCTTAGTTGAGTCAACTATTAAAATTATTTCTACCAACTATCATACAGTCACTAAGCTAACATAGTTTCTGTATCTATATTATGTTAATCGACCCAATGATAAAGGTAATATTGTGTTCACTACTAAGTCTTGATTTAAAAAGATTGAAGTTTTGTAGTGACTATAATGAGGCAAAAATAGTTTCTTAAGATTAGTTAATGTAACTATTTTTTCGTGCTGATTCACACTAGTATATAGTTCCAGTAACAATAAAAATTGGTTAAGGAGACTATATTTTTATATCTGTCGCTGAATAGTTCAGGTTACTAAGCACTTTTCTCTCAGTGGACGTAATAAAATTGTTTTAACTATATAATTTGTAACGTTTTTTTTTAGAAACAAAAAATAAATCAAAGACATTAAAACGATAAAAAGTATGCAATAAATAATTAATTTGTGTTATAGGCATAACGTTATTAAATATTTAATAAACATAATACAATAGAGAAGACATTATACCCATTTATTGATTCTGAGCATCAAATTATTATTGAGTACATAATAATAAACAAGACACGAAAAAAAAAAAGAAAAAAAACTAATATGTTTATATGTATAAAAATAATAACTGAATAAATACGAAAATAGTTATATAAAAAGGGATAATCAGGATATTAAACACGGGGGGCCAGAAAAAAAGAAAAGCGGTGGACTTTATTAGGGTCATTTAGGGTAATGTACATTGTATGTACATTACGATCTATATGAAGTATAAGTGACGTAATTTATAACGCTATAAATAATATACAAGTATATTTTCTTTATTATCTACTCTCATTAATTTTTTATTTATATGTAGAGGAAAGACGGGCGGCACGAGACCGGGTGGGTTAAACGCACCACCCCAAAAATTTGGTAAAAATTTTTTTTAATCGACATGTACGACTTTCATCATAATTTTTGTACAATTTTGACATTTCTAAAGTATATTTTCAAAATATATTTTTTTTTTTCAGAAATTTGTTTGTGGGCTCAATGTATTGTTGGGCTCAATGTATTGTTAGTCACAAAAAATATATACGGTTTCTTGTTCACTATATTTAAATTTTAAATAAGTTATTTATCTTCAATAATTTTGTTTACTTGTCATTTTTATTTATTAACAATATTGCAAATCTTTTTTTTTTATTTAGATTAGACATAAACAATTTAGCCATTTTTTTTAAATGAAAGAAAAAGACATTTTTTTACTTTTTTTTTTTTGGGTGGTCCGTTTTTCTCACCCAGGAAAAAATTTTTTTTCAATGGCAACTGGTAATTTGGTTTAATGACTCCTAATGAAAGTCAAAAAACCCTGACCCTATTCAAATGTACAAAAATCCATTACTTCCTTGGCGGCCCCATTTTGCTCGCCCTTCCTCTATTACTTTATTATAATTGTTATATTTTTTTATTTATTTATCTTTCAATCAAAGAATTAAGTATATATTTTTTCTAACAGTAATTTGTAAAACGGAAATGATCAAGACGACTGTCGAATATTGTAAATATATATTGTTTAATTCAATGTCAATGTATTACTTGTCCTTCTATTTTACCTTGATCAGTTTTTTTTTTTTTTTTTTTCTTGTGAACAATAAAAATTTTCAGTATTCCGCTACTTGCATCCGTAAATAAATTATTGGAAATAATAAATAGTTGACAAGAAATTGGAGTATTAATTATTTGAATAATATCACGGTCGTAGACACTGAAGTGACTCATTGTCACGAGTGACCTTGATTGGAACGAAGTGTGGTAATTTGTCAGATGAGAAAATTACATTACTTATTATTATTACTGGGGAGTAAACTGTTGCACATGATTGTCATTTACAATTGTTTTTTTTTTTTTTTTTTTTTTTTTTTCAATACTAATAAATTTAATAAGCTATCCATTATCTTTTTAACTCATAGTAAACATGATTCTTAAAAATTTATAAACAATTTTGAAGAAATAATTGTTTATTTATTAATAAATACGAAAGATTTCTTTATGATTAAAACTTGTAATAATTAATTTTTAGTCAGTTTCTAAAATGAGGATGAAGTTTTTTTTTTTAAATGATAACGAAAAAGTTTTCATTTTTTATTTAAACTTGAACTCGAAATCTGATTTTTATATTAAATGTCACAGGTAGTGATTTCTTTTTCTGTAAATTTAATTTAAAATTATAAAAAATATCCGCAGCATGAACCAGGGATCTTCAAGTAAACCCGATTAGTAAAACCTAAATCGACTTTGCCACCACCGCACTGATAGATGGATTTCGTATTAGTACTTAAGAAACGATTTTTTAATAGTTAAGAAATCATGCCTTAAGAAATGATTTCTTAACTATCAAGAAATCATTTCTTAAATAGTAAAAAATATTTGTTAAATACAAAAAAATGATGTTTAAGAAATTATTTCTTAAATACTAAGAAATCTTTTTTAAATGCTAAGAAATCCTTCTATCCGTGCGCGCATTTTACGGCACTAAATAAATTATTATTAAATTAGAGATTTGAAAATCTTAGACGAACAGGACTGTCGGAGCTGTGTAAATGACAATGGGTTTTTTTTTATCAGCCAGCCTTTACTTCCCTGATTAAAAATTCCGATTGAAACCGCTGAATTCCGATTGAATCCGATTGAAATCAGATAGACTTTCAATCGGAATTCATTGATTTCAATCGGAGTATTTAATCAGGGTTAAGTGATCAAAAATTGATACATATAATACATATAATTGAACTTAAAAAATAGACACATAATTTATTTAAGATTTTAAAAAGTTTCCGCATACTGAAAAAAAGATTTATTTGAGTCGACTAAGATTTATTCAAGACAAAGATATCATATATTTGGATATGGCTAAATAAATATTTAATTGTGAGAAAGAAATAATATATTTGAGCAATTTAATTGCGTGAAATAAGTGATTTATTTGTGGTAAAGAAATGATCCAATTGCTGCAAATAAATATAAGCTGGCCCATGTGTTTCAAATGTATGTTAAGTATCGCCAAATTTTCCATTATTTGTCACAAATTTAATATCTTTACCACAAATATATCATTTATTCACATATTTTAGTCAAACTTAATAATTACTTGAATCAACTGTCATATTTAGTTGAACCAAATATATTTATTTGTCATAAAGAAATATTTAAAAAAAGCCATAAATAAATTGATTTATTTGGAATGAATATTTCTTTTTTTCAGTGTACTTTCAAAAATTCAAATAAATTAATAGCGAGAGGATAAATTTAAAACGAAATTTAATTTGTTAGCAATGTTTAAGTAAATCCATATAATAATGAATTAATATTAAAATAAAAATACTGAGCTCATAATCAACTCGATAACAATTAATTTTATTGATTATTTATTAATCTATGTTGATAAATCCGACATTTTTAGTTCCCGCTGTTGAAAGTTACTAAATATACATTAAACTCATAAGATTTAATGTCCGGTTTGTCATCTATAAAACCTTCAATCTATTTATATAACGTAATTTATAAAATAATTGTTTATTCAATTTTGATACTTTTAAAATAAATCTCAAAGTAAGTTTATTTTTCTTTAATTATATTCCTTCTTAATATTTTCTCAATCGCACTGACGCGCAGTTGCATTAATTAAAACACTTGATTTTATTATAAAAAATAAAAATCTCCGATTATAAAAAACTTATTGTTTTATTCTGAATATTTTATAATATACATTATTGATTTCTTACATTAATTGTATAAAGTATTCAATTAAATCGATATGTAAGTGAAACTAAAATTCTTATTTTCTGTAATATTTTGTTTATTTTATATCAAAATTTATTTGTTTAATGCCTATCAAAGTAACTGTTTAAATAATTTTTCTCATTAAACCGAGAAATCACAAATATTGCTAGCAATAAATAAAAGTTTGCATTACAATAATTCAAGTCTCTGCCAAAGAGGTCGTTATATATTAAAACCAAATTTTGTATAATTTTATTGGTCCTACAATTATTCAATAAAACAAATTATTTTATTTTTGATTTTGTTAATAAAGGTCCCAGTACATGGGTGGAAAAATTCCCAATGGCCGCAGGTTCAAGGCAGAGTCCGGTGAACATCGAAACGGACCGTGCAGAATCTGATCACGAGGCACTTAGCAGTAAACCGCTGCGTTGGAAATATCCGTCAACTGCTTCAAAAAAACTTGTTAATCCTGGTTATTGTTGGAGAGTTGATTGCGACGGTGATGGAACTTGTACGTCTATCATTTAATTTATTTTATCCAATTTTATAATTTATTTTTATTTTATTTTATGGCCCACTCGCTATGATTCAGATCACTTGTGAATATTTTCATTAACTTATTAATTTTTTTCCCAATTACTATAATTTTTAATTTTAATATTGAAGACCACAAAAAACAAAATTAATTTATCAAAGTTTGGGTGTTTGAGTCAAATTCAACCGAGCGCGATAATTCAAAAATTCAAAAAAAAAATTTTTTTTTCTTTTGATTTTTGATTATATTATTTTTTTTTTTAGTTTTGAGTGGAGGACCACTAATGGATGATGTTTATAAATTAGAACAGTATCATTGTCATTGGGGATGTAGTGATTCCCGAGGTTCTGAGCATACAGTAGACGGTCAAGCATTTGCTGGCGAGGTAAATTAATTATTCTCACTCAAATTAATTTACTATCCTTTCACATTAATTACAGCATTAGAAACTACTCATTAAATATTTTATTTTTTTTTTGTTAAATAAAATAAAAATGTAAATCATTTATATGGTCTTCAGATGTAGATTTATTGAAACTCATTACACGTCGACCCGGTTTAGAATCGCGGTCATATTTTATTCAACTAGTCACGTTTATTGTTTATTTTATTTTTTTGCTTTTAATATTTGCTACTTGAATATTTAAAAACAGAATAAGAATTAAGTGCATGGAATTTAAAGTTTTTTTTAAATGGAGCCGAGTTGAGAAAAAATGATTTAAAAAAAAAAATAGAAATTAATTACTAGCTAAGCCAATTATGATATCTATTATCGAGTAAATTACCAATGGGCGAGTACGCAACAACACAACAATTGTAGATAATTTAGTAATTTTTTTTTTTTGCCAATTAAAAGATTATTATTTTTATTTATTTCTTTTTTTTTTTTTTAGTTACATTTGGTACATTGGAATACTACTAAGTATCGTACATTTAATGACGCTGCCAAAGCACCTGATGGTTTGGCAGTACTTGGAGTTTTTCTCAAGGTCAGTAAAAAAAAAAATTAAAAAAAAAATGATCATAAATAATGTAAACTTGTGCGACGTAATAAAAAAAAAGAATTCTAAAAATTACATAAGGAAATATAAAATTGAATAATAAAAAGAAAAATTATTGCGTTATTAGATAATTGATAATTTAAAGTATCGATATGACATAAATTTATGTAAATGTATTTATACAAAGAATTTAACTTTAGAGTTTGACCTATTGCATAAACATAAATACAACATGAATATCTACACAGTTAATTTAATGAAAAAAAAAAAAAAATATCTTATCAGGTTGGAAAAACTCATGAAGAAATGGACAAAATAGCTCGTATGCTACCGTATGTTTCGCACAAAGATGAAATTGTTGACGTTATCGAACCTATCGATCCCAGTAAACTTCTTCCTGGTAATTATTTTTATTTACATAACAATCGCTTTATAATTAACAATGCCTACAATTAAAAAAAAAAAAAAAAAAAAATGTAAATACCACGACCGGGATTCGAACCGCGAACCTCAGAGTTGTTTAAATTTACTTTGTTTAAAGTTCGGATTCCGGTTATTAAATTGTTATTTTATTAAAATTAATAAATAATAATTAACAATTAACATAAATATTAACAATAGTTCGCGGTGGACGTGCGGGTAGATGCGTTAATCCGTGCATGAGATGGGCAGACAAAATCATGCGACAGGATAATAAATGTGGCTTTCAAGGTTGGTGATGGTACACTAATAATTATTCATTACACGGCTTACACTAACAAACAATTTATCAACTAATTAATCAATTAATTAGTAAAATTATTAAATTGCAGTATTGAGAAAAAATAGTATCTTAGATGTCACTAGTTGTCTGCGATATGTTATATAATGAATGCTCAAAATTAAAACGCCGTTAGATTTCTAAAGTCAGCGTCATGCAATCGTAAATATTCTGATAATTTGTCATTGAAAAAAACCAATGTTTATTCATTTTTTTTAGCTTTCAACAATTTAGCTATTCCATGTTTGATCTATTTAGCATACATTAAAGTAGTTTCTAAAGTTATAATCATATAAATTAATTATATATTAACTAACAAATGTCAAATGAACGTGGAATCGCGGTGATACCCCGTGAGCGCGACCAAACTAGACAGTGAAATTTTATTCTCAACGTTGCCACTATGGCAATTAATACTAATATGGATGTCATATATTGTCAGTAGATTTGGCAACGCTGTAGGAAAGTTAGTTACATTTAAAAATAAAGTCATAAACTTAAGATGACGTATGATGATAATCTACATTACAGTCGTTAGCTATTAAATTTAAGGTGCATGTGCAAACTAGATCATTTTTTTTTTTTGCGAGTTATGCCCTGATTAAGAGAAATGATCCGAAACGATTTGCAATGTTAAATGCCCTTAAGAAGGGTGATTCAAAAGTATTCAGAAGCATTAAAAAGTATTTCAAATTTTTTTTTTCTAATCGTTTTGAATCGTTTCTTTTAATAAGGGTGGAGCTTTGAGTAAAGGTGAGTTCACCTCAAACCTATCGAACATTTTGATAACTTGAATTATAGAGTAGGGATATGTCACGCCCATTTTTGTCAAATTTCGAGATAGAAGGAATGCAGTAGTGCTTTAAGAAAATTTAAACATTGCATCCGACCAATCAGAAATGATCCGTGTTTTATGAAAAAGTATATGAGGTTGATGTTAGCATTTAACAACGTTTAATTTGAGCATGTATATATTATATCAAATACATTTTTTTAAGCGTAAGAATTTTTGCGCTAAAAATTGTTTTTATTGCGATCACTTAGTACAAAAATTTTTAAGACTAAAAAAAAATGATTTTAAATAGAACACTAGCTTAACTCAAGTAATTTCGGTTAAAATTAATAAACTTTTTTGAAATTTGAATTCAAAATTTTCTTCGTATAAAAATTTATTTCTTCGAGTTAAGAAACTGAAAATTTATTGACCTTAAAAGATTATTTTTTTTCTCTGTGTTATGTTTTTTTTTTTAAATCATCCATTGTATAAATTTTTTTCAACAGACGACAATGGATACTGGACATACTTGGGCTCATTGACAACTCCGCCATGTAATGAAAGTGTCACTTGGGTTTTATTTAAAAAATATATCGAGGTCTCCCATCATCAATTAAACATCTTCCGTAATCTAAGAAAATTTCCGCGTGGTGAGGAATGTCCTTGTCATGAAAATCATGGAGTGGTAATTAAAAATTTTATTTAAGAAAAAAAAAAATAATGAAATTTTCCAACAATAAATTTTTTTTTTTAATTACAGGTAATCAATAACTTCCGTCCACCACTTCCGCTTGGTAATCGTGTGCTTCGTGAATGTGGAAGTTTTTAATTTTTTTACTTATTAATTAATTAATCAATTAATTGATTTTTAAAAAAAGCATTGGGAATTTTTTTTATGCACCTATTGTAATCATTAACCATCACGGGGGGTTAATCATAATAATAATTAATATTAATTTTAAAAAATATATAAAGTTAGAATTATTTAGTATTTTTGAGATTAGATTGTTAATCACTGTGTTGTGAGTTTATTTGCATATAAAAATAATATTTTTTGATGAAACTTACTGTTGCGTAATGAATATATATCTAATTAATTAATTATTTTAATATATTAAATATATTTCTTTATACAAAATATTGAAGTGGCTTTTAAACAAAAATTATTAAACATTTAAAAATGTGCTTATATAAATAGATAAATATATATGTAGTATTTGATAGCAAGCTTTTTATGTAGTATATACAAATATATGGTTTGATATGATGTTCACTGTGATTATTAGAATAAAAAATATTTATCATAAAAATGATTTATTTGACCTTTGATTTTTATTTATTTTTGAAAAAAAAATATATATTTTATGCAAAATGTAAACATGATGGACATGTAAGGACATGTAGAGAGTTCATCGTAACGCAATGATAAGTTATATATGTATGTAAGAACGCGATTTAATATTTAACAAACATGGGAAGTCCCTGCAAAACCGGTTTATGCCCGGCAATTGATGATGCCTGGGGTTACTACACTCAGACAAGTGTTTCAATGCCTTTCACCTATTCTTGTTTTAGTGCTTTTATTATTATTATTATTACTATTATTATTATTATTATTATTATTATTATTATTATTATTAATTTCCAGACTACAGATCTGTCTATTTTTAAATATTTTTATTATTTGCCGCGTGATTATTTGAATTTAAAAAATAAAAAAATTGATTTATGGTTTTAATGTAAAAATAGACGTGTTAAATTGTTGACGTCTGGTCTCAAAGTAATTTAATTATCAGAATGTTTAGTATTGACACAGGAATTGAGGTGTGACTGTTTATTAATGAATTGTAAATATTATCACGTATGTCATGTCTTTATTTAATTAATCAATGAGAAAGTAATGGAAAACTACGTTTTGACTTTGTCTTAATAATACCAATTAGTTGATGAAAAATCTGTAGAAGCTTTTTTTTCTTTTAAATAAAATTAAAAAAAAACTTGAGATACATTTAATTTGAAATTCTAAAAAATGCCCGCAGCCTGAATTTAAACCAATTATCTTTAAATAAACCCGATTAGTGAAACCTATATCGACTAAAAACACCACAGCCCATCTTACGGCACTGAATAAATTATTATATGATAGATTTTCAAATTTTAGATTAAATTAGTCACTTTCGGCTTAACCGCACGGCGCCGGGATCGAACCCATGCTCTGAATGACTAAACTCGTGAATATTTCTGACACAACCTGACCCAGAGTTTGACACCTGACCCATTTGGCCACTGTCATTTGAAAGAATCGAGCATTTAATTTCTATTTGAGTGTAATCACAAGTGCTATCATTCCCACAAAATATATATTTACAAATTTCGGTACAATGTATAGCGTTAATTGATAAATAAGAGTAAGAATAAAAAAAAAATATAAGAAAATGCACATGCAGACAATAAATAAGAGGGACATGTGAAAAGTGGACCTCTTGGAATGCTAGCAGTCATTAAACAGGACAGTCGAAGCTGATGTGTAAATGATAATTCTTTTTTTTTTTTTTAGCCAGCCTTTATTTTAGTCATAAAAAATTAAAATTTGAAAACTGATAAAATAAAAATTATTTGTAAATTAGAAATTCAAAACTATTAATATTTAAACGTAAAGAGAAATTTTCGTTTGTTAGTGAAACTGAAAACTTTTTATGAAAACATTACAGGTGACCTAATAAAAAATGTGACCCGAATTGACCTCACAGCGACATGTCAGTTGAGGTCATTACCATCTTAGTATTATTTTGATATTTTATTATTTTTTTCAAATTTTTTTATGCACATTCGATAAACAAGATTTTCTTAAATTTTATCTACCTTTGCAATAAAAGTTTTTCCTTTAATCAACATTACATTTGTTGGATTTTTCATATTATTATCTGTCAGTTATTAAAAAAAAAAAAAAAAATGACTTTTTCCGTTGCCAAAAAAAAATCCATTTCTAAAAATTTTTTTAAAAATTAAATCAAATTTTAAATTCATTCCGTGTATTGATAAAAAAAAGTTACAATAATAATTTAGTTGTGAATTTGTATTGTATTGATTATATAGAAAAAAGGTCTGAAGATGTTAACATAGTTTAACGAAACGTTACCCACAATCTAAATAAAGAAAGTCAATTAATCAGATCAGGAAAGCCGTAATCCCTTCATTTCAAAAAATAAAATAATAATAATAATAATAATAATAATAATCTGAGTATCAAATAAAAATGCCAATTGTATGAGTCATAATAATCATAACACACCCACATTAATAATATAAATCTATTAACAAATTATTTCCTGTCATCATCTTCTTAAAATAATCACCAGCTAAATAAATCAATAAATATATAATAATAATAACAATAATAATAATAATAATAATAATAATAATAATAATAATAATAATAAGATTAGTTATAAAAAAATTAAAATATTAATTTTATACTAATTAGTCACATACATATGTCATATATATATTTAAATTTATAATAAATATTCGTCACACATAATCCATTCTTAAATTCCCGCGTATGTGCTACAGATCCTAGATCCCACTCATTTTCTCCGCATGCGCATTTAAACTTTTGATGCGCGTTTTTAGTGCGCGGTAGTAATAGATTTAGAAGTAGAACGCAATTTGGCAAACTTTCAGTTCGAAGCGAACATTCTTAACGGTCGTATTGTAATTTAACCATAAATAAATAATTATTATAATTATTTACCGGCAATCATGGCTATATGTAAGTATATATTAATGTTTCTTTTTACTTCAAACAAATTTATTTTTGTTATTTTTTCAGTTTGTAATTTTGAA
This sequence comes from Microplitis mediator, assembly GCF_029852145.1. Lineage (NCBI taxonomy): Eukaryota > Metazoa > Arthropoda > Insecta > Hymenoptera > Braconidae > Microplitis > Microplitis mediator. The sequence goes on along the minus strand of NC_079976.1, from coordinate 10,873,737 downwards.
TTTTTTTTGTTTTCTAATTAATTTATTGATTGAATTAATAGATTGAATCAGTTCTAAAAATAATTGTGGGTGCGGTTTATTGTTATAATTTTATATACAATATATATCTGCAATCAAAATTAGCCGGTTAGAGATAACAAAAAAAATATGTTATCAAAATTTTACTTACAAAAAATTAAAAATTCTAGATTATTTTATTATTATTTTGATTTATATCTCACGTATTTATGGTTTAGTCTAAAAATAGTAACATTCTTATGGAACTAGAAATTCATGCGACTTAAGAATTGAAACCTTGAAAAAATTTCTGTATGAACAGCATTTGAAACGCAAATAAATTAAATTATTTTGTTTTTAAATTCTTTAGAATAAATATTTGTAATAATGATAATTATTGAATAGTTTTTTAAGTAAATAATTAATAAATTATAAATAATTGTAAGTTTAGTTGTTATGCAAGGTCATCGACATTGCGAGAGTATAAAAAAAGTCGGCATTAGAAGCTAGCGGAAAGACTTATCCGTTTCTCATTAGTACTGTTACAATGACAATTGTCAAATTAATAATAAAAAAAAAACTTAATTAGAAAAAAAAGAAAAAATCATTTTTAATTGAAAAATTGAAAAAAGTTTGATTTTTTAATATATTTAAATAAAATTTTTGATAAATTTAGGTCAATATAGTTATGTGATAATATGTCAACTACATTTGTCAATTAAATTTACATTGACACGTATACGTGATAACACACGAGAGTTTTGATTGCGCAATTTAAATTACTGATCATTTTTTAAATTACTCTAATTTTCACATTGTTATGTTAATTTTTTTTTTTTTTATCTAACTATTGAGATATTAATCTATAAATTGTCTAATATGTATATATATTCTGTTCTATATAACATGAAAAATTATTTGATAACATCGAATTTTATGAATGTAAAAAAAAAAGATAATGGTGATGAGTAAGTGAAGAATGCTATGATGTAAAACGAAGAAATAATAATGACATCATCGACTCAATGACATTTTATTATAAGTTGTGTATATATATATATATTTATATATGGGTTAATAACAAGATGACCGAGCCAAAAACACATTACTTATAGATTTATTTTATTTTATATCGTTATTTAATTATTAATGTGGTAGTTTATTTAATTAGTTAACTATGATTGATAAATTAATAAGGTAGATAAAATAGTTGTTGATGCAATAGGTTGACTATTGATTTTTTCTTATGACTCAAGGATAATAAAGTCCTGACCTAGTTTAAACTGCGACGTTATTCAGGTTTATCTGGTTTTAGTAAATTTTTTTTTTTTCAAATTTTGAGAATAAATTATTTCACTTATGTAATTATCAGAAAAAAGAGTTTATGATTCAATGAAATTATTAAATTTTAGATGAAATTACCATTCTTAATAATGAATTTATATACGAAAATGTTGAAAAAAAAAAATAAGAATTTATAATAATAATAATTGAAAACTTTAATAAAATTTTCAATTCTTAAATTTATTAAGTGAGTTAGTAATTAAAATTATGAGAAAAATAAATAATTAGTAAATTTTTTATGTTAAAATTATTAATTAGATTTTGTAGATCATTAAGTTTTAAGTAAAATAAATATAATTATAATAAAGATATTCTTAAAAATGTGATAAAATATCACTGACATAATTTTGAATTTCGTAGTTCGTTAATTAAATTGATAAAAAAAAAATTCTGTAGATAATTATGTTCGTCTTAAAATGATTACTAATAAAAATAAATTAGATCAATAAATTGTAAAATGAAAAAAAATGTTACCAAATTTATACTTTGTATTTAAAAAAAAAAAAATTTTTTTTTATTTCATAGCATTGAGCACAGAAGACAAATTGGAGTATAAATTCTATCCAGTATCATCTCAGCAGCTTCAATTTCGCGTAAAAGCGCCAAATGATGCTCATATCGCATTAACTGCCGGTCCCTATGAAGGAGTGCCGATGTTTGAAGTAATACTACCTCCTTTTTTATAGACAATTATTAATTTCTTACCTTGCAAATAAATAAAATTAATAACAATTGATATATTATTTAAAGGTTTTTATCGGCGGGTGGAGCAACAGTAAATCGGTGATCAGAAAAAACCGTTCAAAACCCGATATCACTGAAGCTGAAACTCCTGGAATTTTAGACGGCAATGAATTCCGTGGTTTTTGGATCAGGTATTATACTTATTTTTATTAATGAACTTTCATTTAATCTCCTTAGATTAAATAAATTATTTAATCTGTAATTATAAATGTTTAATATGTAATATATAATATGAATTTACATTAACAGATGGAACCAAGGAATTTTAACTGTCGGAAAGGAAGGAGAACATTCACCATTCATGACGTGTAACGATCATGAAATAGCGGTTATTAATCATTTTGGCGTTTGCACCGGATGGGGAGCTCATGGTGAATGGCTAATTGAAGGTCAGTTGCTTAATAAATAATTAATAAACTTAAGAAACTTATATAATTTAATTAATTAACTATTTAATAATACAGTAAATGTGAATATTAATAATATTTAAAATATATCAGCGCCTAGGAATATTTTTACTAATTATAAAAAGACAATTTTAACATAAAAATTTTTTTAAAATAATAAATTGGACGTAGACAAACAATAATATGTCAATTCACAAGAAATCTATTTTTGAAATTGTTCCAAATGAATCTTGAAAAAAAAAAAAATTCGATTTAAAAATCAAAAAAATTGCTGACTCAAATTAATTAATGTGGTATAAAATTTTTTACAAAGTCGAGTTTAGTAACTTGAGTTTAAATACTAAATTGCAAGAGGTCATTCAATAGTTAAATTAAAAATTGAAGTATTTTGATTAATTATTGCAAAAATAATAAGTAAACTTTTCTTATTACAAGTTAAAAATTTTTTTATAATTAATTTTTTGCGTTACAATATTTCTGCTGTAATGATTTCGGTAATACAGTGTCAAGTTACTTTGTATTTAATTGGATTTCATAGCTAAATGTAATAAGTAATTTAAAAAAAAAACTGGAGTTTTTTTGGATCCCATGTGATTGCTAAGGGTTACACTTAATCTAAGTAATTTTTAATTCTACCTTTTTTTTTTTTTTTTTTTTTTTAAAGCAAATAAGTAGTTTTTCTGACACACTGATTGTATAGTAAGTAATATGTACGCTAATATATATAGAAATAGGTATGTAGAGGACGGGCGGTCTAAACGAGACTATCTCACAAATTTGGTGAAAATTTTTTTTGATCATCATTTCCATTTTTTGTCATCATTTTTGTACAGTTTTGAATTTCCTAAAATTTATTTTCAAAATTTTTTCGAAAAAAAATTTTTTTTTTTTTTAAATTTCGTTGGAGAAATTTTTGAGTGGACTTAATGTTCGGGGGGCCAGAGCCATTGTCCCAAAGACATTCGTTCGATGCAAAGAATTCAATATACGACAAGTTGTCAAGTAGACAATCTCGTCGAAAAAAAAATATCGATGAATAAACTACAAGTATAAAACTTAAAATTTGTAACAGTACAAATTTACGAAACAAAATATGTATTATCGAAAAAAAATTTTTAAATGTAAAACATCGGACTTAAATAAAATCCGTCATCACTTCAAATTCACTCCCGATTTTTTACAGTGTTACAGTATTGCAAATCTCTTTTTTCACTTTGATTATACATATACAATTTTAGTAGTCATTTTTTTTTTTTTTTTTTTTTTAAGATGGTCTGTTTTGCCCGCCCGAGAAAAAATTTTTTTCAATGGCAACTGGCATTTTGGTTTAATTACTTCAAATTTAAGTTAGAAAAAAAAAAATCATCGTATTCAAATCCATTATTTTCTTAGTGATCTAATTTGCCCGCCCTTTCTCTGTGTAATTACTTAACACGCGTGTAAAATTTAAAACAAAAAAAAATAAAATAACGATTAAATTAAAAAATTTTTAAATATTAACCAAAAATATTCACATTTACTCTGTAATATTTAATACTTGGGTTGTTAATAATAATAAATTATTTTTTAAATGGTTTTGGTCAACAGCAAGGTGTATCGGCGGTTATGGTCGTACGTAGTAATTAATTAAAATAAATACATTTATTCATATAGGACTGTTTAGTGAACTAGACTAGACCCCGCTAACTGCTTAATATTGTTATTAGAAATTAATGGGCATGCACCCCGTATAGTACTGATTTAAATAATTAGTATCATCATTATATTTTTGCTAATTAATGCTCTGGGTTTAAAATTAGATCCAAATGTTAATGCCCGACCTTCGGCACCTGCTGAACTTGTGGCAGCTGGAAGTATTTGCTGGTGCGATGCCTCCGGAAGTTCAATGCCACCGGGCGCAGTTGCGGGTGGCCGTGATGACGAGCCGCTGTTTGTTGGACGCGCACGTCACGAAGGCGCGATGATTCCTGGAAAAGTTAAACCGAGTCATGGAGTTTGTTACGTCGCTTGGGGTGGTCAGGAACACGGAAAACCCGAGTACCAGGTAATTTTATTTAATAATTGTTTTTTTAATTTTTCTTATAGAAAATTAATTATTGACTCTAAGATATTAATTATTCATAAAAAAATTTTTTTAATTTAGAAATTAACGAATTGAAATTTTCAATATAATTTTGAAAGTGAATTAAAAATTCTTCGATTCACAAAAATGAATCTCATGAAATCTAATTACTGATAGATTTAAAAAATTAAAAAATCAACTTTTTTTTTAAATAATAAATTTATCAAATAAATTCCCAATTAAAATTTATTTTAATCAGTTTTTGGTATTTTTTGAATTAATAAATATGTTTTTCAAAAATTAATAGGTTTTGTGTGGATGTAATCCACAATGGGTGCCAACAACTGGTGGAAATATCCCCTCAAACTCAATACCCGCGGGTGAAACTGAAGAGGGCGAGCCACTTTTCGTGGGTCGCGTTCATCACGAGGGAACAGTCACCATCGGAAAAGTCCAAGCATCACACAACGTCTGCTACATCCCATACGGCGGTTCCGAGGTCGCTTTTCCAGAATACGAAATTCTCGTTGGCCAGTAAAAGGCAATTAATTAAAGAATATAAATCTAAGTCTAAATGAAGCTAAGCTGCTTAAATGTTTGATAAAAAATAAATTGAATCTCAATTATAGATCCGATTGATTATTAATTATTTATTAATAATTAATAATTGATAACTAATTACTGCAGCCGTTTAAGAATTCGGCTTACGCACACTGGCAACTAACAAAAATATTTAAGACTTGTTACAAAATGGTAAAGCTTTGCCTTAAATTATTTAATTATAACCAAATATATATTTATATATTTAATACATATTTTTTCTGATATTTTGCATAGTTTTCTAAGAGCACTATTGTGGCTTTATTATAATATACATATATTTTTTTTGGATCTTTAAAGTGTTGATTATAATCAATAAAGAAAATGTTCAATTCAATTAAAAATTTTTTTCTTTCATTTACCCATAGCTTGCATTTAATTTAAAAAAAAGTTTTCTATGATACTATTGGTTTATACTTTTACTATTCTGTTAACTAATTATTTTCTAAAAATGTTATTTTGATGTCTTTTACACTTTACCGTTTTTTTTCGATAATATTTCACTTCTTAAACTTATACTTTTAGTTTGATTATTAATTTTTATTTCCTTGAAATACTCTATTGACAAGTTGTCATCTTGTGAAAATAGTATATTTCGAATTAATATCTTTTGAACAATGAACCTGCTCCTCTTGTCCTTTTTGAAGTAGGGTAGAAGAGAAAAATTATTAACCGAACTCCATTTAATGCCTGGGTACCTAAACATTTTTTACAATAAAAAAATTAGTGAATTTAATTCATCAAAATATGTAATTATAAATTCTAAATTTTTTGAATACTCAAAATTCTAAACAAATGACGTTACTCCGCCTGTGAGAAAAATTATTTAAAACTATTATCATTCATTTTTCAATCAATAATCACAGGAAGTGTCCAGTGGATCGCAATGAAGAGTTTTTTTTTCTATCCTTTTTGGCTATCGTCCCTATTGGGCCACATGTCAGTTACTGCTATATTTTATTAATTGTCTTTATTCAATTGATATTCTTGCCTTGTTTTATTTTTTATTTATTGTATTGGTTATCAGCTATTTCAGTATCAGAGTCTGTTTTGTTACTATATGTGTTTATTCGTGATGAATGTGATAAAATGGAGTATGAATGTGTGTGATACCGATGTTTTCATCTATGATTTGTTAGTGATGACAGGTTGTTATAACATATATGCGGGAACTATTTAAATTTCTATGTCCGTATCTGTAATGAAATTATGGAGTAGAAAAGTCACTGCTTGTGAAGATGCGAGGATCAGTGAAGTGAAGAAAGTTCGTTGTGTCATATTGTGCAGGTATTAAAACTATCGGAATTTTCCGATTAAATCCGATTAGAGTTTTTAATCAGGATAAACCGCATTAAAAAAATTACTAACATTATTTTTAATAAAAAGTTTATAAATTCTTCCATTTATAAAATTAAATCTGATGAAAACTAATTATTCATAGATTCCAATAAAATTCAAAAATTTTCCTAATTGTGAAATAAAAAAATTATTATTTACAAACTGTTTTATTGAAATAATAAATTTTTCATATTTCCCAATCAAGAATTTTTTTCATTCAATTTTTTATTGATACTTTTCCAAATTTTTGTTTTTATTTTTTTAACTTCCATTAACGTACAGCATTACTGGAGGATCATTGAACCACTAAATAACTTGTATTAATAACGTTCTATTAATTACACATACTTGCTGATGGGTAAGTATTTTTATATAAATTGATGAAAAATTTAAATACTTACAATTAAAAAAATTTTGCACGAAAATGAGATGCGCGCGCGTGTCTTTTAATGCGCATGCCCATTAAATAAAAAATTTAAAACTAACATACCCTCCGTTTTGTTATTTATTTAACTTATTATATAACTACTTACTAAGTTAATGGGTTTTTCCGTGATTTTTTAGAACAAATTTTGATGTTTAGAGCATAATCAATAGCACTTCTCTATAAAGAATAATATAAGCGTAAATGTTTTCATTTAATTAATTAACATGGTTTCAATTTTTTTCAGAGGGATTTTTCAGGTTTCCATATATATTGTTAATTTATTTAACAATCTGAAATACTAAAGTTATAAAATGTAAAAGTTTCTATTCGCTGAAATGATAATCAACAATTCGTCCAATTTCAAAAATTGCAAAATTATGATATCTCAAAACGCTGAATTCACGATTCTTTGAAAATGAACCAAACTTATCCTGATAGCCACACTGATGGAAATTTAACATAAATCTACAACCGCAACATGACGTCGTCAAAATCATCAAGATGACTTATTTTTTATAGATACAAAAAAAATTTTTAATACTTTTTTATGTGAATTTTTTTTCTCGACAACTTTTTTTGAAAGTTTTTTACAAATTTTATGTTAATTATGAAATATTTGCAAAAAACCTGTTTTTGGGGGTGTTTTTATTTTTTTCTTATTAACCCCTAGGGTGATGACTTTTTTATTTTGGGGGGTGATATCATAGACTTTCGACCAAATTTGCACCTATTTTCGAGAAATGTCTTCCATTTCGGAGTTTTGACTGAACGATTGAGAAGTTTCAAATCCAAGTTAAATGGCGTGACCTTACAATCAATTTGAAAGTAACTTTTTGGTGTTTACATCTGGGCAGCCAGTTGAGCTCAACCAACAGTCGAATCGATCATAAATTTCCACGTCAAAGTAAGGACCGGTCGTACCTATAACGAAATCTCTAATTTAAGAATTTTAATTACGTTTTGAATATTTATGGGACTTGAATGATGAAAATCTTCCGAGGAAGTTCGTCTTATGCTTTTTGTCTGAAGCTAAAAAAATCACTGTAATGATAATTATTTAATAAATAATTAAAAATCTTAAATTCGAGATTTCGTTTGGTGCAGCCCAGCCTTAAAGTATACTATAGAATATTGTTTTTAATTACCATTTTGCAATAAGACTTAAATAAAAATCAGGTTATTTAGACCAATAAATAAAAGTTGATAATTTTTTTATTTCAGCAACTTTTCATTGGGTATTTCAACCTTCTCAGGCGACTATGAGACACAATAAATCAGTTATAATTATGGACCTGAATTCTAACAATTTTTTGTAATCTTCAGTTTCCTTTTTGTAATTAACTAATCACATTTTGACAACATGCTATTATTTAAGTTAAACGAAATCGGGAATTTTGTATACCTAAGGTAAAAGCACCAATTATTGACAGGGGTACAATTATTGATACCCTACCGTATTTAACGTCATACTTAATTACCTACTATATTAATAATGATTGGATGTATACATTGTTAAACAATCTTTATAATTTAAAAAATTAAAAAAAAATTATTGTTAGTGAAAAATATCGAATAGTTATGAATAAAAAAAAAAAAAGTTTATTCGTGTCTATCAAAACATCTTGTGAGCGTAAATTTTCTTAACTATTCCATTTAAAACAGCAGTCTTTTGAAACAATGATTTTTTATCATTTTTTCCATCTAATTACATCAACTCTTTTTTTATAAATAAATAAAATATGAAAAATTAACAATATCAGATATTTACAGTAAATTTTATACTTTTTAACTTTAAAATAGTGGATGTCAATAATTAGTACGTACTATTGAAGTTGTATCTAATATTGACAGGTCAGTAGACAGCACCGTAACTTCTTTTTTTTTTAAACATAAGTCTATTGCAAACCTAAACGACAATATTGGAGAACCCAAGCTGTCATATATTAAATTGTTATAAAAAATCGATTAATTGATTTTAATTTTTATTCAGTTAAAAAATATTTTGAATAATTTCGTGTGTAATTGAATAATAATTGATAAATTAACAATTATTTAGAGACTTGATTTTTTATATTTAGTTCTACAGATTAATTACGCAGTCGCATTATGAGTGTCAATAATTGGAGCAACAGCATGTCAGTAATTAGAACAGTCGGATTTTACCCTGTCAATAATTGGTCTATCCGGGTAATTTATTTTATCGCTTGCAATTAATTAGTAAATTTAATTTATTATTATCAGAAAGCGTGAATTTGATTAGTTAAAAGACTAATTAAGACAATGTTAAAATAAAAATTCAATAATATTCATCGTTAATACATTAAAAAAAATGAAATTATAATCTTGTCTCTCATAGTGTCAATAACTGGTGCTTTTACCTTATAGAGAGTAGAGATACTACTACTCTCCCTCTATAGTTTTACATACGAGTCAAAATGTCCGCATTATATGTGTACTATTATTACTTGCAACAGATTGTCATTCGGGTATCTTCGGTTCCCACTTACTCTCCAAGGGCTTGTTCAGAAACACACTCTGGAAGAGAAAATATTCAACTCCTGCGTTCAGAAATATCCACTGGTCGAACCAGAGGTGCGATATAACATTACAAAGGTACTAATCACACCTAGATAGGTAATTTTTCACCTCCAGAGTATATTTCTGAACACGCCCCAATACTTCCAACTTACCTGTCACTTTTTCACCACCGAAAACAATTATTTCCTCAACGAAACTCTTGTAACTATAAACGGAAACCACTACAAACTAGTGAACCAAAACCAAGCTCGTCTCCAGTCTCCAGTCAGCTTCAGCCATTAACGGTTTTATAATTTACTTGGTTTTAATTTTTTATTATATTTCAAAACTTACACCAATGCCAAAACATTCCTTGTTAAATATTTTATTATTTATATTTATATTTTAATTATTTATTTATATTTTTATCATGATGACTGACGATTCAAGTGTTCGTGTTGCTGTTCGGTGAGTTATTTACCAGTATCATAATTAATTATATATATTTTATATAAAACATCTTAGTTTAATTACTTTTTAAAATTACTCCAATTTAAATTAATATATTTTTATTTTTACCCAAAACTAAAATTAAAATTTTTATTAATTTTTTGCTCTGTAAAGTTAAAAAAAAAATAAATTCAATTATAATAAATCTCTGGTACTTGAGTACGTGGGTGAAATTAATAATACCAAGGTTAAATTTCCTTAAAATCATAAGTAATTATTTAAAATAAAATAAAATAGACTGGGAAACTTTCACTTGAGTGGGTAGAGACATCAAGTAGTTTTCCTGCGTGGTATTTTCTTTATTTATTTAAAATTTAAATTTAAATTATAAAATATTTATAATTTCCAATAGTAGAAACAATGAAAATAAATAATTTATTTAATTTAAAACAGGATAAGGCCTCAGGTAGCTAGAGAGGTGATTGACATGTGTCGAATATGTACACAAGTGCCGGTAGGCGAGCCCCAAGTATTCTTGGGAGCAGACAAAGCCTTTACGTATGACTATGTGTTCGATACAAGTGTTGAACAGACTGAAATATATGAGAGCTGCGTTAGGAAGCTCGTTGAAGGTGCTTTGGATGGATACAATGCTACTGTCCTGGCTTATGGACAGACTGGGTCTGGTAAAACCTATACCATGGGTACGGGATTTGATATTGAGGTTGATGACCAAGTTGTCGGGATAATTCCTCGAGCAATAAAACATTTGTTTGATGGGATCGCTACCAAACAGGCTAAAGCTCGTGAACGTGGGCACATGCCTCCGGAGTTTAAGGTAGTGTTATATTTGTTGATAGGATTGATTCTCATTTAGGTTCTTAAATCCTGGATTTAATTATCTAATTGTTGTTATCAATAGGTGACGGCACAATTTTTAGAATTGTATAATGAAGACTTGAAAGATTTACTTGAACCTGGAGGACCTCGAGGTGGTGCCAGAATTCATGAGGACACTTCGGGAAATATTCATCTTACTGGAGTTGAACCTCGAGTGGTAACTAATCCGGAGCAAGCATTGGAATATTTGAGGCTTGGTGCGTTGTCACGGACAACTGGATCCACGCAGATGAACACTCAGTCATCGCGATCACATGCTATTTTTACTTTGTACATTAAACAGCAGCGGTGTATCAGGGTTGAAGATCCAGATGCTGATGTCGACACGAGCAGCGATCCGATGAATGAATTCGAAACATTGACAGCTAAATTTCACTTCGTTGACTTGGCGGGCTCGGAAAGATTGAAACGAACTGGTGCCACTGGAGATCGTGCTAAAGAAGGGATTTCTATAAATTGTGGGCTGCTTGCTCTGGGTAATGTTATTTCTGCGCTGGGGGATAAGAGCAAGAGAGCACTGCACGTGCCTTATCGTGACTCAAAGCTGACACGTTTGTTACAAGATTCACTAGGAGGTAACTCGCAGACTTGTATGATTGCTTGTATTTCTCCAAGCGATAGGGATTTTATGGAGACTCTGAGTACGCTCAAGTACGCTAACCGGGCACGGAATATCAAGAACAAAGTTACTATTAACCAGGACAAGAGTTCAAGAACTATAGCTTCGTTGAGGCGAGAGATCCAACAGTTGCAGCTGGAATTACTTGAGTTCCGGCAGGGTAAGCGAGTTGCTGGTGAGGATGGTGTCAATGATGCTTGGCATGAGAACCAGATGCTCAGCAGCGAAATGCAGAGTCTCAGAACGAGAGTTAAAGCACTTTCGGAGACTGTAGAAGCATTGACGACGAAGAATTCATTGCTGTTGGCTGAAAAAGCTGCTGGTCAATGGGTTTCTGCTGGTAATGATGATGTTTCTCAGTTAGTTCTAGGGTACGTCCAAGAAATTGAAGAATTGAGGGCACGATTGCTAGAAGCGGAGGCCATGTATCAGCAATTAAAAAAACGCCAGCAGCAAGTTACTGTCAATAATCCTTATCCGGTTGATACTTACATGTTTAGTGAGACACCTTCAATTTTGGACACAGCGAAGAAAGACGTGCAGAAGGATATCAATAAACTGGATGCGTTGAAGGAACAGCAGACTGCTAGTAAGGAAGATGATGATGATGCTGATGCTGATAATACTGAAAATGGACAAGAGTCACTTAGTGAAGACGATTCGGACGATGAATTGGATCGTAAGGAAGAAGATGATCAGGAAATGGCCATGGGCAGAGAACTAGAGGCTTTGACTTCTGATATTGATGTAAAGCAACGTTTGATTCAAGAACTGGAGATGTCCCAACGGCGTTTGCTTTCAATGAAGCAGCACTACGAGGACAAACTTGCCCAGCTTCAAGCGCGAATTCGCGATACGCAAGAAGAACGTGACAAAGTTTTGTCTTCTTTGCAGCAGCAGGCATCTCCGCCCACAGAGAAGGTAAAGAAACTACGCGATGAGTACGAGAAGAAGTTAACGTCAATGCAGAAAGAAATGAGGATTTTGCAGTCGGCTAAAAAAGAACACGCGCGATTGCTGAAAAATCAGAGCCAGAGCCAGATGCGACTCAAAAGCTTACATAAAGAGCTTCAGGATATGAAGCATGCCAAGGTGGAGCTGCTGAGGAAGATGCGATTAGAGTCACAGAGACACAAAGACAACGAGTTGAGACGTAACCGGGAAATTGCTCAGCTACGAAAAGAAAGCAGACGCAATGCCAATATGATCAGGACTCTTGAGGCAGACAAACGCATGAAAGAAGTTGTTTTGAGACGTAAACAAGAAGAAGTTACTGCATTGAGAAAACGCGACCGCGGGTTGAGCGAAAAAGTTGCTGGGCGTACTCCTGCTAAATCACTTAGCTCGAAAAGCTTGAAATCCCGATGGCAGACATTCGAAAGAACAATTACTAAGCATACTCTTATTAAACAGGCTGCTGCTGAAACTGAGCGTGAGATGGAGCGTTTATTGTCTGAACGTGAACAATTGGGACACGATTTGGAACAGCTCCAAAAAAATCGTGAAATATTTGCTGCCGCTCATGAAGACACGACTTATTTTGACGAAGATATTGATAATGTCAAGAGCAAAATATCTTATGTCCAAGACAGTATCGCCGAGTGCCAAAGAGACATGATGGAAATGGGAGACTGCGATATAGAAGGTGAACCAGGTGTCGATGCTCTTATTTCATCAATAAAATCTGTTGACGAGGCTCAATATATGCTTCAAAAAATGCTTGGATTTATTGTCGATCAGAGCTGCACCGCCGCTCAAAAACAACTTGAGTTCCGGGATATGGAATCGCGACTAAATCAGGTCACTCAGCAAAGCGACGTTCAGCACCAATTACTCGAGCACGTGATGCGCGATCGTGAACTATTTTCTTTTACAAACCATGACGTCAATTACAGTCCTTCTATGTCCCGGTCTTCATCTTCTGATAAGTAAAGATTTAAATTAATAAATAAATAATTAATTAATTAACAATTATTTATAAATTATTTATTATTATTTATTTAGCAGCGAGACTTATGGACATCAAGGAAATGCCGAAGGCAAGCGTGTAAAAGCACGTCAACGTAAACTTCAGCGCAACGATTTATTGTTTGGCAGCACAACCGAGTCGAAAGTTGATCAGCAAAACCAAAACCAAAATCACAATCATCCACTGACGCGAGTTCCAAGTGCTCCAGGAAGTTTAAAGTATGTCAATAATAATAATTAATTAATAAATTAGTAAATAACTTTATTAATTATTTATTTATGAGTAATTAATTAAAAAAAAAAACTCTCTTAATTACTGGGGTATGTCGGTTGTTTACGGTGTTTAAAAATCACCTAGGGGTTTGGTATTAACGCGAGGACCGCATGGTGGATCTCCAACACTTGCTAGACGTGATAGCACATCTCCACGACCGCTACGTCGTCCTCATCATGGACTTGGTGGTTCCATGTGAGTCGTGAGTCATCTTACACCCCGACTGCATTGCAATCAAATATTTTTTTTATTACTTGTTGTTATTATTATTTTTTGTTTATTTGTTATTATTATTATAAATATCTATATATATTTTTTTATTATTGTTACTATTCACCTATGAACTTTATTTAAGCACTGGCATGCCAAGCACGCAATCTTTATATTTTTTTATTAATTAGGCATGTAATTGTATTTAAATAATTTCTAATTGTAATTAAATATTTAATTTTTTTGTTGTAAAAAAAAAATAAATAGTAGATTTATTTATTATAAATTAATTAATTTATTTATTCAATTATATTATAATTACTAACACTTAAAAAATAAAATCTAACAAATTAGGGAACAGGTGGCACAAATGGACATATCGTCGCCACCTGGATCGCCTACAATCTATAGAAGATTCAATAGTCGTGAGGAAAATGTATTTTCACGATTAACAGCAGCTCGTCAGCCATTGACGACAGATCCACAGCCTAGTAAAGGTATTATATCACCGTATCCTGGTAAAGTTCAACCACGAGCGACTTTACAGTGCAGTCATGTTGCTGAAGGTCATAGCAAAGCTGTTCTAGCTATTGATGTAACACATGATTTATTATTTAGCGGGTCTAAAGGTATTTATTGTTAAACTTATAGACTGACAATTGACTAAATATTCGTGTTAATTAATAATACTTTTTTTTTTTAGATCGAACGGTGAAGGTGTGGGACCTGGGAACGGGACTGGAGAATATGACACTGACGGGACACCCGAACAATGTGGTTGCGGTTAAATATTCTCGGTTAAATAATTTATTATTCAGTGTATCGGCGGCTTATGTAAAAGTCTGGGATCTGAGAGCCGCTAATTCATGTGTTAAGACACTTTTCTCATCGGGACAGACCCAGAGTGGATCACTTTCGCACACTACGCCCTCAAGGACGTTGCAGCTACCAGTGGGAGAGGCTGCAATAAATGATCTGTCGTTGAGTTTGGATGAGCAAGAATTGTACACGGCTTCGAGTGACAAAGTCAGGACCTGGGATTTGAGAAAACTGACGTACACAGGCCGGTTTAGTACACCGCATACCGCCGCCGTAATGTGTCTCGCGGTCGCTCAAGACGGTCGCATTATTACTGGAAGTAAAGATCATTTGATTTCGTTGATTGATAGAAATACTTCTGGACAAGCTGTCAGTCTTGCACCGCCACACTATGACGGGGTTGAATGCCTCGCTCCAAGTGGCTCTATACTTTTTTCAGGTAATTTTTTTTTTTAAATATCTCAACTTTGGTGAAAGATAAAAAATACTGATTTAATTTTGAGGGACTACCAAAAGAGCGTTGGCTTTTATTGATACAAAATTAAGTCATGACCTTTTCACTGATACCAAATTAAATTTGTTTAGTTTTTATTATCATTGAGACGTGCCATAGATTAAATTTTTTTTATTTCCTCTTAATAATATAGATAACAGCTGTAAATATTCAGTGATGAATAATTAAAATATTAATTTATTTAAAGAAAATAAAAAAATGAATAAGATCGTCCATTTTTTCCCGCGTATTTTAAATATAATTCGAATGATATAAATAAATTGATTTATCTCGATACTTGGCAATTAAAAAGAGTTTAAATCATTAAAAACTAAAATTCAAGTCAAAATCTTTACAACGATATCAAATTTAATAACATTAACTAATTATATCATAGAGACATGACTGGAACAAAATTTACCTCATTCTCTTAACAAAAAGAATAACTTTAATTAATAATTTATAATTATACAATCGAGTCGCATTATAAACCCGCGTACAGGGATGTAGGGGAATACAATTCTATGAATTTCTGTACCTCCACTTTTGCTCAGTAATCGAACGCCGTAACTTACACTTCCCCTACTTTACAAGCGTGTTAGTGAGTACATGATTATTTTCTTAGTCATGGAGGGGGAATGTTTTCAATAGAAATATCGACGGACTCATAACGCGACTCGACTGTAATTATTTTCAATATTTAATTTAAAAAATATTAATTTTTTTGAATCCTGGATAAAAGCTACACGGATAAAAATGGATTTAAGAAATTTACAAATTTTTATTATGCTGTCGAGCAAATTCTAAACAGGAAGTCGAGTTGTCAAAGAATTATTATGCTACATTACAAAATATTTTATACACTTAAAACTTTTTAATTGTAATGAATATTATTTGTCTAAATTAGGAATTATAGTAGAAAATAAAACATTTCTAGAGGCTCACAATAATAATTATAGTGCAGCATAATAATTTTTTGACAACTCAACTTCCTGTTCCAAGTTTGGTCGACAGCATAATAAAAATTCGTAAATTTTTTAAGTCTATTTTTCTCCGTGTACCGAAAATTAATAACCCTATTAATTGAAATTTTATCAACAGGGTCAAGGGATATGTGCATCAAGCGTTGGGACTTGAGTAAAATGGAGCTAGTGCAATCTTTAAATAATGCTCACAAAGATTGGATCCTCGGGCTCTGTACCATCAACAACGGATCCGTGATGGTGTCAGGTTGCCGCGGGGGAATTTTGCGAGCCTGGTCCGTAGCCCGGGAGCCTATGGGCGAGTGCAATCTAATGGGAGAAGTTCGTGCCCACGGATCCGCAATAAATGCCGTAGTCACAAACCAGCAGCACATCTTTACCGCCAGCAAGTATGTTTTCATAAAATAAAATATATTAGAATAAATTAGATCTAAGTAATGGTTTGGGTTATAATTTAATTGATTACAGCTCGGGTGAAGTTAAACTCTGGCGAGTTTTAGATCCTTTTCCTGCAATGTCTATGTCCACAATGTCTATCTAATTCTTAATCACATCCCTTACTCACTAATTATTTTGCTTTTTAATCATTATCATGAGCTTATTTAATTAATTAATTAATTAATTATTACTATTATTATTATTATTTTTTGCCAATCATTCGCTGTGTTTTTCATACATCATTTTGTTTTTTTTTCCTTTTGCATGGGATTTATTGTTCCATGATGATCAACAACAACTACAACAACAACAACAACAATCATAATCAGTGATGGAACGATAAGATTGTGGAGTTTTTTCAATAAACGTGACCAACCACGTACATTTCAACGAAGCAATTCATTAAAATGCTAACAATTACCATTTATTTATAATAATATGAGTCATCAAGACAATGAATATTTGATTTAAAATTTAAAAACAACTATTGGCCTACCCGAGTAAAAATATCCATATTTCATATTTGTATATTATTATGTATGAATGCATGTATGTATATATATAGTCGAATTCCTTCAAGTCTGACAGCTAGTCGATGAAGGAGCGTAAATTTCCTGGAAATTCAGATTTATCGAATGCTCCTTTTTTAAAAAGTAAACTACACGCATGCGCGTTTGAATCTACATGAATGATACAAGAATATATATAGTCATAAAAATGCGTAGCTTCAGGTGAGAGACAGTGTACCTCGTAGTGGGAGTTCAGACTTAATGGAATCAAACATTGGAATTCGACTGTATGTTGGACGAAAAAAATTGACTAATTTTTTTTTAATCTCGTATGAATGTTTTTTAGAGTTTGCACAAAAAATTAATTAAAAATTTACGTTTTACTTTCTTTAAATTTTTTTCTCATGAAAAATGAATGAATGGAAATTGTCACCTCTAAGGATGAATTTTAAAAAAGGACTGAAAAGAATTTGTAAATTTTATTATTACAGTACTTAGGATATTTCAATTTAATTGTCTAGGGTTCAGTAAAGAGAAGTTTAGATTATATGGAGTTATATATATATATAGAAATTTTTCTGTAAAAGTATATAGCAGGACTGTGCAAATAGTTTGAATTAAAAAAAAAAAATCTGAACTCGTGAGATTTCAAATTCGAAAAGTTCAAATTATTTGTCAGGTTTTAAATTATTAAAAAAATTTGAATTATTTGTAAGTTTTCAAATTAATAGTAAAGTAATAGACCTAATACCCGATCACTCCATGTATTTGTATATCTATACTTATAAATACATGGAGTGATCGGGTACTAGTCCCTAATTAGGTATTACGTTTTTTATCTTGAATTATTATAAAAAAAATTTTATAATTTAACACAAATCAGTTTAAAATTTTATGTTCGAATTTCGAACCGAATATTCAAATTTGAATCGAATACGAAAACTTGGAAATAATAAAAAAAATTTACGAATAGTTCAAATTATTCGATTCGTACACCAAATATATAATAAATAACAATGTATACGAAGTAAAAAAAATATTGTTGATTACCAAATTTTTTTAACTGATGATCATGGTTATCAATAAAATATATATTTGTCTAAAAAATGTATTGTCCATTATTTTAAAAATTTTATTTACACTAAAAATCGTCATATTGTAATCGAAAATAATTATTTTAAATCTTTTTGTTGTGTATGGTATTTTTACTCGGGCTACAGGGTTAGATGATTAGCGATTTATTGTACTATAGAATAATGAATGAATTAATTAGATAATTGAATAATGATTTAGTGAAATGACCAACTGAAGAGATTTTAAGTGCAGTATTTTTTTTTTGTTGCATTTAAGTATTGATGAATTTAAATTGATGTAAATTTTTTTTTACTTTTTTATTGTAAAGAAAGTGATGAGGTCATTAGAGTTTAGAAATAATTAACAATAAAAGATACCGTCGCCTAATATTTAGATACTGAGAAATAATTTTTATGTAAATTGACTAAGTAGATGCATCTATATATAAATATACAGATACATTTATATATATATTATATATTTGAATATATTGAAGGCTGTTCTGATACGAGGATTAAATTAAATTTTGGCAATATCTAGCATTCATTTTATTATGAACAGATAGATTGTTCCAATAGTAATTATAATATTTATTCTCAGTACAAACAATAATAATGAATTAATACTGTACAGTTGAACCTTATTGAGGGCTTCAAGTACGTGACATTGTCAGGGCTGATTGTTTAATTTTCTTCTGTAAAATAAAATTTAATAAAATTAATTTTCACTATTTTTGTATTACTTATTTTATTACTTAACTAATAAAAATATTTATTCATCGTAAACCATTGAGTTTGAGAATAAATACACCCGAACATGTTTTTTAGAGAATTGAATCTTTTATAAATTTGTTCTGATATATTTTTATCGTAACTCTGATACTTGATCCAGAAACTTGATTTAAAAAATAAAAAATCTGAAAAACAGCCGACCCTGTGGGCCAACTGAAAAACTTTTCGCTGTTTTCGAGCTCAGAGAAATCGAAAATGTTATTATTTGTAAATTTTTTACCTCTTCGAGCTCAAAAAAACGCTTGGATCACAAAAAAAAAACATTTTACCGAAAAAAAGTAATTTTTATCCGACAATATTTTTGGAACAAATCGACCGATTTGCACGTGCTTTGCAGTGATCGAAGACACTTGGCGACTTAGCTTTGATTAAATTTTGAGGCAAATTAATCCGAGCGATTTACGAGTTATGTCAGAAGAAAACTAAAAAAAACCTTTTTGATTTTGATTTTTCAAATAACTTTGAAACTACTCGGCCAATCGATTTTAAAGTCTAATCAACTTAAAGTCTTAATGTCTTTTCGATTGCAATGAGGAAAGTTCAGATCGGTCGATTCGCTCCCAAGATATCGTACGACAAAAATTAGTTTACACCCACACACACACACGCACACATTCATACGGATGGACGTCCATCTGAAAATAGTCGGAGGAGCTTTCTAGAACCTCAAAACGTCGACATCTGATGGAAACTTGATATTCCAAAATCGGGGTGAAAACCATAATGTTCTAAATTTTTCGAAAATTTTCAATTTTTATAGCGGGAAGTTAAAAAAATATAATTGTGTAGTAGAAATTTTAATTTTTACATCAGTATTTTCATAATTGATATTTTGACTTACTTATTCAATTTACGATAAAATCAATGCTTTTTTACAGAGAATTTAATTCTCTATAAATTTGTTTTGATATATTTTCATCGTATCTCCATTGGTTTAACCAGAAATTTAATATAAATTTATAAACTCCACTCAATAATTATTTCTATATTGAAACTTTTTTATAAAAAAAAAAAATACCTTTTCTTTTTTTTGTGTGCGGACAAAGATTCTTGTCCACTGTCCTCTTCACTGTCTTCAGACTGACTGGAAGAACTGCTGGAGGATGAACTACTGGAAGATCCACTAGAAGAATCACTTGCAACTCCTGTATCCTTCTCGACGTCAATAGTTGATGCCAGTGCTGCTAACTCGGGCTCCTTATCCATCAAAACCTTTAGCCATTTACTAGATAATTTAGGTCTACCGCGTACAGTTTTGTGCCAGACGACAGGGAAATTTGTACGGGAACAAAAATTTTGGGTGATGGCTATCGTCTCGTCAAGATTTAAGACGACGTGCCACCAGCCACCAGGTACAAAAACGGTGTCTCCTGGATTCTGCAAAACCTCTATTGGCAAACAGTCTTGTGGCCACGTTGGTAACTTTGTTCGTGGATAAATAACTGAAAACCATGTAATAGCCTCATCACGCTGTTTTCCACCCTCAGCACCCGTTACTTTTAATAATTCACGTGGGGTGTGAGTTGGAAAGAGACACCAGCGTTTGTGGCCAGATATCAGAGCATTCCATGCACTTGTGCCCAACGGGTCAATGTGGATTCCAGTTCCTAAATTTATGTTGATAAAAAATAATATCTTTTTTTAATTTTATTTTTATATATTTATATTAATTCGAAAAATATTTATTTTTGTATGATGAATGTGAATGTAGCAGACACCAGACAAATTTAAAATTATTAATAAATAGAGTAAATAATTAATAAAATAAAATTTAAAAAAATGCGATTTTAAAAAATTTTGAAACTAATTAGTGCATTTTCTATAAATATTATTTATTTAATTATTTACTCTATTTATTTATAATTTTGAATTTGTCTGATGTCTAAAATTCGTGAAAAGGAAAAATTAATTAATTGTGTAACTAAAAATTGACTCATTCGCCATTAAAAAAAAATTATTTTTTTTTAGAATTTTAAGTAAAATTAAAAAAAATTTCAGTGCGATTTTTTACCGGGAACTATTAACTTAAAATTTTTTAATTTAAATGAAGATAAAAAATTCTGTTTTGAGTAATTTGAATAATTAGATTTCCGGTTGTAATTTTTTTAAATTTTTAATAATTAATACTTTAAATATTAAATTTTGAAAATTTATCCAGACCCAAATTTTATTCATTAAATTTAAGAAATTATTTATTCCAAAATGATAAAATAAAAAAGTTTTGTTAAAATTCATTTTGAAGATTAAAATTCTGATTACAGTTTTAATAATTTATAAAAATTAATTATTAATTTCGTCTAATATGTAATTTGTTGATAAAAAATTATATGGTCAGTAACATTCGATAACGAAAAAATTCCCAGTGAAAAACAAGAACTAAAATTTTTTCCTCAATTACAATTTCAATTAATAAATTTCTTTTCTAAAAATATTTTGAACAAAATTCTTTTACTCTACAAAGAAAAAAAAATTTACCAGATCTCGCTGGACCCATGACAAACCACCGATAAGGAGGTCTGCGATGTTCGCCAGCATGTTGGAATAAATCATCACGAAAATACTTAGGTACAACATAATCTTCAAGAAGTTTTTTTCTCCTCGGATGTTCTCCAAACGAGCTGTCAAATATATAAAGCGGCGAATCATCATCATTGTTACGCATATACTGGACGTAATACTTCATTTTCATTTTAACGCTGTATCCCTCATTGTCTTCTCCACATTTAAATTTTTGGTTACGATACTTTTTGGCTAATCTCTGTTACAAAGTATAAATTTTAATAAATTTTTTAAAAATTACCAACCAACCAACCAACCAACAATTAATCAGGCCAATTTAAAATTATAAATAAATAAAGTAAATCATCAAAAAAATAATATTTATAAAAAATCTACTTATCAATTTCAAATGCGCATTTTTTAAATTTTTATTTTGTTAATTATTTACTCTATTTATTAACAATTTTAAATTTGTCTGATGTCTGCTACATTCACACTCATTTATAAGATCAATTAAGTTCATTAATCAATTAATAAATTACATTTGTGGCTGTTATTTTTATTGCTAATTATATTATTTTAAAAATTGGAATTTATAAAAATTCAATCCTTGAGAGCTTAATTTTTCAAAGTTCAAATTACAAAAAGTTATATTTTAATGAGTGTGAAAGTTGCAGACATCAGACAAATTTAAAATTATTAATAAATAGAGTAAATAATTAATAAATTAAAATTAAAAAAAAATGCGCATTTAAAAAATTTAAAAATTGATAAGTGCATTTTTTTTAAATTTAATTTTTTTAATTACTTACTATATTTATATATAATTTTAAATGTCTGATGTCTGCTACATTCACACTCATTATATTTTACAAGCCCAAGTAGCACACTTGCCTTTGAGACACCTATAAGATATCAGTTTTCAGGCTACTTTTTGAGATATCGATAAGGCACCAATATGTTGACAAAACGATCAGTAATTTATGTCACCGAAAAAATATCTACTTGAAAAAAAGACTTGACACAAGTGACGACGAAAAGTAAATTACAAAATAGTAGTAAAATAAGTCATCTAAATGACTTCTCAATTGAAATAAGACAGAAAAAATAATACAAATTTTCTCTGTCTCCGGAACCAACATTTACATGTCGTATTTATACCAAAAAAGGTGACTTTAAGACAAAAAAAAACTTATCTTATCCTTTTAAAAGACATCTTAAAGTTGACTCTGTGCTACTCGGGAGTTCAAATTGTAAAAATTAAATTTCAAAAGTTATTTTGGTATGGAATCAATTATACAATAATAAAAATAATGAACCTCTATTGTCCATTTATATTGGGCTTTCCAATCAGTTTGAACACCTTTAATTATCACAGGTTTGTAGGGTTTCTCATATAATTTAATAAATTCATCACAACTAACTAGTGATTCATCAATACGATCAATGTTATCCTTAAACTTCCAAAATTCACTAAATTTTTTAACATACTCATGTTGATTCCACGCTGATTTATCAGCTAGCTCTGCAACAATATAACAATAATAATTAATCAATTAACAATTAAATGGATAAACAATTGAAATAAAAAAAATAAGAGGTTAGAAAATAATAAATTACCAGGTCTTGCTTTTTTTTTAACTTCTTTAATACGCTTCCTGGCTCGGTGATCAATTTTTTGTTCCTCAGACATAATAATATAATATTTTTAAAATAATTTATAAAATATATATATATTAATTAAACGTATTTACAAATTTAATATGAATAAAAAAAAATACGTTATTGTTAGTGTCGACTGTACAGTTTGATTTATATTACAATATCTATAGTTAAGACACGATTTCAATGTTTTTTATTATTAAATTAATTAATTTTTAATATTTAATAAGTTTATTTATAAAAATATTTATGTAAAAAATTATAAAAATAATATTTTCGGCAGTTCTATTATTATTCGAGACGATTTTAGTCATTGGTGGTATAAAAGTGAGGTTGTAATTCAAATTTGATAGTTGCTGGGGTCGATTGTTGATTATTTGATATATCGACACATCGATTATCGTGACATGAGATTGAAAAATTTAAATAGAAGAGAGACTTAAATTGAGTCGATTGAGTTTTCGTTTGTTTTAATGCAGTTATTTTATGATACTGAAATTATATAGCCGATGTCTAATAATTTTGGATTTTTTTACAAGCGATAAATTTTAAAAAATAAACACTTTAATTACTTTGTAGTGTAATATACTATTTATGACTATGCGGCGCTTGATACATCTAATTTGATATTTTTTTTTTTGAAAATTGAGACTTTTTCTTATCAAATATGTAATTTTTACGATGTGTATATTTTTTTTGTTTAAACAGAATTAATAATTGTTCAAATACATGCCATTGATTTTATAGTTTTATCAAAACTCCTTGTGGCCATACAGTTTATAAAATACAATTATAATACATATAGTTAGTATATTCTAGTTTTAATATATAATATTAATTTCTTAAGATTGATAATTTAAGCTTTTAAATGTTAAAAGTTCAATTTTCATTTATTTTAGTCTTTCAAGTTTTTAAAGTTTCATCACCTTCCCTACAACTCAATGTGATCACTATTAAAAAAATAATTATAACATGACACTCTAAACTCAGCAAATGTAGGTAGTGTAGTGAGTCCCGATAGTAGTGAGTTCCATACTCTGATGTAACAATAAATGATTTGTATTTGTCATACATGACTAAATGGCTTGCAGGTAAGCGCAGATACAGTTTAGAATTTTATCACTCACCAGGGAATTAGTGTATCGGAAAAATCAATGAATACTTGTGTTGAAAATTGAACGCTCTACAAAAAAGGTCTCTTATAATTTTTCGAAAGTTATTCGAGATCAAAGTTGGATTCACAGTAAATTTTAATGTTATTTGACTTTCGGCGAAAGTATCAGACTTATCTTAAAATGTAATAGAGTCTTTTATGGAAATCATTTCCCTTTCCAAACTAATCTTGATACAAGAAATTTTTTTTAACGATTCAGAAAATTAAAATTTTCTTGCACCTAGTAAATAATTATCTTGAATCAAAATTTTTTTCATCAAGTCAATATATTTTTATACTTAAACAAAAAAAATTTTTACTTGTTTTAAGAGTTTTTTTTTCTAAATATGAGATATTTTTTTTTAAGAAAGATATGTGTTACTTTTTTGAAGCAATATTATATTTTTTTGTTTGAGGACAATAAATTTTCTCGGAATAAGTGCTATTTTTTAAAGGCAAAAATTTGTGTATGCTCCCACCAAGAAAAAAATGCTTAAACTAAGAGAAAAATAACTTGGGAGTAAAGTTACATATGTATATATGTAGAAGAAGGAAGTCACCGGTGCTATAAGCAACAGCGAAAGTAGTTCGATGCTCGCCACGAGATCGCGCCCACCAGTTGTAGTGTCCCTGGTAAGAAACTTATTTCAGAACTGTTATATTCAAATGTTGGAAGCAATTATGGCACGAAAATGATTAAACTAGGTTTTTATACAAATTTTTCCTAGAAACTTAAAAATCCATCCAAATGTAAAAACTTTACAGTCTAAAAGACCAATCAAACTTAAAATTGAAATGAGTTGTATCCACATAGGATAGGAATCATCAAATGAAACATTGTAAAAAATACAACCATATGTATTAAAAATCACCTCTCAATAAAAAATAATTTAAAACCTAAAAAAAAAATTATGGCACGAGTACTCTTCTGTTATTTGACAGAGTCATAAGTTTCTTTTCTGGTGGTAATATAGTATATTCTATATTACATAATGATAAAAATATTTATTATAATATTTAGGTTTGTGTTTAGGTTTCCACTATATTTAAATGGTGTATTACCGTACGATTGACGGTGTGGCTCAATAAGTTATAGATCAAATTGAACGGAATATAGTATAGGGCCGGATAGCTCAACTGGTAGAGCACTCGGCGCGATATCGAATTGGTCTGGGTTCGATTCCCAGTTCGGGCTATCTATATTTTTCTCAATTTATCTATAAATTGTCTTATTGAGAAGGTTATTTGCATGTTTGCATGTTTAGGTTTCCACTATATAAAAATCTAAATAAGGAATGTGTGAACCAATAGAATAAAATAAAAAATTTTACAGTTTGCACATTTTCGATGATTTTGAATGCAGAAGCGAACAAAAAATAAAACCAAATTTTTTACAATTTTCCATTATATCAGGATAAATCTGGCAAAATCGCAGGATATCTACGGTATTATTACCAAAAAAATACGATTTTATTATTATAAAATTATCGTATTATTACGGTTTTTATATCGCATTTTTTCGGTAAAAGTTCGGAATTTTTATGGTTTTTTTACAGCATTTTTTTGGTAAAAGTTTAGCATTTTTATAGTTTTTTTACAGCATATTTTTGGTAAAAGTTTGACATTTTTTTAGTTATACTACTGTAGTAATCTGTAACTCTATAGTATAAGTACTGTAAATATATGGCATAACTACAGGAAAAAAACTGGCCAATATAACCATATTACTACCAAATTATTACGGTAAATTTACGGCATGTGCATAAATGCCGAAAATTTACGGCATTTTTACGGCATTCGCAAAACCGCGAGGGAAGCAAGGACTTAGTAAAGAAACAACCTGAATTCTTTTGTAATACGAGAAATGTGAGGAAAGGCGTATTAGAGCAATATTTAACCATCACGAAAAATACTGGTTACTTACCAAAACCAGTTGTCAACCAAAAGATTCAAAAATTACTTTTGGGTACTATTGACCCAGTTGATGAAGAAAGGTAATATATATAATTATTCATTGAATTTTAATTTATATAATAAAATAATATTTTATTTTATACAATTTTTACAATTTATATAATAAAATAATATAATATTCATACGTTTTTATCCGGGAGGAAAGACAGAAAAAAATTAGGAAAATAAGGAAAGAAGCTAGATCAAACATTTCTAAAATAAATCAAAACTCCACTTCATTTAGAGAATTAATGGCTTGGCCATTATTGGGAATTTTATCAGAATTAGATGAAAATACAAATGCTGGAAGCGCATCGTTTTAACAAACTCCATCCATATAATAACATCATTAAAATTCAGCTTATTTGTAAGTTATATTTTATATATACTGCAGTAAAAACATTTTAAAAAAATCTGGGCGTCGGTTGACCTTGCGGGCCAGCCCCAAAACTTCCCGCTGTTTTCGAGCTCAAGGACCTTGAAAACATTACTGTGAATATATTTTTGAACTCTTCAAGCTCGAAAATGCTATTACCTGTGATTATTTTTTATGAGCTTTTCAAGCTCTGCCAAGTTGCGTTTATTGCTAAAGTTTGACAAGTTAAGAATCGAAAATTGTTAATGAAGAAGCGGTTTTTAAATTTTTATTCTCGATTGTGTTCAATGAAAAAAATGCATCGAGGCAGAAATCATTGTCAGTGATCAAAATGAAGATTTGGGTGAGTTTTGACTTAGGTCAGAGCAATAATATATGAAATATCCGGGAAATATACTAAAAACTGGGTTTTCTTAATTTTTTGCGGATAATATGATTCAAATTAAAGAAGAAGTTAGATGACATTAGATGATGGTCGAAAGAGACTATAAAGAGGAAAAGTTGGTATGATTTTAGACACATTTAGTACATTATACACTTATCCAAAAAATTAAAGGAACAAGAAAATTTTATAAAATTTTTAGCGATGTTTGGAAGTCTGTATTTTCGTGAAAAATAATTGTATCGAAAAAATAAAAAAAGCAAATTGAAGCTTGAAATCTCTAGTTTAAAGTGAGACAATGTGAATTGTCATCTTCTCCCTCAGCCTTGCGGTTCCCATTTTTCCCCGTCTCGTTGCCGTCTGAAACCACCTAAAGCTAGTCATAGTGCCATGGTCACATGACTAGTTATCACCTCAACGCATGACCGTGAGGGGAAGTGGGGAGCGAGCCCAAAAATTCAGCCCTAAGACCCTACGGTGATTGAACTTCACTTCGATCCTGGATCAATTAGTGATAAGACGTATAAATTAGTTTCACTGTCATATACTAGCAATTTATTTGCGATCTTATTAATACGGATAACTACTTTGTAAATCGGGAAATTAACTTGCGTTATAGTTGTATTACTAGCAATTCTCTTGCGATATACTTTACTGTCCAAGTTACTGATTATTATAAACAAAGTTAGTTTAAACAAATATTACTGTACGTTACCGGCGATATACTCGCGATATAAAATTTATACTGTGCCACGAATCTGTCTACATTGTATCCAGCGCTTGCATTTTCTTGTAAGTAATTTTTATTATTATAATTGGCAATAAACAATCATTGCACTTGTTAATCATTCACTGTATCTTTTATCTGTTCATCCTATTTATTTCCTATTTTACTGGTAAACTTATCGAATAGTCTGATAAAATAAATATTAATTAAGTTACAAATAGTAATTCGACCATCAATAAGAATATTCTATAATTTTATAAGCCGTGAGGTAAGTTAATAAGTTTTCTCATACGTTGCCGAGTTTGAATAAGTGCGGGTCTTTGCTTTGCAAGAACCCCAGCCCACTGCTCTGTCCAAGTAAAATAAAATTTGTTAGAGGCCAGCCTAAGCCAGGGTTCAACCCGCGAATTCTGGTGGCTGCTGGTAAAAATCGCGAAGACGAAAAGCGATTTGTCTCAAAAGATCTTCCAGTAAAATAATTTTTTGAGCCACGGTTTTTGCGGAATCATAAGAAATAGGTCGAGACAAAATTTTTCTAAATTTTTTAGTTTTGTTTCTTAGGTCTACGGGGCCGGGAAAATTTTTTTCGAAAAAACCAATTCATGGCTCGTTTAGGAAATTTATTCAGCTACAATGTGCTTTTTTTGTTTCTCTGTACGACAATTTGCTGCTGAGATATTAGCCTTCAAATGAAAAAGGATCCTTTTGTCTTTGATTATCGATATCTCAGCAACTAATGGTCGCACAGTAATTTAAAGGGCAGTTTGAGAAACTTGAATAAATACCCTACAAGTTCCATTTTCGATTTTTTTCGAAAAAAAAATTTTTTTCATCCTTAATATCAATTTGAAAAACCCACAAAAAATGGCCATTTTCTGGTTTTTTAGTCAACTTATCGCTACTTTGTAAAAATCGATAAAAAAAATAATGTTGCCAGGTGATTTTATAGCTTAATGTACCCTCAAAAACCCTGGAAATTTTCAAATTGATCCATTGAACCGTTTGTCCGGGCCGATTGCTTAAAGTTTTATAAAACAATTAAAGAAACAAGTTTTGTTCCTTAATTTGTGTAATCATTACCGAAATGGAAAAATTAATTTTTTTCGGATTTTCTTCCATTTTTACGTTAGTCGTTCGGTAAATGTTAGGTAAAGAGAAAAAAAAATCGGTCTATCGATTGACCCTGCGGGCCAGCTCTAAAACATCCCACTGTTTTCGAGCTCAAGGAGCTCGAAAACGTTGTTGTGAGTGCATGTTCAAACTCTTCGAGCTCGATAATACTTTTGTATGCCATTGTCTTAAAAAAAGCCATTTTTTGGCATGTATTTCTCTCACGATATCTCGCGAACGAATTAACCGATTGTGATGGTTGAGCCGGCAATCGACGTGATTTATCAAGTTCTAAGGCTAATCAAATTTTGAAATTGATTTATCGAGTCGTTTTTGAGAAATTTCAAAAAAACCAAAAAAAAAGATTTTGTTTGAATTCTTTCGTCAACGGGTTCTCTTGAACGAAAGAACCGATTTTGATGGTTGAGTTGGCATTCGACGCGGCTTATAAAGTTTTAGAGCTGATTAGATTTTGGAATCAATCCATCGAGCAAAATAAAAGTTATCCAAATAAAACATTTTTGAAACAATTTTATTTTTGAAATATCTCCGAACGCACCCTACCGATTAAGCTCAAATTTTTACAGCTTCAAGATATTAACAAGCCGCGTCGAATGACACCTTAAAGATGAAAATCGGTCCATCCCTTCAAGAGTTATGAATATTTACATACATACATACGTACGTACGTACACACATACATACACTCGGACATCATCGTGAAATTAGTCAGGATAGCTTCCTAGAACCTCAAAACGTCAAAATCTGATAGAAAGTCGGTTTTTGCAAATCGGACCGATACCAATAACGTCCCGAATTTTTGAAAATTTTTAATTTTCTTAGCGGAAAGTTAAAAAAAAAAAAAAAAAAAAAAAACATTTCCGAAAATTTGAACTACCCCTGTTGATCAATTATTTATTTAAAAAACGAGTGGGCCACCTCAAAATGTTGAGTAACAAATTTTTTTTTTATAAGGTACAAATTCTACCCCTATGCTAAGAAAAACAGAAAAAAAGTTTTTTTTCGACCCACCCTACTATATACTATAGTAGAAAATATTTGTGTTGAATTTTTTATGTTGTGAATTTATTGATATTAGTTAAGAATTACGAAATAAATGTGTCGATATTCTCAAGCAATTAAAAAACGATTGCGAAGTATTTTTTACTTAACATTAGATTTCGTAAGAATCAAGCACAAATTTGTGACAAACAAATCACGACAAAGGAAATAATAATAAGTTTTATCATTTTTTTTATAGTTGGAAATTCCCACTCGATCGATTCCTTTGTGTTTTTTTACTAGAAACTAGTATAAAAAGCCTATGATAGCTTTCATATTTAGTTTGAGTATTGACTGTGGAGCGTCAAGATGAAGTTAAAGATTCTGTTGCTGGTGAGTACAAAATACCAAATATTAAATTATTACCTATGATCAGGATTAAGAAAAGTATGTTTTAAGTCTAGTGAATTATCGTTATTAATTATTTAAAATGAGCAACTTAAATTTATTAACTATAAAAAACTTGCAAGCTCCAAGGCACCCTACCCTATTATATTTTAAAGTCTTTTTCCAATCGTAGTTCATAGGAGCATTGGTGATAAGTTCAAAATCTGAACCATCACGGATCAAACAACAAAATTATAATTCACAAAGTCTTCCACAAAATGGTTCAGCTAATAATAGATCGAATGATCCCAGAAAATCAGTTCCTGGACCTATAGGTTCTCATGATGGCTCTCAAGCTTCTTCTCCTGGATTTGGATTCAATCAGGGACCACCGACTAGACCTGATAATTCTAACTATGGCTCTCGAGGGTCTTTTCCACGTCTTAAGTCTAATCAGGGACCGATAAACGGACAGGATCCTTATCATAATCCTCAAGACTTTTCACCAACTTCTGGTTTCGATATGGGTTCTGATCAAAATTTGCCGTTAGTATGGCAACTTGAAACAACAGAAGTTATTGATCGGGATGCATTGAGAAATAATCCAAATGTGGCACTGGATCATTTTAATTCTATAAATTTTTGGAGATTACAACCTCTTGAGGACAATACTTATTCATTGAATATGCGTCATTTACCAAAAGTTGTGTTATTGAAATCAACAGTTCGAAGAAATTACTCAAAACCAAGTGGAACAGTGAGAATAAATGGAATCAATATGATTTTTTATTCAGTCCGTGTGGTGGAGAATCCATCAATTGATGATGTTAGGGCAATTTATAATCCCCATAGTTCAGAGGCTCCGATATATATTACAGAAGATCCAAATTGGCCAATATTTGTTGGTTCTAATTACGGAAAATTGAGATCAATACGTCACGTTCGTCGTGTTTATTTTTAACAATTTCAATAGTCAGTATTGTTTATGTAGAAGCGATCCAGTTTATTCATTGTCAGATAACATTATCTATTAGATTTGAAATGTATCCGGATCTTAAAATAAACATGTCATAACAAATTACCGATTTTTCACCATCATCTCTGTATACTACCCTAGCGGACCTGAAATACGGTAAAAACCGAAATTTCGGTGAATTTACGGTAAATTACCGTAAACTACCGTAAAAACCGTAATACCGTAGTATTCCGTATTGCTACCGAATGCTGCGGTAAAATTGCGGTATCCCACCGAATTTTCACGTAAAATTATGGTAAGTTACGGTAATCTACCGCAAAAATTCCGAAATGGGTATAAAATTCTTTTACGGTAAGCCTACCGTATTCTTACCGTAAATTTTTTGTCTGCCACCGTAGAATACAGTTATCTAAATGTATTTCTGTAAATTTGGCAAGTACTTAAAGTTTTACTACAATTTAATAACTTTTACCCTCTGGGACTCAAAAATAAAAGGCTAGAAAAAATGGCTAAATCTACCAACAAATAAGATAAACATATCTTAGAAAATCTACTACAATTCAGGTATGGGTTAAATCGGAAATGCTATGAGAAAAATGGACACAAAAAAGTTGATGTACTAACATTTTTCCCTTTTATTTATTCATGGTGTCCAAAAATTGAAAGTATAGAAAATTTAAAGCTCACAAACCAATAAACGGATGTTTATGCAAGATTATTATGGTTGCAGGAAATTGAAAACTATACAAAAAAAGTCTCTTATTATTTTTTGATAAATCCAACTGTTTAAAAGTTATTTGAGCTTAAAGTCAAGTTTATAGTGAATTTTGAGATCTTTTTATTTTTCCGGCGAAACTATCAGTCTTATCACAAAATGTCATAAAAATTTTTTTGAAGGTAATTTTATTCCTTCCAAATTATTACGAATAAAGTTTTTCGAAATTCTGCGTTGTATTCTAGTTATTTTCATTTCAATGTCGAGCTCTTAAAAGCAATCAGAAAACTATTTTTTTAAGTTTTTCTTTCTTTTAAGTTTCATACATTTGAATTTGCCGGGCTATTTTGAGACAGCTGAAACCTGAAACACGCTCCCTTGTGTGAGTAGCTGAAACTTGCTCCCTCGCCAGATAATCAGCCATTAGATTTTCTGCGCAGTGTCTCCTGTTCATTTTATAAGCGTTACATTATTGAATAATTATCATTGTGGATTTAAATGATAAATCAATTGATTTCAAATAATTGAAACATGAAAATTTATGTTATGTGATTTTTTACATTTTTTGCGTGAGAATATGCTTAACAAGTGATTATAATAATCATTTTAATTTTTGTTCATGACGCTGAGTTTATTGGTTAAGTTTAGCGTTGTTGTAATAAGTTAGGAAAAATAATTAAATTCGATTTATTACTTGCTATTTACAAGAATTATTTTATTCTTAACTTAAATTTAAATTTTTCTAATAAATTAATTTATTCTAAACTTAAAAGCCAGATTTATAGCAAATTTTTAGATTTTTTTACTTTTCCGGTGAAACTATCAGGCTTATCATAAAATGTTCGAGTGTCTTTTTTGTACACAATTTTATTTTTTACAAATTACCTCCAATAAAGTGTCTCAAAACTTCGCATTGTTTACTAGTTATTTCCATTTTCATGTCAAGCTCTTGAAATCGATCAGAACACTAATTTTTTTTAAGAGCTTGACATTAAAATGGAAATAGCTAGAAAAAAATGCGGGATTTTAAAAAACATTATCGGAGATAATTTTTAATGAATAGGATTCTCAACAAAAAAGATTCTATGGCGTTTCGTGATAAGTCTGATAGTTTCACCGAGAAAGTCGAAAGATCTCGAAGCTTCCTATAAATTGAACTTCAAGCTCCAATAACTTTTAAACAGATGAATTTCGCAAAATTTACGGTACAATTACTGTTCCTGTGAGCATATCTAATTTTACGGTATTTTTCGATATCACTACCGTAGTTTACGGTGATGCCACCCTAATCAAGTACGGTAATTTTACGGTAAGTACCGTACTTAATTACGGTGACATTACCGTAAACTACGGCAGTGATACCGAAAAATACTGTAAAATCAGATCCGCCAGGGATAACATAATATTTTTCATAAATACATTGATATAAATCAACATTCTTCATCGATTATTATTATTAAGATTAAATAAATTATAAAACAAATATAATAATACTCAATTCTTGTATGGCTTAAATGTTTAAATATTTTTTAATACCATTGTAATAATACAGCAAGTTTTGATATTTGTATAACTTGTAAATAAACGAGTCATTATTTATATCTCAGGTATGTCATTATATATATCATTATTCTCAATACTTTTGAGCTCTTGAAGCTCAACAAGAGTAATGTCGCACATTCCATTGCGAAAATTCAAGTAATAAACAATACCAAAAAATAAAATAATAAAGTAAATCTTTGTTTTTTTTTTAATTTATATCAGCAATGTCTTTAGAAATATCCTAGGTAGGAAAGAACAACTGGGCAAGGCTTGGACCAAGCCGGAGCCAACCGTCACCAGCCTTGGGTAAGGCTTGGCACAAACCTTGGCTAACCATTGGGCCAATGATCGGTCCAGGCCTAGGATGATAACAATGTTCCCAAGCCTTAGCAAATAAAAAAACCAGGCTTGGGCCAAGTCTTAGGAAACAACAAAATCAAGGTTGTTCCAAGCCTCTGGGGAACAAAAAATCTAAGGCTCACCCAATGCTCGATCTAAAATATTATTATTTAAATTAATAAATATAATTAAAAAAAAGTTTGATCACACTTTTATCGACATTACATTGAAGTGTAATTAACTAATTACTGAATTAATGGGAAATAGCGAATAAAATTATTTGGGGGCTACCGGGGTTCGAACTGAGATCCTTCTGATTACTAGGCCGGGGCGCTATCCACTGTGCTAAATCTGATGTTCAGATGATCATGATATTTTTGCTTGTTAATTATTTAAATATAATTTAATTCAGAAATATTAGATCGTAAAGATGAGGTGAAATGTAGTTTTATTTAATAAACTTAAAATTGTCTGATGAGTAATGACATATATTTATTAATTTTTAATTTTATGATTTGATATAAATGCATAAATTCAGAGTAAGATCAAGTAGCACTACTATATTGTTTATTGAACTCCAACATTTATGTTAACTAAAGTTTTGTACATAGCAATAACTAATTAAATGAAAATTATTGTATATCAAATAATTTTACTTTTTAGAAAATTTCAACTCTTGATATTAATCGTATACTCGGTGGACCGTTATGCCCTGGTCTTCTCTATATACATATATATAGATACATGTCAAGTTGCTGATTTTAATATTAAATAAAAATTTAACCCAAGCTGAGGCATTGGCCAATGGTCCGCTGCCAAGGCTCGGCTTGACAAAAATTAAACTACACTCAGAAAATTAAATAATTGTGTTTATTATCCTAAATTTTTAACTCCAATCATCTAGGATGATAGGAACGTTTTTAAATGCAAAGATAGTTAGTGTTATAATTTTTTTTAATAGGATTAACAATCATTGGATAATAAAAGTTACTATCAGGGATGGTAAAAATTACCATCAGGATGATAACAGTTACTACACAGTAAAAAACGAATCGTCAAAGTGTAAAAAAAAACGTGTGTTAAAATTCTGAGTGTTGAATTTTCAACACTTTTGTGTGTCAATTTAACACACAGTATTTATTTTTTGTCAACTATCACAATCGATTAATCATTTAACACACAAAAATGTCATTTTATTCGAAAGTAACACTTTTTATATGTTACTATCAAATCAACATACAAAATATGTTAAAAATAATGTCGACCATCACAAAAGAATTCTTGGAAAATCTTTATTTTTAACGTATACGTGTGTAACTTTTTTTAACACTCACGACATGTTAAAGTAACATGTGAATAAGTGTAAAACGTTCGTTTTACACACGGTGTATGTTAATTTTGACGAATCCTTTTTTACTGTGTATCAGGGATGGTAATTAACATATTGATTGCAATGAAAAAATTGATCGAAAATTCAATAATTTTCACGTAGGGGAAGGGAGGGCAAAATGGGACCCCTAAAATTTTGAATGCCTCAAAATATTTGAGGGCAAAATAGACCTCCCAAAATTTTTAACATGAAAAGTGTTTGGGGTGGGGGCAAAATGGGCCACAGGCAAAACGGTCTCCCTAAAATTTTTGGCATGAAAAGTTTTCGGGGGGGGGGGGCAAAAATTACGCCCCAAAATCATTCGAGGCACTCAAAATTTTAAGGAGCCCATTTCTCTCCCCCCTTCCCCTTATTTAATTAATTGTTATTCTAATTACCTTAGATGGTAACTATTATAATTTCTGATGGTTACTGTTATCATCAGAAATTATAAATATAACTATTTAGAATAATAATAGTAATTAACTCTAGTTAACATACATGATCGTAACAATTATCATCCAGATGATAAATATGACGATCTAGATGATTTACACAATCATCTAGATGATATTCACTACTATCAGATTGATAGTAAAAATTTTACCACCACTAGATGATAATTCCGATCATTTAATTTTCTCAGTGTATCGGGCCCAGCCTCGGTCGATCCTTGGGTCAATGGTCAGCGGTCAAGGCTCGATTTAACAAAAATTAAAACATAGGGCCTGGCCCTGGCCGAGGCTCGGGTCAATGGCCACTACCCAACGCTTGGCTTAATTTAATGAAACCATTGGACCAAGCCCTGGCCGAGGCTTGGGCCAATGGTCAGCTGCCGAAGCTTGGCAAGTGACAACAGGGCCAAGGCTCGGTCTATAGTCAGCCTTGGCGATTCCTACCTGGGTATGCGTTAGAAATTTGGGGGATGATTTCACGCAGTATGGGACCGCAAATTAGTCCCTGCTCATAACTAGGTGGGTCAACGCAGGTTGGTGGCCCAGAGAACTGACCCGAGACGGACACTTCAGTTTGAGAACTGAAATTGATCGGTCACACTAAATTATCTTCACTCTGCTCTTTTGCGTGCAAATCTATTTGAGTTTAAAATTAATCTTGTAACTTTACATGAGTGGTGTTGCACTTGATGCACCCAATTGAACATCATAATTAAAATTTGTTATCTGGTCATCTACTCAAAACCAAAGTGTATTAAGTGAGTTATGTGATTTTCTTCGCATGCGACAACCTGCTGACGCCGATCCCAGGAGCTCCAGGGACCATTGGACATCGACTTCACCAGAACGAGCTGAGATGAACCGACGACCAATACCACCAGTAAGACGGTCATAATTCAGATAAGATTCCCAACGACTTTATTTATATATAACATACGATATTTCTCTCTCTTCAACGCGGCCAGTTATATTTGTTTGATAAATTTGCCCTATCTCACGTACAATAAATTTGCGCGTTTATGATCTATAAATTTATCGCTGGACGCCCAGTTTAATTAATTATATATTTAAAATAGTAATAAAGGGGAAACTTTGTACATATTTGGGAACCTTGGTTAAATAAAGTTGTAAATTATTATTGAATCTCTTATCTAATTTTAATTAACACCGGAGTCCCATAGTTTAAGTAAATTTCAGCCGCGTGTCCGGTCAAAACGAGTGGACCTACTCCTGAGAAAATTATCATCAATTTTTCCCGATTTCAGAACCAGCAGCAGTCAATCTTAATTATATCTAAAATTCAATAATTAATAATTTCTAAATCTAAATTTATTCGGGAAAATTAATTAACTGTGGTTCGTGGCTACTGGACACGAAGTAGCCAAGGCCCACCGTTATAATTGTATTGATTACTCATAAATTTATTAACACAAAAAACTTGTTAACCTCAGACAACACATTCAACTTTAGTTAAATTTACACTCGATGGTGTCAAATAATTGACACAAAATATTCAACCATTGAATTTTTATACACAAGAACACAAAATTTTCAACTGTGCAGTAGTGATCGATTGTCGGGCATATTAATAAGATAGAATAATAAATGATGCAGTGATTGAGAACACATCGATCGGGATAGTAAGATAGATAAGTCTGAATATTAAATTGACTAGGCAAGGTCGATTGTGACATATAATAATACAATACATATATAAATACTTAAGTATATATATGTTGTAGGTTGGATACATGAGTCACGGTATCGCGTGACGCCGTAATGGACATCAGCATCGAAAATATAAGCAGATATATCAATGGATTTGTCGATTAGTTTGCTTGATGACGCTTATTGTTCAATTGCATGTGTTATTTTTGTTTTATTGAACGCTATTTCTCGTTAATAGTTCATTCATATATTTATTTATATCTAATTCTATTGAGTTTTCACAGTATTCCCAGAAAAACAGTTTCGTTATTTACCGTAGGATTTAATTCGGGTTCAACTTTTAATCTAATTCATGACTTAACTATCAAAGTTACGTAAAAAGGCATTGATTACATTTCTTTGGAAAGTTAAATTTCCTGAAAGTTAATTTTTGTCGTATTTTAAATAGTTTTGTTATAATCGTTATTTTAAGAATTACACTTTTTATTACAATTTCTATTTTGTTCAATGAGAATTCAAAATTAGAATTTTTTTGAAAATGTCAAATTTATATAAAAAGTCATTAATATTTTTTTTTTAGTAAATTTTACATCAAGTTTCAATGATTTCTTGACAATAAAAATTTAAAAAACCCAAATTTTTAAAAATAATTTCTTATGTCAAACCAAATTTTTATTCCACCATCAAACTAACTCTTAATTAAATTTATGACTGAACTATCAGAGTTACATAAAAAATCGTTGATTAATTTTGTTTAGAAAATAAAATTTCCTATAAATTTATTTCTTGTAATTTTTTCTATATCTTCAATAATTTTCTTTTAATTTAATAAAATAAAAATTTTCACTCTAAAATTACTTTTTTTACTTAAGGAGGGTATAAGGTAAGTTTTGTCCAAACTTTTCCCTTAAATAAAACCTCTAAACGGAAAATAAAGAACGAGACCAGATGCATTGCTCTATAATTTAGCAATATACGTTTGCATTTTTAAAAAATGCTCATCTGTTTAGGAGAAAAATGTGGACAAAGTTTCGATTTATTGCGCAAGTGCAACAAGGATAGTACCGTTCGTCGACTTGAGTGTGATAAAGAAAAAAGTGCAGACCCCTCTCAAAAAAAATAATTTCCCAATTATTTAAATTAAAATTTTCGCCCATCGATCAAAGTAACCAAAAAACCTCCATAAATATTTCTCACAAATAATTAAATTTCCTAAAAAAAAGGTCTCTTAATATTTTTACCTAAACTTGACTTTTAATCTTAATAAAATCAAATAAAAAAAAAACAATTTTATTTTTTCGCCAAAAAAAAATAATCAAATAAATAAATGATACTGAAGTTAGCCGAGGTCTAATAATTTTTGAATTTCTTTTTTAAATATTTAAAAAATTGCACCTCTAGCTTCTTTAATTTTGTACATGTGCATATTTTTAGTTTTTTTTTTTTTGTCATTGATTTCTCGAAATAAAAAAATTCGAAAATTTTTAATTGTCTGCCAACTTGAGGATCATAATAAATAAATAAAACTACCGTATGATTAAAACCCATGAAAAAAATAAATACTAAGCAATACATTGAATGACAAAAAATAAATATTTGAATCCCAATAAAAACGTTTTACTCTTTAAGCTTCACCCTTCTTGACCCGTCCTACGTCACGCGTCTACCCCCGATAAAAAAAAACAAGCTCACGGGGATAGGGGTAGTAAGTAGTACGCTCAACGTTTGGCGTCTGCGTCCTAAATACTCATTACCTCGCAGGCGCGTTACGTCACAGTTGACGTATCAAGATGGCGTATCTTCAGGCGTCTGTATTTCCGAACAGTGCTCGAGACCGAGCTTTCCGCGTAAGCTCGTAACTCTTAATAAAAATAAAATTTATAGTACTATCACATCAATTAAGCCATAATTAAATTAAATATTGATAATAATAATAATAATAATAATTTAGAAAAGAGTATAAACTATAAAATATTATAAAAGTTTAAACGAAATGTACTCGCGTGTTAATATTTTAACACTAGGTGAATTTTTAACAATAGTAAAAAACGAATCCTGACAACTGGCTTTCATTGCCGGCTTGTTAACACATCGATATGTTAATAAGGACAAAAATAAATCAGGCCCTAATAATTGGACCTCATCAGAAATTTATAAATAATAATAATAATAATAATTGTTTAATATCAAGTTCCGGTTCATTTACGAGTAAATTAAATAGTGGAGGTAAAAAGTGTATAATGCTCGGTGATAAAAATAAATTAAATTGTTGGAGATTAATGGACATAACAATAATAATAATAATTAAAAATTTAAAAGTATTTTATTTTTTAGAAAAGGTGAACGTGTTAAGCCGCGACATCGGTGCAACGCTGTCTTATTCTTACATAGAGAACACGCGAGGATGGGCTTGCAACCGCGCGGCCCGTTTGTTGTACAACTACCCCTGCTGCGCGTGACCACAACCGAGTTTCTGTACCTCGCAACCTCCTGGTTCTTCACGTCGATGCAACCGCAAGTGTGTGCGCGAGTTACACGCGCTTGACCAACAACTATTTATTATTTTATTATTTTTATATTTTATTTAAAACGACATTTTATTATTTGTTTATTTATTTTTTTTTATATAAATATATTATTTTTATTTTTTATTAACAAGGACTTTTTTAACCGGTTTCGAGGTTAACGCTCGAGCTCCGCTGGCCATAACCTCAAGATTTTTACCGGTCGGATTTTTTTTTTTATTGCGATCAATTTTAAGAGATCGATTTTATGTCAAGATAAAAATTGCTGCAAGTGAGTTTTATTTTTTTATTTTTTTGTGTTGATTATAAGAAATTTTTTTTTATTTTTTAGAAAAAGATTCGAAAACGATAAAAAAACTTTTTTAAGGATTTACAATGTCACTACTTAGTGTTACTGGTAAGTTTTACTTTTGTAATTTTTTTTTTTTCAAATTTACCAACTAGATAAAATATTTTATCGCGTGACCTAGGGGTCATTCCCTCTAGATACTCGTATCCTTATCAGATTTTGTTAATCCGAGGGTGAATTTTATCTAAGCCAGATTTATTTCATCTTTGATGTAGGATTTGCTACTAAATTCTTTTAAATCTATTGATCCTGAAATATTTTTCATTTTAATAAATATAGAGGAGACATTTAGTTTTTATTTACCGCTGTCGGTTTTTGAGATTAGTGAGACGTGAGAGTTTATGTAATTTAGTGAGCTTGAATGGTGACACGAGTCAGTTATTTTTTTAGACACAGATACCTGGTCCTAAATTTACCTTGCTCCGGTTATTTTCCACACGGTTCAGTGACATCAATCGGTGATCGATTTTCGGTATGAAATATTAAAAAAACTTAAAAATATAAAAATCAATAGTGATATTGCTTGCTGGGGAGATATAAATTGCTGGGAATAATAATCGAGTAAATTTAACGGTATCATGAACTCAAATGTCCGGTCTTTGGCTCTGATGCTCAACATGCGTTGCTTCTGTGATAATTCAATTCAACCACAGTATGTTATGGGTTCATAACCCAATTCACTTTATAGATATATTATTATTATTATTATATTGTATAGTTTGTTGTTCGATAACAATTCAGATGCAAGCTTATAATTTATCGTTAAATATTGATTTAATCTACTCAAAGTTCATTATTATGCCAACGATAATATATTGCAGTCTGTTTATTGTTGTTTACTTGTAATATATATATTTTCTTTATTTTTTTTTGAGTTTGAAATTCACTTTCTGAGATCAAACTTGATTTTTTTAGCTTTGGATTTCATTTTTGAAAAGAAAATTATTTAGAGATAAATTAGTTTTTATTTTAACCCTTACACGTTCATAATTATTCCAAAACAGTAAAAATTTTTTTGTTTATTGATATCTATCTATTTTGATCAATTCAACATAAAAGTAATACATAAGACAGAAATTGTGTATATTTTAGTGTTTTTGGAATGGGGACACATATCTCTATATGCCTTTAGATATATATTTTTCAATGGATTACAATAAAATACTTTACGCTTTTATTGCAAAATAAACACAAACTATGGTAGATAGTACAATTTATTAAATGTATATACTTATTTGTAATATTAAATATTATGAAATTCTAAAAAAAAATTACGATCTGAAGTATAACATAAATAAAAATTACATGGAGAGCATGTATTATTTATGCGATTTTCCGGGCGACGTTTAGCACACTGTATTTTTTCTATTAATAGCTTTTACCATTACATGTGAAGGTGTTCCGCGAAAATTTTGAAACATCCTATAAAATTATAAATTATAAATTTAAAAAAGATTTTACTTGGCCAGTATTTTATTGTAAATCGCAAACATTATGTGGAGACAAATGTGTCCCTTATGCATGAAAGGGTTAAACCTTGATTTGAAGTTGAATTGTAACTAAAATTTTAATATTTGGTTTGAATTTTAATTGCTTTCAAAATTAATCTTTGGGCTTATATATTTATTTGCAAGAAGAAATTTTATTTTTTCAACTAAATTTTTTTTTTTTAGTTTGCTGTCGTGAAATTTTTATTCAAAATTTGAATTTTGAACTTTAAATTATGGCTAATGATTTTTTAATTAAATTTACAAATTTTTAAATTTAAGTTTTTATTTTTTAATTGATTAGCGATTTAAAAATTTATAAACTCAAATTTCAGTTTTTATATAAAATTCGAATTTTAAACTTTAAAAATGGCGAATAATTTAAAAATTAAATTTTGATTTTTTAACTTCAATTATAAATAAAAGCTTTGATATTATTTACAATTGTAACATTTGAAATAAACTCCGAAAATTTTTCCCATTATTTTCTTTGGCAAAAAAAAAATTTAGTAAAAAATAGTTAATATTTTCCTGAACAGCAGCACAATTGTTTTTCCATCTCAAAGCTCTAGAAAAAACAAACTAAAGGTTCGTCTCTTCTTTTTCCTCTTGTTATTTTTTCTTTCTTTTTTTATCTCAGAACTCAGAAGAGCGCGTGTGAGATTCAAGTGCCTACGATAAGGGTCGTACGTCTCGAAAGTGTCTCACCTCATTTCTCTTAACACTTTTCTCAATGAACAAAACCTCCTCGTCCATTATCACCAAGAAACAATAAACCAAAAGAAAAAAAAAAGAAAAATAAAATCTTATAAAATCCAAATCAGCCCTTCACGCTATTAAAACAATAAAAAAATCACTCATTACTTGTCCGCAAAATTTTATTACAATAATATCGTGGTAAAAAAATATTAATAAAAGTAAAAAGAAAAAGAAAAGTAAATTATGGAAAGTGTAGTATAATGAGGCCACCGCGTGTTGAGTCTGTCATCGACGAGAAAGAGCTTTTCGTGTCTCTGCATACGTCAGAGACACACAGGAATAATAAGAGACACGAGAACGAGAATGAGAATGAGAAGTAGTAAAGGCGTTGGCG
Organism: Microplitis mediator; assembly: GCF_029852145.1. Lineage (NCBI taxonomy): Eukaryota > Metazoa > Arthropoda > Insecta > Hymenoptera > Braconidae > Microplitis > Microplitis mediator. The sequence continues at coordinate 10,831,004 of NC_079976.1, read as the reverse complement.
CATTTGAAAAGGACATATTCTCTCGTTGATGACGACAGCCAAGTAGAAAACGAGCTGCTGATGCTTTTTACTTACTCACTCACTCACTCACTTCCTCTTCCACATTCCACCTTCAGTTTACTCATACTTTTTTTTTAAATATTTTTATTATCATCATTATATTTTTTATTATTTTTTTTTTGCACATGGAAAAAGCTCGTTTCATTGTTTTTACCAAATATATTTTTGTTATCAACTTTTATTTGTCTTTAGGGAAATAATTTTATTTAAAGGAAATGGGTCCCCTAAGAAAAAAAATATAAATAGTGTGAGTTATATATTTTATGTGCTCAAATAAGTAGTCGAGATTAATATAACTCAGACGTGAAAATTTAAAATGGACGAAATGAGATCGTCTCAAAAATTTTTCAATTTTTTTTTATCTAATTTTACTTTACTTTAATGATCAGGCCGTACTTGATAACGATATGACCCAGTTATAAATAAAAAATTTTAATATGGGGCTAATTGAGCCGCGGTAAGAAAATTTTTTTAATTAATCAAAGTTACGAAATTTAATTTGTTTTGTACTATCAACTAAAAGTTTATTTTTTATAGTCAAATATACTCAAATAATTATATAAAAATGTTGATAACTTTTAAAGATGTTCAAAGAATCTAAGTAAATAATAAATTAAGATAAAGTGCCAATAATTGGGTCTGTTATCATAAAAATCCTTTCTACTGAATAATATTTAAGATAAAAAATAATTAAACTAATCTTTGAATAAATTTTCTACTTAAAATTTTAATTAAATTATCAAAATATAAATTTTTACTGAATTTCGATTTTTAAATTTTTCGTACGAAAATTCAGATGGCCCATGTTCCCCTTTGATCCCCATATTACCTCTTTGTAGAGTTAGCAACTACATTTGGGGCTCCATTTTACCTCTTATGATTTTAATTTTATTAAAATGACTTAAATAAAAATTTGTACTCCAGATTTAAATTAAAAATTTTTTTTTTTAAAGAAATTTTGGGTGGCCCCTTTAACCTCATGATGTTCATATTGCCTTTTTTTTTAGTTTAAAAAATGTGAGTGCCCATTTTACCCTATGTAATTTAATTTATTAAAATTTTGTAGGATCCATTTTGTCCCCATTTCATGTAAAAATTTTAATTTTAAATCTAATTTATTTGTTATATTTATTTCATCAGTTTAATACAGTAATTTACTGTAAATACATACATATATACTTTTTTTTATTATCTTGTTGATTCAACTCAACTGGCTCCCTTCGTTCTCGTGTGTCATGAAGATACCGTAAGATTTTTATCACTGAAAGAGAGAGAGAGCGAGAGATGGTGAGAGAGGGAGAGAGAGAGTGAGAAGTAAAAGTTTCAACAGGTATCCAATATCTACCCCTTGGTAAAAGACTTGATAAAATTTAACCATAAACTCCTCGTCATGTTAAATATAAATGTCTGTAACAAAAGTTTTTTAAGGTATATCCCTTTTTTTTTATTGTGGACAGAGTATTAAATATATTTTGCAAATAAATGAATGACTACTGAATATTTAAAAAAGTTTATGTGGGAAAATAATTCACAAACTGGCTGCCAAAATAATTTGTAGGGAAATATATGAATAAGTTACGTCACGTAGATCAAGTAAAAAATTTTAAATTTATACAATGTTTAGTCTGTGGGTGTTATTTTTTTTATTTGTTTGAATAAAATATTCGGTCACGTTTTTCCGCAATCTGTTGATCGGAATTACCAACACGAAATTTTTATCGTTATCTTGGATATTTTATATTATGGATTATAAACTTTTTCAATACGACAAACTTTGTTGACGGAACTGAAAAATTTAAGGAAAAACGTGATACTTATTTTGTTTCATATATTTTTGTTTTAGTTCTTAATATTATTATTTTCTTTTTTCAGTTAAAAAAGCCGCATTCGTTGGGGTCCAAGGTAAGAAAAATTTTATTTTATCTTTTTTAATTGAAAATTTTGTATTATTTCTTTAAAAATTTAATATCAATAATGTTTAAACTAAAGTTTAACGTTAATTTTTTAATCTTGATTGTTCATTTTTAAATTAAATTTTCTTTTTTAAATAAAAATACGATTTTAAAAAATTTTGAAATTAATAAGTGCATTTTTTATAAATATTATTTTTTTAATTATTTACTTTATTTATTTATAATTTTAAATTTGTCCGACGTCCGCTACATTCACACTCATTCTTTTTTATAGTTATTTTTTTATTTAAAATTGCTTTTGATTAAATTAACTTATCTATTATTAATGATCGACATTTACAATCCGCGAAGAGATAAAAAGTTTTAAATTTCGAAAAATGACAAAATTTTAGTAAAAACATTTTTTTTTTTTATTTTCAGGCTTTTTACAAAAAAAAAAACTATAGCATTAATATATTAAGTTTACAAAAAATACTGTAATGAAAAATTTTCGTCAAAAAAAAGCTTTTAGAAAAAAAAAAAAAAAAAAAAAAAGTTTTTTCGTATAAATTTTATTTTTTAAATCGTCTCCTCTTTTTAAAAATATGAAAAAAGTACGTGCCAAAGTCGTGTAAGCATGTTTACAAAAAGTTCCGTTATTGTACTAGGCCATTAAAGTAAAAAAAAAAATCATTCTGTAAAAATTCTTTTATTTTTATAATTGGCATGAAATAAATTAACAAAAAATGTTATTGAATAATTTCGTAGGAAAAATTTTTTAAATTTTTAATTATTATTGCACGCAGTTTGAAATGATTAATTTTCAATTTTACAGCAAATTTGACTAATAGCAGCTTGAAGTAAAAAAAAAAAAAAAAAAAAGAAAAAAAAATTTAGCTTTTACACGGAAAAAACAATATAGTAGTGGCTAATGTCCGGGATAGTACTCAGTATTATCCAGAGAGTAGTGGATACAGTCTAAATAGCATACAGTACTGTCTGCAATTTTTTTTTTTTACAGAAAGTACTCAGTACTATCCCAGAGAGTTGCCACTACTATATTGTATTTTCCGTGTACTTGAATTGAAGTTCAAAATAATATTTCTAATAATAATTAATTAAAAATAAAAACATTTTTATAGCTCAACAATTCAACACTTACGTGACATTAAAATTACAAAATGTCAAGTCTACAACGGTTACCGTAAAAGGGGCCAATCCATGCTGGGAGCAAGATTTTCTTTTGTAAGTACTCAATATTTATAAAAAAAAAATCTGTTGTTTATTATCCTTTCATATTCGAACGACTGAGACATAAAAAATAAAAATAAAAAAAAAAGAGACAAAAGAGGTTCCGCGGAAGTATGTCTGGACATGAGTCGTGCCAAGAGTCTGTGAAAGAAGTTGGATCTGTTAACGTAAATGTATATCATTGCATACTTGAGGATGAGAAATGAGGTGAAATGGACTTATTCCTGGGCGGAATATCTAGGGCTATATTTCCAGCGTTATAGAGTATGACGAAGCGTGCGCGAAGTGAATGGGAACTGGGTTAAAGGTCACTGGAGGTTATTTTGCGAGCTCAAAGGGCGTCGTCCGACAATTTTCTCCATGCCGTGATAGTTAATACAATTGTGAATTATATATATGTAGACTACATGTAGACATATATGTAATTAATCAAACAATTAGTGTGTTACACTTGTTGTCTAGGTAACCCCTTCAAACAAATATATTCCCCGATTATGTGGAGAATAATAAGACAAAAAATACGGGAAATGATGATAGTAAACACATAAAATTTTATTATGCTAGATCAAACTGTAGAACCCAGTTTTCAATTCGCAGTAATTTAAAATTCAACATGATAAAAATTATAATATTTAAAAAATTTTTTTGTGTAGTTTATAAAAATTAGTACTTAGTATATTTAATTTTGTAATGATTGATTTTATATTTACACTATAGGTCAGAATATTTTTTTTTATTAAAAGCATTCTCAGACAGTGTCCCCTCGCTTTTTTGAAATATTCAATGATTTTAAACTGTCATGACCGTGTAAAAATTTTGTTAAGTAATTAAACAAAGGGCCTGTTCAGAAATACACTGGAGATTGACAAATACTTATCCTGATGGTTAGTACTTGGAAAGTAACGTGGTTTACTTCAAACCAGAGGAACGAAAGAGTACCTGATACCACATTCACCTTCTCCGCAGAGTTTATGAACGCTTTATGGTAATGTCGAATCGTTCCTCTGGTTTGACCCAGGGGATATTTGTGAACGCAGGAGTTGCATATTTCCCTTCTAGAGAGTATTTCTGAACATGCCCAAAGATTGAAGTATTCCCAGCCTACTAAATTTGGGATTTTGCATCAAAATATTAACATGAAGATTTTTCTAAAATTTCTTTAACAAATTTTGCTTAACTCCTAATTAATAAAAACTGTAAGTAATGTTTTTCTTAAATTTACACGTTAACTTTTTTTTTAATTAATTAATAAAATTTTTGATACGGTTATGACAGTTCAAGATCGTTGAATATTTTTAAAAAGTGGGGGGTATTGTCTGAGAACGCCCTTAAACTCATTATATTTTTTAAGATAATGAACATAATTTTATTAATAAACTATATTTCTTGAGAAAAAAAGGAGGGAGAGATCTTTAAGAAAATGGTTAAATGTAGAAATAATTCTTCTCGGTGAAGTTTATTTATTTTTTTCTAAAACCTGGGAGCGATCAGCAGCCCTCGGAGTTTCTAAGCAAGTATTTACTTTGCTGTTGAATTTCTAGTAAAATTACGCACTACTTACATGTTTTTATTTGAGTATATTTGATTTTATTTGAAAATTAAAAATTATATTATAAATACATTAGTATTAGTTGATATTTCTTCTAATATTTCGTTGAACAAAAATAATAATCGCGATGTTAGTTTGTATAATTTGCTGCAACGGTATAATTATTACAGAGTACTCGAAAAATTTAATTATGCTGTCACTGTAATTTTGATGTATATTCTTGTGTAATAAATACGTTCGATCAAACGAGTTATTAATACGGAGTAATTAAAAAATAAACGTGTGTAACAAATGTTAATAAAACTACACTTTTTAATTCCCCGCTATGAAAATTAAAAATTTAAAAAAAAAAAAGGAAGTTTTTAGTTTCGGTAAAATTTGCGAAAATCGAGTTTTCATCAAATTTCCGGATGAACGCGCGTGTGTATGAACTAATTTTTGTTGTAAGATATCTTTGGAACGAATCAACCGATTTGAACGTGCTTGGCGGCAATCGAGAGAGCTCATTAGAGCTTGTATCTGATGAGATTTTGGAAGCGATCGTTCGAGAAGTTTCCACATAATTCGAATAATAAAAATTAAAAAAAGAATTTTTGTGGTTTTTGTTGCATAACTCGAGATCCACGCGACCGATTTGTTTCAAAATTTGATCAAATCTAAGTCTCAAGAAGCTATATCGATTGCCGCAAAAAAACGTGCAAACCGGTTAAGGCAGGATTCTACTTTGAGGGCGCGAAAAAAAGCTATTTTTTATGAATTTTTAATGAGATTACGAGTAAAGATACACTTGTAGGGTTTGCTGGGCTTAAAAAATACACCATTGAAATACATTAAAAAACATTTTATTATATATTTTATATATTTTTAACATACAAAAACATCATTTGAATACAGAGCCTCGATTAGTAGGAGGGCCTGCACTTGGTGTTGAAATTTAAAAAATGGACAATTTCAACAGAAAATTTTTGAATTTTTAGATTCAATATGTCACTATCAACCGCCTAAACTAAGATTTTTAATGTACATGCAAAAATATTAAAATGGCTGCGAAAATAAAAAAGAAAGAAAAAAAATGGCCTTATTTTTTTTTATTTTTGCCGCCATTTTGTTATTTTCGCATGTGCATTAAAAATCCTAATTTAGTCGGTTGATAATAATATATTGAATCTAAAATTGTCTTTATTCAAAATCTCATTAAAAATTCGTAAAAAATAGTATTTTTTTCGAGCGTTCAAAGTAGAATACTGCCTTAATTCAATCCCAAGATATAGTCGGACAAAAATTACTTTTCTTCAGTGAAATGTATTTTCCTTTACATCTCTTAATTAATATTTTTTAATTTACAAACAATGAAGTTTTCGAGCTCAGAGAGCTTTTATGAAATTAGTAATAATTTTTAATTCAATTCAGATAAATATCGTAATTTACTCCAAAGTTTATTGTTTAAAATTAAAGAAAAATTCAATTATAAATCACAAATTAAAATAAAATTAGCTCTCATAAATTACTACTTATCATCATTTTTATCAAGTCTTTTTATTTTCTCCATAATAAATCACAGAATTAATAAAAATTTTATTAAAAATTATACTTGAAAAACTTGTATAGCAGCATTACAATTATTGCATTCGTATATTATCTAAGAAGATTTTATGAAAATACCCTCAAGTATATTTTCTTTAATACATAGTTTTTAGGCTGTATATTTGTATAGAAATATCTATTCGCTCAAGCTTTGTTAGTAATTTATTTTTTTAATTTTACAGTGAAACGAATGACGTTAATACTGGGTTATTGGTGGAAGTTTGGAGCAAAGGGATGCTGTGGGACCGAGCACTTGGTTATCACTACATACCACTGCCTGAAGTCTCGTATGCAAATGAGGTAAATATCGTTAAATGCATAATTAAATCATAAATAGTTAGCAACATTCTTTTAAGGATCCTCAGGCTCAGTTATGTAGAAATTCATTTTTGCACTCGATAATTCATTATTTTATCAACAATATCTACATGTATACATTTATACATATATCTAAGCTCTCATTAAATTTCGCGACTTTGAATTTTATAATTAGTCTTAAAATTCATAACCCGAGTGGTAGATAATATTAATAACTCTGTTCTTGCTTAACTCAAGTATCAGTCTTTTGGCTATAATTTCAATAATTTATTTCTCAACTTTCAACTATTAGTTTTTGAAATATTAAAGTTTTAAGTCGGTGTTAATTTTGCTACAAGTTTTTGCTGAAAAAGTATATGAAATAGAAATAATTATATTTATGACATAAAAAAATTATTTTTAAGTTTTTTTAGTAAGCAAAAGTCTTAACCTATCTCAGTTTCCGGTGTACTGGAAGTCACTGGTTTTATCAGGTGCGATAAATAACAAACTGTCACAAAAGCTCATAAAATCTAAACCAATTACCCGACCATGAAGTAGTGTAAAAAATGTATACCGGTAATTAATGTTGTTTTCAACTCACATAAATAATAAATTACCCAACTTCAGCACACAACATATATTTATAGAAAAGGGCGGGCAAGACAGGACCGGGTAGGCAAAACGGACCACCCTAAAAATTTCGTAAAAATTTTTTTTCTTTAAATTCGGTTTAAAGGACATTTAAAACTCTTATCGTCATTTTTGTACAAATTTGAAGGTCCCAAATTTTTTTCAGAAATTTTTCAGTGGACTCAATAGAGTTTTACTGCAGGTGCGGGTATTGCTGCGGACTTTTTGTTTCGATTATAAATAAACGATAAATGAGCTTTTTTTAATAAAAAAAAATTACTTCCAGTCATTGAAACCTTAAAGAAAATATAGCTGCTCAGTATATTTTTGTATGTCCAACAATTATTTAATTTGTTATTAATAAATTAAAATTGAATGGTTATAGTGGTAGAAAATTATGTCTTTTTTGTGAGTTCGTGTGCGAAAAAACGTGGTACTAAAATGTTCTTTTTTTTTTTTTTTTTTTTTAAATAAATGACTATGAATACGTATAAATATTATATATATATATATATATATATAATTAAGCAAAAATAAGAAAAATTTAGTCTATGCCATGTCTTCTATGATAATATAAAATTTTTTAAATTTGACCGTGTGTAGATTTTTTTTTCAAGAATCGATTTTAATAAACAGTTAATTCCAAATCATATTTAATAAATTTGGTAGTAATACTCGGGCAGTCATGTAGTGACTGTAGGTTGCTCGTATATTTTACTAATCAAGTTATTTTATTAAACTAATAATTATCTTTTAAACTTGTTTTACTTCATTTCTTATCTGATCCAGAAGTTTTTCGTAATTGAGTTAGCCGCAGCAATAGGCACGCAGTAATTGGGTCATTCGCAGTAATATATGCATATGACTTTTTTTTAAATGAAAAAAAAAAAAAAAAATTAATCGTTATCTTATATAATAAATTTTATAAAATGCTTTTTTACGTTAAGTCACCTATTATTAGTAGTTATTCTTGTTCAGAAAATTTTAATCAAAACTAAATAAAATATTTCTGAGCAAAACTAAAAATCTTAATCCGCGATTTTCACTCAAACAAGCATATAATTCTTTCTTGTGTGATTTGTTTATCAAGTATAAATTAGTTTTAGTCAAAATATCTATCTTTTTTGGTTTTAAAGCCCGAGCTGCTCTAAACTTTTATTTGACTTGAATAATTAGACTGTCTCACTGCTCGGAAAGTAGAAAATCTATCAGGGAATGAACAATCGGATAATAGCTTATTGGGAATTCGATAGACAACAAGTGAAGAAAGCCCTTTACATGGGGTATGGGGAGAAGTTGCGTCCCACTAATTCCACAAGCAACCATGTTAACTAGCGCTGGGAGTCTGGTACCACGGGGGGCCATTCCCAGCCCACTGCGACCAGAATCTCTTTGTTTCCTGAGATGGTACACAGAAAAAAGTATTTCTTGGCGCAAAAAATTTTTACTCGCCCCAAGAAAGTTCTTACTTGTCTCGATAAATTTCTTGCATTATAAATTGAAAATAAAAATTTTCTTCGAGCAAGAAAAAATTTTTTGAGGCGATAAAAAAATTCTTGGTACAACGGAGGTGGGCTTCGGTCCCGTTACATTAATTAATTAAATCTCGGTGTTAAAGCTAGTCAAAAATGGTCAGAACACGATTATTCTTAAGAAATTGACATTTAAATGCAAATAGCTAATTCGCATTGCCGGAGTTTGAAAACTTAGTAAGAGACAATTTATTGAGAATGGAATGGTCTACCAAAAAAGACCTATGACATTTTGTGATAAAAGTGATATTTTCGTCAGGAACGTCAAATAATACTGAAATATACCATGAATTTAAACTTGACATTAAATATACTAAACTAGTTATAACTTTTGAAAGAGTAAATTTATCGAAAAATTTTAAGAGACATTTATTGTAAAGCTTTTAATTTCCAACAAGAATCTGTATTGACCTTTCCGGTACAATAGTAAGCTGGTGAGTTATAAAATTCCAAATTTAAAACAAAATTTTCCCCGTTTTCCTTAAATGGGAAATAAAAAATTACAATTAGGGAGTAGTTAATATCAATATTAAGGGCTCAAATTTTAACAGGCGCCTTTTTTTTATCCTACTGAAACTTTTGAGAGTGTGTTTGAAAAAAAAAAAAAATTGCTGATTTTCTTTAATTGGTCTAATATATAAATATACAAAAAAGACGAAATTCGTCATAGTTTTTGTCTCTTGGAAGAATTTTTTCCTTTAATTAAAGTATTTACTGGTGGCTTATTAGCCATCGATAAAGTGAGCAAACAATTAGATTAGGAAAAAAAAGGGTGAAGAAGTAATCTAGTGATTATTAGGTCGAAGGTCAAATACAATTAGTTAGGTGTATATATTTCAAGGTTCAGATCTTTTGCTCATTCAATTAATAATCTCGTCATACTCATGGACCTTTTGAACACGTGCGGAAGCTTTATTGATCCATAGACGATTGTAATGGATAAATTATTTGCATACAACATGTCCCTTCTTCATCATCTGTTAATCGGTTAGCTATGTTTTAATCCTGTATAAATTTTTTCATTTTATACTATACTCGTTTTACGAATTACTGATAAATTTTTTTTTTTGTATTTTTATTTCGACTCGACCATTTTTAAAGCCTGCGGTTTTCAAATTTGAAATTACAATATTGGTTCCTTAGTTTTTTTTTGAGAATGTTCGATATTTTTAAAAATAGTATGAATATATATTGTTTACAGATGCTCTAATAATTTGGTCAAAATTTTCATTTAAAAATAAAAAATTTTTAGTCAGATATACAGGTTTTGAGATCGAGTATGAAAAGTTAATTATTGATTAAATTATCGACGTAACTTACCAAATATATAGAACTTAATTGGTAGGAAATACAGATGTCTAATGTATCTCTAATAGTTTAGCAAAAATTAAAACTAAAAAATTTATAAATTCATTCGGTAATCAAAAGTTTAAAACTTTTAAAACAATCAAAGACACATGAATAATGTATATAATTTCAGTTTTAGTAAATTAAATTTCCTTTGAGATTGTATTGATACTCATCGTATGTTCAGAGATCAAAAGTTTCAAAATTGGAAAATTGAGTATTTAAAATTCGAATTCCGGTTAAACTATCAAAGGCACATGAAAAATACATATAACGTGATTTTTAGGGGAGTAAATTTCCTATAAATTTGCATTGATATTTTTTTATCGTATCTCTAATAATTTAGTCATAATTTTAATTTCAATTTTTGGTCTTTTATAAATGTTGAGCTATTTTGTCATGACATATTTTCCATGTACGTATAAAATAAAAAATAAAAAACTGGACTTTTAAGTTAAACTTGAATGAGGAAAAGTTAAAAGTGTATCTAAAGTTCACAGTAAGTAATGAACTAAATTAGGTTACGTTTAAGAAGACACGGGTTTCGTATCTCGAGATCTTCTTCTTGCTCAACAAGACTAAACTCATATTAAAACCAGTAGTTGAATAGGTATCGTAAACTCAAAACCACCTGTCTCTGGTGTGTCCTTTTTGGTCTCATCTCTCGGATCGACTTTAACCATTATATACATATATATATACTGACAGCGACTTCCTTTACCTGGCGTGACGCCAACTTTTCATTCAATGGAATAGTCGACAAGCATTTTTAAAAGTCCAAGATGTCTTTTTTTTTAATGACAGTATTATGCTGCGTTAACATAACCGCGGTTTTTATAAACTGACCCTTTTAAATTTTACCTTGAGCAGATAACACTGACTGTGAGCTACACGTGTTCTTTATTATAAATTTTTTCTTTTCAACAATATTTTTTTTTTTTCCAATAAAATTCTTTTGTCATGAAATGTAGAACGTGATGGCGGTGTATTAATATTTTTTCTTTCTGTTTTTAAACTATTAAGTCTTTTATCAGATATACTTTTTATATATTTATTTACGTGTATATAAATATGTCTTTTAGGTTTTTTTTGCTGCTTCACCTATGCCCTATTATTATTGTTTATTTAGTGGATCAATGCTTATTACCTAGTTATTAAAGATGCATCGATTACCGCGAGGTAAATGTGGCAAAAGGTAACTGAGACAGGAGTTTATAGTTTAAACTTTTTCGAATTTATAACTCACACCACTAATCAAGGCTATTATATATATACTTTGGTTTACTGTAAAGATGATAATTTTGGATACGATTTTTATTATTCACAAGTTTATTCCTGAGATGAGGTCACGTTGGGTACTATTTTAAATACACAGTCTTCATAGGGATTATTTTAAATTCTTAACTTAACATTCAAATGTTTTTTAGAGTCAATAAGTGGCGATTTAACTAAAAAGAGGTTTAAAATAATACAACGATAATTGCAATTAAATAATTTAAATTGTCGGATTACAATTTTTATTTAGCGGAGAAGGGCCAGATGAACCCTAAAGTTTTTTACCTCTGAAACGAGGCAATATGAACATTGCGGGGTTAAATGAGCGACCTAAAATTTCTTAAAAAACATTTTTAAATCTAAAATCAGAAGTACAAATTTTTAATTAAATTCACACATAAAATAAAACCAAAATATTGTTTTAATTCTAAAATGGGGTCATATGGACAACGTGAGGTTAAAAGGGCCACCCAAGATTTCTTTAAAAAAACAAAATTTGAAATTTAAATTTGAAGTACAAATTTTTATTTAAGTAATTTTGTGGAAATTAAAATCACAAGAGGTAAAATGGATACCCTAAATGTATTTGTTAACTCTACAAAGTGGCAATATGGGGATCAAAGGGGAATATGGGCCTTCTAAAATTTCTCAAAAAAAATTAAAAAATCTAAATTCAGTAAAAATTTATATTTTGATAATTTAATTAAAATTTTTTGTTTAGATAAGTTATTTAACGATTCGTTTATTATTTTTTATTTTAAAAATTATTCAGTAAAAAGTATTTTTATGATAACAGGCCCAATTATTGGCACTTTATTTTATTTTATTACTTACTTAGATTCCTTCAATATCTTTAAAAGTTATCAACATTTTTATATAATTATTTGAGTATATATGACTATAAAAAATAAACTTTTAGTTGGTGGTATAAAAAAAATTAAATTTCGTAAGTTTGATTAATTAAAAAATTTTCTTACAGCGGCTCATTTTGCCCCATATTAAAATTTTTTATTCATAACTGGGTCATATCGTTATGAAGTACTTGCTTGACAATTAAAATAAAGTAAAATTAGATAAAAAAATTGAAAAATTTTTAAGACAATCTCATTTTGTCCATTTTAAATTTTTACGTCTGAATTATATTAATCTCGACTTTTTATTTGAGCACAAAAAAGTATAACTAAAAAAAAGCCCACTATTGACATTTTTTTCTTGGGTCCATTTCCCTTTCTTCTTTCTTTATACCAACACTCTTTTCTCTATTAAATATTCAAAACCGTCCCAATTAAAACCGCACTTACAAAACCCTATTTCATTTTTCCCTTTTTTAAAAAACAAATAAAAATAATCCCTACATATTTACAATTGACTGTAAATATATATGACAAAGGTCAATTACTCTTGACTAACATCAAAAACAAAATGGTACATTTTTTAAATTTATTTAATGGAACAATGAGTATCCCATCCGCTAATTAGAGATCGATTAATTGTAAGTATAATTTTTTTTTTTTTTTTTTTTTTTAATGAACTGGAGTCGTACAAACGAAAAAAAAATTTTTTCTCAAGAGTACTAATGTTGTTGCATAGGGACAATCTAGGTCATGCTTCTTTTTCTCTTAAAATATTCACCGAGAGTAACACGCTAGATCTACATACGTGGCTGGGATTCGATTCTCGTTAGTATTGTCGATCTAGGTTATAAAAAACACTAACTCGGAATACGATAACATCTTTGAGCAGTCGTTAAAGGATTATTTCCAATATGAAGTATTACCATTTTTGTATATATATTTCTGTTATATCCATTATTTTCTATCTAAACTTTTTTTGTATTTAGAAATGGCTTAAATATCCCAAATCATGAGAGAATGTTGAATGAACACACACACACACATATATATATATATATATATATATATATATATATATAAATCGATAACAAGTATGTGAAACCTTAAAACTAATGTACTTTTATGATTACTTTAATATTTTTTTACTCAAATACTTACAAGTGATAAAATCCCTTAATAGCTTACACTTTATCGAGTCTTATAAATTTACATTATGATTATTAAATTTTTGTTAAATAAAAAAAAAGAGTTTTTTTTTTATATAAGTAATATACGACCTTTTCTTTTTATCGGAAGTAATATAAGGAAAGTCGCTATTTCTAACATGGTCATGATAAGAAAGCACTTGAGAAAAAAAACATATCATACTCGGTCCAGTAAGCAATCTCCTTTACGTCTTGCCCTTGATTTATTTCCTTGTTTTATTATTATGTAATACTGTATAATAATAATAATAATAATAATAATAATAATAATCATAATAATAAATTGTTTCTTGGAAAATTTTAACTTTTAAGGCTTGTAGTCTTTTAAAGGGTTTATTATCGACGGATCAGTAGATAGTTAAGTAGAAAATTTTATTATTTATCAAAATCTTTAAATTCATTTTTATCTTTAAATCAACCGGAAACTGAATATTTTTAAAAAATGTTCTAAAGAAAAATTTTCAAAATTAGATGTATATTTTTTAAACTTTAATTACTTGTTATTAATTGAATAATTACTATATTTTAGAGTTTAAGTAGTTAACAAGATAGGAAATTTTATAATCTACAAAAATCTATTTATACATTTCTATCCTACTATTAACCGGAAGTAAAACGTTTTAAAAAATCTTAACAATTTTTTTGAAAAGTCGTAATTTCTGGCATCCCCAATAAAAAATAATAATAATGACAAATGTCTAATATGTGATACAATGTATATTCATTACCTGAAACATAAATATGAATTTAAATATAATATTGAATTTATCTCACTAATAATTTAATTTAAAGCAAAATGCATAGTTGGTCTGAGACGTTTTGTCATATTTAATAGTTGAGTTAAACATGTGCATATTCAACATTTATGTAATATATACATATAATATTATTGTATATACTTAAATGAAAGAAATATGCTCGAGTAGTAGTTTCACTACCGCTTACGTCAGACCCTCGGCGTTATATTCTCATTGTTCTCCTCATTTGATAAATGTTGTTATATACAAACGCATCTACGTCGACTCTATAACACCGACACTTGTGAACAATATAATAACAAGGACATTGCGATCATGCAATACATGTTAGGGATCATGGGGAGAAGAATAATTTATGGCATACATATATACATATACATATTTATTTATTTATACTGGAACATTATCTAATAAACATACCAACACTTTGATATTTATTTTATTTTTATTTTACTTAAATTAATTTTTCATTCTTTTTTTTGTTATATTTAAATTTTCTCACGCTTTTCTTTTACCCTCTTTTTGGGTTAATCGATTTTAATAACTTGCGTGAGAAAATGACTTTGAAAAAAAAAAAAAAAAATTTGTTTGTTTTTTTTTTTTCTATTTAATTTCATTATTATGATCCTGGCTGATAATGTTAACAACTTTTCTTATAAACATGACAATGGGGTTTTAAAGTAGTTTATTATTATTAGTATTTTATATATATTTATATATATAGTTCAAGTTCAAGTTCAAGTTGTTTTTTTTTTTTTTTTTGTATCGAATAAATTTTCAGTAATATCTTTGTGAGTAAGATATCAATCGATTTGAAATTATTGTAAACTTGCAAAGTTATTTTCATACTTTTATCATATTTAATTTTAGACAAAAATACATTTAAAACTAGGTCAGAATTTTTTTTTATAGAAAGTAATAAAAATTCTACAATAAATGTGTTACATTAAATTGCGATATCTCTCAAACTATCGGAGATCAAAAAATTTTTGATCTAACTTTTTGAAAGGTAATTTAATTTCCTAAAAGTTTTCACTTTTAAAAAAAAAACCGGAGACACGGTAGTATCTCGCTCTAAGTACACGTTCCAACATATATACATGTGTGTGTACATGGCGGTGCGAAACGACTTTATCTTTATACCGGAATCGTATGTCTACTGAACCTCTAGCATATTTTTATCTACTAATTATAATAAAATATTACTTATTACTGGTATATACCTATTTAATTATTGGAATTTAATCATTGTCTATCCAATTCGATCGAAAGTTATTGAACTGAATAGTTTATTCATAACTTTTGGATTCGCGAATTTTCACTTGCATATGTTTTAGAATTTTTCAACAAATTTGACAAATCGAATTTTTTTTTAATCTATAGTTTCATAATGTGTATTTTTTTATACCCTGGTAGAAAAGTATACTCTAAGATGAATTATAATATAATAAATACTAATTCTGAAGTTAGTTAATGATAGATGAACTCTCAATTAAAATCACTAAATTTTTACCAAAAACAGATTCTCTGGAAATGCCACGCCAAGTGAAAGTTCAAAATTGATCATATATTGCATGGAACAATTTTTGCAAAAAAAAATAATATCGACAATCGCAAGAAAGACCAAGTAACTAGGATGTTGTAGAGTTGAAAAAAAATTTATTATTTTTGTAAAATGTAGAATTGAAAAATAATTTTTGAAAATATTTAGTATGTGCTATTAAAGTCAATTCTAAGTATTTAAATATCAAACGTTTAGAAGATACGACACTACTCAACAATTTTTTTTCACCATACCAGCACCGAAAGTTCAAATCCCTGCCCTGTCTTTAAAGAAGAACAAAAGATAAAAATTAGCGCATGCGCGATTCTTCCTACAAACAGAGGCAAAAATTTAAATTTTCAGGTGCACATCTGGTGAAAAATCGTATACACACCACAGAGAAAAGTAGGACGTCCCAATCCACGTGTTTGCCACCCTCTCCTTCGGCTCGGGCAGCCAATTATACACGTGGGCTTGAATGTCCTACTTTCCTCCCTTGGTGTGCAATATACTATTGTGGGTTAACGCACACAAAGTAAGTTCCAATATTTTTTTTTATTTGTATATTGAATCTGTTTTTGGTGGCACTATGAAATCATAATTGGAAAGTTATAGCTAAATTAATTACAGTCGGACTCGATTCGGGAGTCGGACCTTATTATAAGACTAGTTTGGGGGTGTAGGGAAAAAATTCTTAGAATTTAGGTTCCCCCACTATTGTGCTTAAAAGTGTTTGCGCCCAAGCCTCGCTATAAGACTATCGCCATTTTGTGTTTCGTTTATGTATTCGGTTCAACTCTACTTTATTAAAAAGTGAATCTATTTTACATATAATCGTAAATACACAGAATTTTGTCGTTCTTTTCCCTTCATTAACTATGTGGAACCACGAGATTGTAAGTGATCTTTATGAAAATAAATTACTTAATCTACAATCTACATGTATGTACATATCTCGATTTTAGTCTTACTGTTCGTTGGTCTGATAACGAGGTCTGGCTGTAAATTTTATTTTACATAATTTCTTATAAAAATTTTTACTTACCTTCAAATTATTTTGTCTTCTAAGATATTGATTTTACGGTATTTATTAAGGAGACCAAAGTTGTAGAAAATTAAATTTTTTTTTAATGACCTCCTTAGATATAGATTTATATTAAATTATTATTGAGATATATTTAAATCAAAGAATGAAAATTTTTTTTTCTTCAAAAATTTTTGAAAATCTGTAATTAATTACATGAATTATTTTATTAATTAATGACTTAATGATAAATTAAATTTTCAGGATGATTGTGGACAATGGGTGAGCTTAGACTCGGAGGTAGAAATGCGTGGAGGAGAAGTTGTAGGTACAAAAACACCAACTGGGCACAGTCTTCTGATATCCTGCCGCTTTGAACAACCTTTTGGTAAATATAATTAATTAATTAAACCGATTAAATATGCAATAGAATAAAATAACTGTATAAGAAACCGAGATCTAAATTTTAAGCTTAAATTAATAATAATAATTCAATAAATTGGCTGAGATAATGAATAAGTTTAAAAATAAAATTGATGAAATTTTAGTGATAGAAGTTGACTATTAATAAATAATAAGTTTATGTAGTGAAAAAAAGGGAAATTATTTTATGTAAACGTGAACGTTAATGAATTAGGAAGATGGTGTGACCCACGAAGCGGATGGAAAACCGTGATAACGAGCGATACTGCAATCAAGTTATGGGCATCACGGCCTATGTGTGGTTCAGGTACCCTCCGCATCATCACACCGTGACATCCCAATGGAAATAAATATATATTATCCATGGATGTGTAAATATCCTTACAGTTAAACTCAAATTTTAATTATTATCATTTATTAAATAAACTACATTTTATTTTACTGATCTTTATACTTTAAATTATGGTAATCGTGCAGTAAAATTAATTTTTTTTAGGATAGTAAATATTCTATTTAATTAAACTATTGATGTTAGAAAAAAAAAAATTATTTATTACATATTTTAAGAAATTTTACTTACTACAAAAAAGGTCCTTATAAATTTTAACGTAAACTCAATAGTTTACTAGTTATTTTGAATTGAACATAAAAATTTAGAGAAAAATAATTATTTTTGAATTTTAAGATTTAGAATAGAGTTTTAATTTTGGATGAAGGATCAAAAATATGATAAATGTGTATAAGAAAACATTCTTTGGAAATTAAATTTATTACATACAAAGTCCTTATAAATTTTTATGTGAGTTTAATAATCGTATAGTTATTTTAAATTGAATTTAAAATAAAAAAAATATAATTTTTGAATTTTAAGATTTTGAGTAGAATTTAAATTTGGATCAAGAATAAAAAATATGACAAATATGCATAAGAAAATTTTTTTATGAAATTATATTTCATACAAAATTTTTTATACATTTTTAGTGTATTTCTAATAGTTTAATCAGAATACAAATTGAATCAGACCAAAACTAAAAATTTTTAGAAATTAATTTTAAAAAATGAATACTAAAAATATTTTTTATGCAAAAAAAAGTTACAACTGCATAATAACCAAAAAATTTACGCATCCACGGTATCGAGCTTTATCCGTAATTAGCGTGACAATCCTCTAGCCCGCCACTGCACCATCTTGAGTGTTAAAACAATCATTTTTTATTTAAATATCTTTAGAGTGACCCGACTATCTCTCAGTAGCCGTGAATTTTTTTACACCTCGTAGTATTTTTTTTCAATTCTTTGTCCCGCTACACTCACTTTGATCATTCAATTAAATTAATTTTCAAATTATTTTAGACCACGTACTACCCCACCACTATATATATATAAATATATATATATATATATATATATATATATATATATATATATATATTAGCTCTAGTATATTTTCTTCATCATTTTTACTTCCTTTCTTAATCACTTATTTGTTATTTTTAATATAAAAAAACATATATATATATATATATATATATATATATATAACGTTTATTATTTTCCTTAGTTCTTTATACTTTTATTTTCTCTCACAAACAACAGTAAATAAAAAAAAAAAAATTTTAAAACGTGAATGTTTTTGCTTAGCACTATAAATATTGTCCAGTTATTTTTCTGACCTATTTTAAAAAAACTTTAATACTTTTATTTACGTCTGTGTTAATACCAAATGTACTAAGTGTTATAGCATACACCGAAAATAATTTTTTTTTAGGCCAGCACTTGAGTTTGTGTGTAAACGTGATTTATTATTTAACCAAAGTTAAATAAAATAATATAAATATATATATGTGTATATATTTATTTATTTATTTGTTTACTTATAAAACTAAATAACGATAACAAGGAAACATGTAAATTGTAAAACACGTAGTTTTTTTTTTTATTTTCTGAATTTATTCGCGACTAATCGCACTTGAAAGTGAGCAGTGGCGCGGCGATAGCACGGATTCAATTTTTTATTTATCAATTTTTATTTTTCTTTTAAATTTATTTTCAAAGGGTTTTTAAATTTAAAGCTGAGGGTACCTGGTTGAGCTATGGCTGCGGCACTGTATTTAAAAAATAAAATATCCTTGTTATTTTAAATCATAAAGTTGATTATGTTAATTTTAATTCCCGAATGATAGATGTTTAGATTTTAGTATAGATTTTTTTTTATTTTAAGAAACTGGTGGCTTTTAATGAAAATTCTTTAATTCTCTGAGACCTTATAAATTTCCGGTTCATTTTATTTTTTAAGGAAACGAGTCTAAATATCTAAAGAATTTTTTCAATTTAAATTATCAATTTATATTTTCTTTTTAATTTTAATTTCAGTTCATTCAAAATTATATATGTATTTTGATAACTGATTAATCAAACTTTGATTAATAAGTTGAGAAAATTATAGCCAACGATGAAATTTTGAAAATGTATCCAAGTTGAATTTTTTCTCTTTTAATTTTCAAAATATAAATTTTTAATTTTTTTTTTGTTTACTTCTGATCTTAAGGAAAGGATACAAATTTCTTTTACAACAGATTGAATAAAAAAGAAATTAAAAAGAATGTATGATAAAGAAAAAATAAATAATTAAAGAGCTACCAGTCTTTTGATTAAATTATCAAAAAGATTAAGTATTGAAATGACTTTCCAGAGGTCTTATTTCTCCTTCCACCTCATTAGCATATTCTCATTTATTTAACTTGTCACCTTTCATCTTTTACAAATTAACTATTTCCGCCTTAAAAATCTCATTTTTTTTTTTAAATAAAAAAACTTAAAACTTTATCAATAGCTAGCAGGCGTGTATTCTTTTCTTTTTTTTATTTTAAACGTAACAGTTCGCTACTATTGTGAAAGAATTGAACTCAACGGAAAAAGAACTAAATTGAGATAAAAAAAACCAGATAGCATAAAAATCAAAGATTCCCATGAGAACGCTAGTGCAACTTTTCTAACCAACTGGGAATATTTTTCTATGTAATAAATAACAAAGTTTAAAATTTTTTTTTTATTTACTGTACATATTTATTTCTATTTATATTTTGATATAATAATATGTGAATATATATACCAAGAATTTTATTAGAAAACACACTTAGGTAAATATATACCGTGTAAAAAAAGTTCGTTCCAAAAATATTCAAATAAAGTTTGACATGTAGAACTTCTAAATTTGAGATAGAATAGAATTTCAAGTTTAGCATTTTTTTAACTTCTAGGATTTTAATAGTAAAAAATATAATTGATTTTGAACTTTATGTGGACGAATTTCGAATCAAGTGAGAACGTTTTTAAAACATAATTCCGAGATCGTGTATTAACTAAATTTTTTACTTCCAATAACGAGATTTCAAATTAGAGATTTTTCTAATTTTTCTGAACGAGGGAAAAATTTAGTAAATAGTATCTTAGATAACTGGTGCCGTCTTTGAGTATTATACTCGATGTCACTAGTTGTATACGATATATTTTATATAACGAATGCGCAAAATTAAAATGTTGTTAAATTCTTAAAACCGTTTTTTTTTCGTGCTCCTTAAGATATATGAGCATATTTCTCATCACGGGCGTAAAAGCGTAAGTAAAAAAATTGAATTTTCGGTTACTCTCGTAACTGCTTGTATACCTTAGGTAGTCTACGGTGTTCGGAGTTATTCGGTTGAATTTGTTAAAGTTTAAATTATGTTTGTTAATCGTAAATAAATTACAATTATCGTTCATTTATTTATTAATATTCTATTAATACATAGAGTAAGTAACTTATGAGAAATATTGTCTTATTTAAAATATAAAAACATTTGTTTGGCGCCTGCGCGTTGATCGTGAGCAAAACTCTCATCACGGGCGTAAAGTATACTAAAAAGCTGACGGGAGTGCTGACGGGTTAATAATAGTAGTTTAAGCTACCTGTGAACTAAGCAACGAATGATTTGACAATTATGTTGTCGCGACATAAAGTGTAAGGCTTATGATGCATTAACATGAGGACGAATGTGATGGTCGTTACGAGCCGTAGACGAGTGTATCATAAAAAGAATGGCGTGATCATGACTGTCATGTTCGCTTCTTAGTCCACCTGTAGGATACAGTATTTTTTGCAAACCCTCCTATGAAAGTTTAATTTTCGAGAAGTAAAAAATAATGATTTTATTTAAAATCAAATTTTTAAGGATATTAGGTTGTCTATAGTATACGATACATATCATATGAGCGAAAAAAAGTAATGCGTTACCGCAACGTGTGGTTCCGTTTCACTCGCTTCAAGTACAATCATGTCGTTAGTTATAAAGAGCAAAATTAAATAAAATTACTGGTCGTGACATATTATTACTGCGGTAGTATAGTAAAGTTATAGGCTATTTAACGCACAAGTGCGATCAAGTTGAATGTATAGGTAAGGCTGAATATATTTGGCGCTTCCGATACGACTTACAGCGCTCGGAAATTGAACTTTCAAAGCAGGTCTTGCAAAAAAATATATATTCAGATATATCCAGGCCAAACTGCATATATATAACATGTATAAAAATATACGTCTCATACATGCAGTTTGGCCTGGGCATATCGGGATATATATTTTTTTCGTATGGAAAACAAATTGTATAAATTTTATTCGATCACTTATCAAATTAAATACTTGAGAACAATATTATAATTATTTTTTTATAACTCTGATGTTTCTATAAAGTACTAACTAATTTAAAGATGATTAATTAATCATTGATAATTTTATTTTATTTTTCTCGTTGATTTAGTTTCCAGAGATTTGAATCATAAATATCCGTTTCCCATATTTTATACAATAACATTAACGTGCCATTGGGGACAAAAATTCTTTAGATTTCTTCTTAAATTGGTAAATTTTCCGTATCATTCATGTTTGAAACAATAAAACTACTTTTTTTTTACCGCTTATAAGCTCGGGGTTATAACATCCGAAAAAATTTCAAGACCACTACCGGTGTTATTTTAACACCGTTTTGGGGGTTGATTTTAACACCGATAAAACCTTAACACCGGGATAGCGAGGCCTTACATCAGTTTTTTTTATAGCGTCATTTTTAGTATAATATTCTTTGCGTATACATTGTATATATAGTATAAAACTAAACCACTTAAATATATGATACTATTACCATTGTTTTCGTTTTATACTAAACAAATTTGTGCTGGTTAAGCTGGTTAGCAAGAATATCATCATCTCAACAGAATTTATCTCATTGTCCCCAAGATATTTCAATGAAATTGTTGAAAATAGTGTTATATATACAGTAATAGAACTAGCAAAGGTCATGGGAATAAAGCTACATTACTACTATACAGATTACTACGATGGACTATCTAGATTTCTTATCGTAATAGTCTAGTTATAAGAAGACATTTTATTTTAGTTTCATTTCATTTTCATTTATTTTTTTATTTTCTTTTTAGAAATAAAAATAGTAGTTGTAGAAAAAATAATAAGAAAATATGTCTTTAGCATCGTTTTTTTTTTTTTTTTTATTTTAAATAGAAATACTTTTGTCAACTGGCATTGAGGTACGTTTTTGTCGTATGACTTTACTCAAAAGAAAATAATCTAAACCCTCAAACACGTAGTCTCTGGAAAGTCTGTTGCAATAATGAGGGTTTCGAGAGTTTAAAAATAATAAAACTTCCAGAGGGAGTTTTATCTATTTATTTTTTTTTACTTTTTAACTTCTATTTATTATTATTTTTTTTTTTTTTTGTTTCTTATCTTAATAAACATGTAAAACTTGCTCGTTAGACATTAGACAACTGTGCACAGAATAGAAGAAATGTGTTATTGATTTCGAGTACTTTCCACAATTGATTTTACTTTTTTTTATTTTTGTTAATTGCCTTGTTTTTTTTTTTTTATTTTGTTAAAAGACCCGGAGAATACGGAAGCTGCGGATTTGCAGAGGAAACTCGAGATGCTGAATAATACGATGGACCAAGAGACAAGAGCCGAACAGGCTAGGAGACAAATACTTTATAATATAGGACACTGTAAGTATTCTCGAATATTTTCTACAGTTATTTTAAATCATACTTCGCTCTATCACTTTTTTTTATGCTTAATCTTTAAGTTTTTACTCTTTTAATTCAAATCACTAATTAGCTAATATGTTTAGGTTAAAAATCATAGAGACTTTTTTATAGAGAATTTTATTTTCTACAAAATTGTTCATACGCATTTTTATCATATCTTTGATATTTTAGTCAGAATTTTAATTTGAAGCAACGTAAAAAAAATATTGCCACAAATAATATTATTTTTGAAATTTAAAAACAAAAACTATAATAAAATTATTTGAGGTATGATAAGAATAAAGTGAAAACAATCAACAGAGAAAAAAATTATTAGTAAAAAAGTATCTTGGGTATATTTATTTGTACAAAAGTTAACAAGTTATATTACAAGTTGACTAAAACTAAAACAAAATTTTTTCCTCCAGCGGGTTACTCAGAAGATTCCGACTACACATCAGACCTAAATTACCCAGTGGGAGGGCAGGGTGCTAACAGTTCAGCCTCACAATTTCGTACCGCCGCTAATCAACTGGCAACTCCCCAACGTTCACTAGAAACCTCAAGGGAAAATAGCTACGAGCGTGATGATCACCAAGTACTCAATAATTTTAATTTATTTAAAGTCATAAAGTCTTATTTAATTAATTAAGCCGCTTTCATGTCTAAACTATATTAAACTAAAAAATGATAATTATAATTTTCATTAAGATTCCAGCAACAGTAGGCGGTAGATTGACTGCGAGTTACCCAAACTACGGTACGGGAAGTCGTGGTCATAGTCCGCGATACGATGAACCATATCCCGGTGAAAATATACCTCAACGTTACATTACACCCCAGAGTGGGGAGTCTTCCGAGCCACTTTCATACAACAGTAGACCTCGGGGTTACAAAGAGTACAGGTAAAAGCTTCAAATATATTTTTAAATCCCTGGAAATTTTTTAAAATAATAAAATACACTTACATACATCGCGGTACTTTCTATTATTACTTTTTTTTCAATTTTTACTACTACTACTAGTGTTATTTTTATGTCACGGAGAAAAATGAGGCTTAGAAATATAAAAATTGATAATAGGAAACAGATTAATTTTTTTTTTTTGCCAGACCAAACTTTAAAGGGTTCAGTTTTTTTTTTGCAATTTTTAGTAATTTAAAATCGAGCGTAACAAAAATTATGACAATATTTTCAAAATTTTTTTGTGTAATTTATAAAAATTATTACTTAGTACAATAAATTTTGTAATGATTGATTATATTTTCTGACCGTGAGTTAGAAATTTTTTTTTATTTCTTAAAATAACCAGCATAATTCAAATAAATAAGTTATATTTCTTAAAAAAAAAAAAAAAAGGAAGGAGGGAGCTTTGTCTACCAACGGAAGACTTGACGTTTACTGACAGAGCCTAGGAATGGAGGATCAGGTTTAATATAAAGTTTCGGGTGATGATTAAATGCAGATACCTATATTCCTTATCGGCGAACTTAAATTTTTTTTCCGAAAAAGTTACGCACTATTTACATGTTTTTATTGAGCTCACTTTCTTTATCTAAGAATTGAAAATTATATTATATATAGTATTAGTTGCTATTGATTTCTAATATTTCGTTTACCTAAGGGCTGTTGTCTTTCATTGATAAAAAAAAATTCACTGTTAATTCTCAAAATATTAAAAAATTTCTCAGTAGTTTTATGATATCATATCAACATCTTTTAGCGTGAAGTTGACATGTAAATTAATAATTATTTATAATACATTAAGACATGGAACCAAAAATTGCATAAAAAATCTAAACCTACGAAACGGCAAAAATTAAAAGTCAGACTTTTTCACTGATAACAAATTAAATATGTTAAGTTTTTCTAATCATAAAGACATGTCATGGACTAAATTTTTCTTATTCTTTCTTAATAATATAAATAATAGATATATATTCAGTGACAGATTAATTAAAATATTAATTTATCTAAAGACAATAAATAAGTTATTTTTTTTCCCGTGCAATCTAAATTTATATCAAATGATAGATGAATGTAAAAATCTCGATTCTAAGTAATAAAAACGGGTTGAAACGATGAAAAGTCACAGAATCTAGTCAAAAACTTTATAAAGATACTAAATTTAATAACATTAACTAATTTTATTATTCAGATATCGCTGGAACAAAATTTTCCTTATTCTCTTAGTAAAATAGATTATATAAAAAATTATACTTTAAAAACTTGTAAGCCAGTATTACTATATTATTACATCTATATATTGTCTAATAAGATTTTATAAAAATACACTCAAGTATAATTATTATTCGAGCCATTTTTCTCTGTGTATTAACTGGTCATGGCCAGTATTTCTTTCTTTACTTATTTTTAAATCTTTTAACAGACGACGGAAGCACACATGGGATTATGAGGACAGGTACGATCGAGTGATGTGTTTTTTCTTTTTCTTATCAATAATTATTTCCGTCATTCATCAAAATAAATAAAATCACTCGCTATTTTAATGTTTTCTCACCGTCCTACTATACATAAATAATCACAATCGTTTGTAAATAAACACATTAAACATCGCTACACTCATAAAAATTTCATTGCCAAATTTTAAGATTACTAATATTTGATACTAACTAATTGTTTAATTACAGTCAAGACGGATGGTACAGTGAGGGATACGATTATCAGGGAACGAGAATTGATGATTCCCGGGTATTTAGCGATACTGAATATTATCCTAGTACTACAAGTTCTATTCGTCGTGGTAATTATGATTATATTAGTAATAATAATAATTAAAATATTCTAATATAATAATAAATTCCAGTGGTTTAGTAATTAACGTATTAATGTTTGGTTTATCTTGTAGTCCCGCATAGAAAACCATCGTTAGAAAGGCAAAATACATCGTACGATGAACAGCATTACAGCACTGACGGATATAGTTATAATGACACTAGAATATCTAAAATGAGCGCCGTTTATCCAGAATGCCAGACAGATATTATGCATAATGATTATTATGACTCACGATATATCTACCAGGATGAAAGGTAATTTTATTATTTATTTAACTAGCATAAGGTCAAGTAAAATACATTTTTATTTTAAATAATTAATGCTAATAACGAAATTTTATTTTATATTTATTATTTAATACAGACCTTTTTAATTTATAGTATAAATTTATTATTTTAAATGTCAGAATAAAGAAAAAATATCAACGCTATTAATTATTTTACTTGGTTTTAAATTCAAGACGTAACAGACCCCCGCTACAGAGTTTTATTATTTTTTATATCATTGAACTATTTTGTAAATAGATTTTTTAATTCTTTCGTCGACGAGATCTCTCACGGAAAAAAGAAAACAGGAATAATTGCTGTTCGAACGAGCATTTATTACATTTTTAAATAATAACGCGGCGCTTCATAAACGAAACTGTAAAAGTTACAGTTTGGCGCCGCGCAGTAAGTTTTACATTTTAAGTATGAAACATTGCAGTTTTACAATGTATTAAGTTTTCTTTCTCACACTGTAATATTTGATGAAAATTATCAAAGTATCATTCGATATGCTTTAAAACTTACAGTTTTTATCAGCAAGTTTTACGTTAAAACTTTAAAAACTTGTTTCTCAAAATAACGATATTGCAACTATAGACTGTAAATTTTACATTTTCAGTTAGTAATATTTGTGTTTATTCTTTTCAATAATCTAGTTTGAATAATGATGGAATCCACTTCGAAATATAAATTTTAAAGTTTCAACATATGAATTTTCAGTTATTTTTAATCCTATAAATTAAATAAATATTCATTTAAACAATTATGCTTTTGGATAGCTTATCATCATCAATATCTTGGCTAAGTGCAACTTGCACTCACGTATACTACTTCAAAAATATTCACTGGCAATTGAGTAAGATTAGTATTTTCATACATTCAGCTAATTGCCGTGGTACGGTCTAAAATTCTAACATGTAAAATGTAAAACTTACAAATTCAAATGCAAGTGATTTCATGGAATTGAAACACAAATTGTCAATTTTCAATCATTAATGAATGGTTGTCAAACTGCAAAAGTTATAAAAGTAAATTTTTAATTTTATGAAATTTATGAACGATATTTTAAAATGTAGTTTTACTATTTTTATATTCTAGAAAGTAAAAGTTCGTGATTGCTAAGGCATTGATGATACTCAATATAGAAATTTTAAAAATTACAGTGTGAGATGTAATAGTTCCATTTTCTACATTAAGGTTTATAATTGATTGCCCGCACTGTAAATCTTATCGAACCACTCAACAAATTTTCTTATTTGGTACTTGAACTTTTACATAACGGCTAAACGGTAATTTTTACAGTTTTAAAGAAAAATAAATGGTTTTTAAAGAAAAGAACTTTCTGTGAGCAAAAAGTAATAATTATTTTACATTTTATTGTGTTCGATTTACATTTTCAAACTGTAAATATTACTGCTTAATTTGCAACTAATTTTTTACTGGATAAAATTTAAAAATTACAGTATATATTTTAACTTTGCTAATTTTAAATATGATGGGCTTGTTTTTACATTTTATTCTGTAACTATTCGAGTTTTCTTTTTTCCGAGCTCGAATGGATTAACCGATTGAGACGTTTCTAGCAGCAGTTGACGGGTTTTATCGAATTTTAGTGCTGATTAAATTTTGAAATCGATCAATCAAACAGTTCAAAATATTTGAGAAAAAAAAAAAAAATTTTTTTTTAGTTTTTTTTCAAAAATCTCGGAATGTATTTGATTAAGTAGGTTCGAGCGAAACTAGTGAGTCAAAGTAGTGTTTGAATTTTTTTTGTTTGGTAAATTCTCCTAATAGTTATAAAAATTCATTATTTTAATTCATAATAACATAACGAATTCATAAATTAATAACTATTACTTATTTAATTAAAGGAAGTAATGAAATGACTTGGTTATTTTTGACTCATATGGTTTTATAAAAAGATGCAACAGCACGTTCTAACTTCTTAAACATTGAAATTCAAATTAAAGCGGGAAAAATTTATTTCTAATCTCGTCTCTCTTTTTAATGTATTTCTATCTTTGTTTTTTCTCTCAGCTGCTTCCGCAACGGTGCCAAACCCTCAATAATATGTATCTCTGTCGATGAACGAGATTAAAAAATAAAGTTTAACTCCAATTATTTGAAGAACTACAACGGTTACACTATTGTTAAAATCTTATCATATCCATAAAATATTCAAGTTTATGACATGTGGTTTTTTATTTCTTAAACTTGGGAGGTTAATAATGAAAAAAATCGAATAAGTCATGACGGAAGCTTGTCCGCCATCAGAGCCTGGGTGTAAAACCTTTAAAAATGTCATTTTTAAATATTTTTTTCTAAGTAACTAGACGGTGGATCATATTCAAATTTTGAGAATACATCAATAAAGTACTTATTTATATACTAAGTTTTAAATCTTAAAGTTGGGAAATCCTTTTTACATTCGATTCGCTCGAACTTCCTCAATTAGATTTGAATTTTCGTAAAGTTTGAAAGAACTTTTTTTCAAATGCCGCAAGAATCTTCTAGATCGGTTAGTTCATTAAAAAGATATGAGAGAATTACATTCACAAACACACACCCACATCCGCACACATACACACATATCTCTAAAATGTTACACGGAAAGAAATTTCCTTGAATAATTACCGTTAAATTCACTGTAATCGTAGGACATAACGCGGCGTTTTTATTTATTACCATTTTCGAAATAAAAATTACGAAAAATTTTATTCATTTTGTGGTAGACTTCATAAAATTGACCGAAAGCCGAATAAAATTTACAGTAGACTACGGTAAAATTTGTTGAAAAAATGTTAAAAATTATCTCACTTACCAACAAATGATTAGGTCGTGTTATTCGTCCCAAGACTACCGTGAATATAACGGTCATTTTTCAAGAAAATTTCTTTCCGTGTAGAATAGCTTCCTAGGAAATCAAAACGCTGTCATCTGATGACAACTCGATTTTTGGAAATCGGGGTGAAAAAAATAACTTCCCGAGTTTTCGAAAATTTCCAATGTTATTAGCGGGAAGTTGAAAAAATAATTTTTTTTATTTTTATTAATTTTTCTCTTGCAATAAAATAATACTTAATTTCTCATTAAAAAAAAAAAAATAAATAAATGTAACTTGCGTAAAAAATTACAATAATTCCAAATAGCTACAATCTATTTTATTTTACATGAATTTTTGACATAAAATAGAGGTTATATGTTACACTTACACCCCATACATCTGTACAAACCAAAACAATTGTATTCTATCTATGGTATCCGTTTTCAATATTAACTCGCGTTCATAAATTTATATAAGTTTTATTCCTTGATAATTTATAAACTCCCTTCAACAGCTGTACAATTGTTATATTTTTTTATTAAAGCAAAGCTTTAATTTTCTTCTTATTAACAACCCACTTAGTTTTAATCAAAACTTCCTTTTTTGGTTTCGCAAGTTGATTTTCCTTTTTCACTTTGATATCAAAGTAACTTTACCTAAATTCAATTTGTTAGCTATTAAATTACGTTAATTGAACGTAGATAAGCAATAACATAACCAGCATAGATGCCATTTTGAGAAAATTGCGTTTAAAGATTTCAAATTATTTTTTAATAAGATTTGTCTCAAAATTATTCGAGCACAAATTGTGATTTTATTAACTAATGACCAAGAAAAAAAATATAGTAGTTTGAGGATCTAAAGTAAGTGAATTCGTTTAAAATGAATTTAAATTTTGTATTACGAAATATCAAGTACCCAATCTAATTCTTAAAAATTTTACATAAGACTTGACTCGGTTTTGAAAAATTACTAATCATACACTGTAACAAAAAAATCGATATAAGTCAACGCTATCTCGGTGTTAAATTCAACCCCGAAAACGGTTTAAAATAACACTGGTAGCAGTGGTATATTATATTGTGTGACAAGAAAAGAAACAAAACGATTTCAGACTAAGGTGAAGTTGGCTGATATCACTCGCAGTCTGAAATCGTGTTTTATCCTGAGTCACACATTATATTTTTTATGATTATCTGCATCGGAACTTCAAGATTCAGTGTCAGCAGCCAGTAAGAAACAAGTTAATTTCAAGCCGATGATGTGGAGAACTGTTAGAGAATAAGAAACCTGTGATTTACAGTCACTTATTAAATGGTGACTAAGACAAAAATATTATTTTCATTCATTTTTTAGTAATTTTACTTGGTTAATTAAAACTGTCACTTAAGGGCATTCTCCGACAGAGCCTCCCACTTTTTGAAATATTCAATGACCTTGAACTGTCATAATAGTATTAAAATTTTATTAATTAATTAAAAAAAAATTGAAGCATGAATAGAAAAAAGGGCAACGCAGTTACAATTTCGCCGAAATATAGATTTTGAAAAACATTACTCAAAGTTGAAATCAATAAGGAGTTAAACGAAATTTATTAAATAAATTGTAGCCTAAAAAATTTGACATTCCAGATTTTAATATTGACATGAAGATTTTACTGGAATTTATTTAACAAATTTTGTTTAACTCCTAATTAATATCAACTGTAAATAATTTTTTTTTAAATCTATGTTTCTGTGAAATTCTAACTGCCTTGCCCTTTTTTCAATTAATGCTTAAACTTTTTTTAATTAATCATCAAAATTTTAATACAGTCATTATAATTGAAAGTCATTGAATATTTTAAAAAAGTGGGAGGCACTGTTTGAGAGTTGCCTTAAAAAGTGAAATGAGTAAACTAAAGTGACAAGTAAACAAATGAGAGTAATAAGGTTACAAATGAACATTAAATACAACGAACACCGGGCAGAAACAATTGTGTTTCTTTCCGCTGTATGAAGGTATTTGTAAATTACAAATTCGCTAGCAGTTATTTGCAGCATCGGCTTGAAATTAGCTTGTTTCGACTGGCTGTAGAGACACTGAAACTTTAAGTTTCGATGCTGATATCATAAATAGTATATTACACACCTAGGTGTGTAATATACTACTATAGAATTACAAGATGATCGCTGTTTAGTTGTTAAATTATGATTGACTGCGGCTTCAGTCGCGTTTCTATAAAACAAGAAAAGAAGGCATTTGTTTTCTAGATATTCAAATATTTAAAAAGATCAGTTACACTTTCGTTACAGAACCATATATAAGTCAGGGAGCGACCGTCGTTCACTCTAGACAGAAAGAGAGAGAAAATCATCTCTCAGAATACTCTTATCATCTTGTTTATTTATCCGCGCACATGTAATTCAAAAATAAAAATACTATTTTGTATTGATTATTGTTTTAAAAAATTGAAGTTACTAAATTTTAATTTAAATGTAATTCATAAATGAATCAAAAATTGTGAAACTAGATTAAAAAATCAAACATATGAACAGGTTATTGCACAAATACATTATATATTCTCTTGTTAATCTTTGTTTTTTAGTAAAATAATAATTGTTATTTTTAATACATACCCTCATTTTAATCCTATGTATCGAAAAGATCTATTTACTTACTTAGGAATCATTTGATACAAAATTCTAAAAAATCGATATCGATACGTTATTGCTTATCTACGTCTAATTATTAAGCCTATAATTTAAATCTTAAAATATAAAATAATTTAAGATATGGCCAAGATGATGAAGATCGTCAGTGGGACAGCGGAGGAAAATGGTATCTCGGACCTAGTATTTATCACGAAAATAAAAGAAACCGTAAAAGTTTACCTCAAAGACCAGCATCAAGTATCGGGATCCATCGACCTAATTATCGGCCCACAGTAACGAGACAACGTAGTTACGAATCTGAAGAACTTGACTACAGGTGAGTTTTTATAACCTCGTTATCCTTCCAATCAATCATTGCGTAACTAACCAATAATAATTCCAGTGGCTCGCGCAGAAAGAAAACATCTCGCGCCCTATCTCGCCAAGAAGGAATAGCAACTGGTAAAAAATTACCCCCCACTCCAACTAAACCCAGCAACGTCTTACTAAACCGTAAACCGATATCCCTGCCTGCAACTCCCGGTCGTCAGTTGCCACGCACACGAACGCCCTCTGAAGAAAGTTACTACAAACAAGAATACAATGAAGACTACAACTACGCGTATCGCAGTAGCCAAGACAACTTAGAACAAGAACAAGAATTAGAACAAAATCAACAACTTAAAGGACTAGGAATAGTACCAGGATCAGTACCAGTATCAGCTTACGATTATTCCCAAACAGTTATGAGCGTTCAGGACAATCAATTTGATGATTACTCAGTAAATCAGTATGACTATCAAGGTACACAGCAATTAAATTCAACAGTATACACAAATGATTATAATCAAAGTATGTATGACCAACCAACGATTGTCCAAGATAGCCAACAAATAAATAATGATTACTATCAAGGTTATGTTGGACCAGCAACAAGTTACGCAGATGAAATTTATCAAGACAATACATATCCAAAAACTTCAATTAATGATCAACAATATCAATCAACAGATATGATTATTGATGATAATTATCAATCTTACGATAATAAAATAACTAATAATTATCGTGATTCATATACTGATTCTTATAAACAAGATTCATTTCAAGAATCTTACAAACAAGATTCGTTTCAAGAATCTTATAAACAAGATTCATTTCAAGAATCTTATAAACAAGATTCATTTCAAGAATCTTATAAACAAGATTCGTTTCAAGATTCTTATAAACAAGACTCATTTCAAGATTCTTATAAACAAGATTCATTTGCAGAATCTTATACTGATTCATACAAAGAAGATAATTATCAAGATAATTATAAAAATGTTATCAAAGATGACAATAATAAAATTGATTATAATGATTACAATAATGTGCCAGTAAGTAATTATGATGATAAAAATATTGTTAGTACTTCATCATCAATACAAACATCCAAAATATATGATGATAATGATGATCAGTATACGCAACAACAGCAACATGACAATAATAAATACAAAGTTGCTACCAGTGTATACGACAATTATCAGTTAGATCAATCGGTACCAGTTACAGATGATAATTATGCTAACCATGTTACCGATAATAATTACGATAAAGAAAAAATAACTGCTGATTATAATAATCATGTGTCAAATTATTATGATGAACAAACAGATTTTAAAGGTTATGATAATTATAATAATGAAGGTTATGATGAAAATTATCAAGATAATTATCAGTATGAGTATGATGAGAGCCAGGACAATCAGGTCCCTGAATTATCGGTCACAACTCCTAAGGGTCAGACTCAAGTAAATGGTTACCAGGTACCGGTTGATAAGAGTCAGGATTATTATTATGATGATGAGGAAGTAGTGCATGAGGCAAAGAGAAATGGAGATCTGGTACAAGAGGTTCCGACTAAGGATTCATTTGAGACGGCGATGATTTCAGTCAGTGGATTACTGGAACGCAAGGGATTTGGTGACCCAACGGCGGTATCTAATGCGGGCTTAATTGACCCAGGGATTACTTCTACAGGGATGACTGTGGGAATTACTTCTGTGGGACAGGTTATCACGAGTCAAGTGGAGACGGTAACTAGTGTCACCACCACGGCGATGGTCCATCCGATGAGCAATGGTAAGCGACCATTGACTAGGACTGAGTCTTATATTGAGGAACCGATGGAAGATGAGTTTGTGGGAGAATTACATCGCAAGGACTCGCAGATGTCACATCAGAGTCAGGCCAGTCAGAGAAGCAATCAGAAACCCAAGTTAAGCAGAGGTGATTCTTATGCGTCTGATTTTGAGGCGAGAGATCGGAGGGAAAGTTATCAGGCGAATAGAGATGACTCTTATGGGTCTACTGAGGAACAAGATAGCTTTAAGGAACCGCTTTCTAGGACTGACTCGTATCAGAAGAGAGAGTTTAGCAGAGGTAACTCGGTTTATGGACAAAATTACACTACCCCGCAGCCTATCTCCAGGGCGGAGAGCTATCAGAGGGGATACTTTAAGAATCAAGATTCTATTGATGAGACTGAAATCGTTTTAAGTAGCGCTATTAATGGAGAGTACAAAATGAGGGATGAAACTCTTGAAAGGTAAATTTTTTTTTTTTATAAAAATATATTAATGTGGGTACTCGTTCCACAGAAAATTCAATAGTTAATAAGATAAAATAAAAAAAAAATTTTTTTTATTTCATTTTGAATATTTTTTCGAATTTCAAACATATTGATGTGGGTACTCGTTCCACAGAAAATATAATTTTAATTAAGGTAAGAGACCTAGTACCCGATCACTCATATATTTGTATATCTATATTTACTGAATTTTACTAAATATAGATATACAAATACATGAGTGATCGGGTACCAGTTCTCTGATCGGGTACTAGGTCTTTTACCTTACGATAAAAATATTTTTATTTGCTATTTTTTTATGAATGAAAAAAAAATATTTCTAGATACGAGAAAGGTGAAGAAGCACTGGCTCGAGGTTCAAGAGAAAATTCCCTCGTAGAACCATACAAAGCAACACCACCAATGTCCAGATCAGCAAGTCCTCGAGGTAACTTTATAAAACATTTAAAAAAAAAACTATACTTCTACCACATGTGACAATTCGAATTTAATTTTCCATTTCGTTAATCCAAATCAGCAGAGAGTATAACGAAACAGGCCTCGTTGGAAGAAAGTGTGCAAATGGACACGCCACCGCGAAGTCCTCCCGAGCCGCCTGCGGACGAAGATCTACTGGATCTCGTTGGTGCACCACCTGTGCCGACTCAATTGAAAGAGCGCCCCGAGATGACTGCCAAGCAGCGTTGGCACTGGGCTTACAATAAAATCATTATGCAGCTAAACGTAAGTTCTCTTTTTTTTTTTACAGAATTTTACTACCGAAATAATTAAATGAATTTTTAAAATTAATTACTTTTGAAAGTTGACATTGACAAACCCGCATAATGTCATGTCCTTCCTCGTTATTTTAAATCAATAAAATCTCGGAATAATGAGTAAATAAAAAAAATATATGTATACATATGTATTGTAGGCATTCATGTAAGTTTTAATCGATTAAAGTCTATTCAATGGCCTTTATTTTTATTGCATGACCTTACTCAGGGTCACTCGGTCATAGACCGGACATTGAACTTTAATTAATTCTTTTTTTTTTTTTCATATATTTTTATAAGGATACGAAATTATTTTTAAGCAAATTTTACCATAGTCGACATAATTTATATACTTAAAAATGAATCATAAATTATTAAATTGAAATAAAAGATTAATCAGTTTTTTTTTAAGAAATTTAATTTTTTACAAACAATTTTTATAAAACAAATAATTTCTTAAAAAAATAGTTTTCTGATTGATTTTAAGAGTTTGAAATTAAAACGAAAATAACTATAAAACAATGCGGAATTTCGAAAAAATTTATCGGCAATAATTTGTCGGGAATACAATTACCTACAAAAAAGTTCTAATGACATTTTGTGATAAGTTTGATAGTTTCGCCGGCAAAGTAAAAAGATCTCTAAATTTACTATAAATTTTATTTTAACCTCACGTAACTTTTGAACAGATGGATTTATCAAAAAATGATAAGAGACATTTTTTTGTAGAGCGTTCAATTTCCTACAAAAATATTCATTGCACATACAAATCTGTTGATTGGTTTGTAAGCTAGAAAATTATAAAAAAAAAAAATTTTTCCCGTGTTATTCAAATGGAAAATAGAAATCTGCGGTGCGCGATCTCTAAATATTAAAATTAAGAGCTCTGGTTTTCACAGGCGTCATTTTTTAGTACTCGGAAGATATTTCGATGCGAAATTTCAAAAGGAAAAAATATTCGATTTTTTTGTATCAGCCTGATCAATATCGATGTTTTTTTATTAAATTAAAACTATTTATATAACAGTTGAATTCATCAATCTCGCGATGTCTACACAAAATAACGATTTCTCACGAGTAAAACCGCGAGCTACTTAATTACAATGTGTATTTATGTATGAGTTTTTACATTTTTTTGTATTAAAATAAAATGAAAGAAAACGTAGAGTTGGATTAGCGATAGCTTACATGGAAGTTCCATTAAAACGAACTTGTCAGCCAAGTGGATATCGCACTCGATCGTGTGTGAAACATCCTCAATTTCTGAGTACTGCACCAGAATGTAGACTAAAGTCTATAGATTGTACCCTAGCTATACTTTCGACACCTGACTCTCACAGCAGCCGTGTGTGTCACAGTCAGAATATTGGAGCAGAAAAACGACCTGACATTGTCACGTTTTCTACGAACATGTGATTTTACAGGAAATCGTTATATTTAGAAAAAAATAATTTTAAAAAACTTGAAAACATAATTTTTTTCACAAGCATTCGAGCTTCAACTTTTCAACAAAAAAAAAAAAAAAAATAAAATAATAAAAATTATAATTCATTATTTTTAACAAAATTTCCTCATATTTAAAATTATTTAACGTGCAATTTAAAATAACTCATCAACTATTGAATTTACAATAAAATTCGATCAGAATCTTTTTTTAAGAAATTTAATTTCCTACAAAAATGGTCCTCATTAATTTTTATATAAATTTGATAGCCAAAATTATAATTTATGCATAAAATTTTTTTATGAAGGAAAGTTTTATAATTAAGATATGTCTAAATTGAAATTTTGGAAAAACTATCAAAGATATAATAAAAATATATGAAAGGAAATTTATAGGAAATTGAATTTTCTAAAAAAATGTTTAATATATATATTTTTACATAAATTTGTTTTTTAGCCAGATATTTAATTAAAAGATGAAACAATTTTTTGAAATTAAGAGCAAGGGCTTAAAATTATAATTTCCGCTAAATTAAAAGACAAATTAAAACAAAGTAATAGGAAATTTATTAAACTACTTGCATTTATTGACGTCATCTTACGGAAATTCGTTAAAGTTTTAACAAGGAAAAAAAAAATTCATCAAAATTCCAACTTTCCTCTTTAAAAAAAAATAGAAAAAAATAATGATAATATTGAGGAGAGGAGTATTTTCAAATAAAAATAAAGTATTCCAATAATAGGGAAAATAAAACGACTTTTGTACAATTGTACTAGTTTATTGGTGGTTTAGATTTTTTTTTTCAACGATAAATGCAGTCATGAGTTCTTTCAACTGTATCTTTAAACTTTTTTTACTGCTTTGCATTTTAAATACTGACTCGACTATTTTCCTGACATTTTAATTGCTATTTTAGTTAAAACTATTTTATAACTTAACCAATAGAATTAATGTTTTAAATAATAAATTACTTTTAAATGTTAATTATTCTTGATAATTCTATTATCTTGCTTATATTACAAACTTAAATAGATACAAATTTTGAATGCAGTTTTAACGGTTTATAAATATTTTTCTTGGATATAAACTAAAATAAACCTCAATTTTTATTTATGTAAATATTTAGTCATATTTATAATTTATACTTTAATATTCAATATCTCGAAAATTCGTTTTTGGAAATCGATTATCAGGTGCCTGAATTATAGCCGATGATTTTTTACTCAGCTAAGAATTAATTTTTAGAAAATTAGTTGTCAAAACTTGATCACTAAGTAGTCAAATTTGAAGTGAAGTCTCATTAGTAGATTTCATAGAAATCTATCTTTTGCATTTGTCCTCATGGTGGAATTTTCAAAGAATTTTGCCATGATCTATCATAATTCATCGAGTAGGTTTCAAAAATACCATTGGTTCAAAAGTTTATATATATGTAATATAACGCGCCATGTTGCGACGATAGCAGCCACAATTTTTAACGGATCTCAATGAAACTTGGCACACTTATTCTATGAATGATTAGCTCGGTTAAGTTTGAGAGCAAAATCGGTCAACTAGTTGAGAAATTTTGGACATTTGAATTCCTAAAAATAACGAAAAATGCTACTTTTTTTGTGAATAAATTTTTAACGGACATACCTATACTTACTATGTAAAAAAAACTTGATAGCTGATAAAATAAGCTACATTTTATTTTTTTTTATATTTTGTTTAAGGATAATTTTTCCAATTTTAATAAGTGTTCAAAGTTACATGATTGACTCTTGTGTTATGGTAAAAATATCATTGACTCATTAGTATATACCTTTGAAAGTTTTCGACGGATGATCATAAAATTTCGTATACTGATTCTTCAGGCAATTACATTAATCATGTTCAAAAATTTAAAAGATTGGTTGAGGATTTGGGAACTAGGGCAATTTAAAATTTTCAAATTAATGAAAAATCTTACTTCGATGATTTTTTTCTTTAATGTATTTCTAATGGAATCTTCTATTTCTATTACGTATAAAGAACGTGAAATTGAGAAAATAAGCTATATTTTCCTTTTTGTACTTTATGTTTGAGGGCATTTTTTCAAATTTTGATAAAGGTTTAAAGTTACACGATTGATTTCTGTGTTATGGTTAAAATTCCATTGTTCTATCTTTGGCAGTTTCCGACCTCGAAATTCATCAAAAATGTCAATAAAAAATTAATTTATACTTTAATTTTATCTTAGAACTTAAAAATAAAGAAAGCATGAGAAATCTACTTCCATTTCGGATGTCGAATGGCTTTTTTTATTGAATCCTCAAAAAAGTATAAATTTCTATTGATATTCAAGTTATAAATTTTTTTTTATTTGAATTCAAAAACCTCGCGTCAATTTTATTATTAAAACCTAGAAAATATTTTTATTTCCTCCAATAAAATTCATTAAAAAAACTACCCTAGTTGATAAATATTCATGCCTTTCTAGCCCTTAGTTATTTAATAACGTTTACTATCAAAGTTCATAAATAAAATATATGTTAAATTAATATTCTCGGTAGAGGAAAAACCACAAAGTCGTACCATGATAATATACATAAGCAAAGAGCTTATCATCATGTTATAAACACACGTCTTACATATTGTATACATCAGTCTCCAGTATCAAAGTAATTAGATTAACGTACAATAAGATTAATGATCTGAAAATAATAAATTTTTTTTTTCTTTTGTAATATAAAAATACCAAACTTATTAATTTTATCTGGTTTCAAAATAAAACCAATTAAATTAATTACCCAAGTTAGCAAGTGGATAAAAAATGTGTATAGCAATATCCGGTTTTAATCTATGTAGGCCATAGAATAGCATTGAAAGCCCGTATGAGTTAGTGGTATCACTTTTTTTTTTTTTCTCAAGGACTTTTCCCGCAGCGCGGGTTATCACAAGTAAATTAACTCGGATGTTTAGGGTTTTTTTTTTTGAGTCTCATTTGTACCGTCACGATTGCCGTTGGTTAAAAAAAAATAAAGAAAAATTAAAGTTATTTAATTATTTTTAATTGTAATACAATTAAATAATAAGAGATAAAATTTTTTGAGAGAACAAAAAACGTAGAATAGGATCTTGGAGACAGGATATAGGATCAGAATGCATAGCAGGAATTTTATTAATATAGTTTTTATATAAAAAGTAAAGTGGGTTTGAAACTGCGGGGGTAAAGAGACTCAGCAGGAGAAGCTATTGTGTTAAGTGAAAACGGCAAGTGGTCTATCGTAAACTTTATTATTGTTTCTGTTTGTATGATGTCGCCCGTAAGATCTGAGATCTTGCTGGTCTGCTATTCATTTGATCGAGGACATCAGAGTGTTGTTGTACTTGATGTGGAATGCCAGATGATAGGTTCTTGGTTGTCGTAATAAATAAATTGTTGCATATTATGTGTAAATAATTGTTATCGGTGTTATTGTTTTTTATTGGTTACTTTTTAATGCTGTGTTGGTGAATGGAAATCAAACTTTGTTGTTAATTATAGAGCTTAGATAAGCGCGGATGTGTTTTGCCGGACGAGGTTGCTGGTGTTCTGATAGAAAAGTTAGTCACTGTTGGACTTGAGAACGGTCTTGTGTTCTTTTTTAAATTTTATGTGAAAATAATATTGTTGAGTAATTTATTTAAATTAACATTATTAATTAAGTAATTGGTTCAAAATATTTTTATTGTTAAATTAATTGAAGTTACTAATTAGTTTAATTGATTGTTAATTAATAATAATATTAATGATAATAATTGGTGACAAAATAAAACTTTCTTTTTACGTGAATATTAAAAAATTAATTAATTAAAATTTTTTTAACAAAAAAAAAGTGAACTAATTAATTATTAATAAAAAAGTTATAATTGGTGACTAAATACATTTTTTTTAAATGAACATTGAAACTATTAATTAAAACATTATTTTTCAATTAAATCAATAAAACCAATAATTAACGATTAGAAAATTATTTTAATTAAAATGACTAAAAAAGAATTAACAGTTTTGATTTTATTCAAATGTGATTTATTAAAAAAAAAAAATTAATAATTAATAATTTATAAGTAATCAAAATAATAAATACAATTAAATTAATAAATTATAACAGAGATAAAAATATTTAAAAAATGTATCGCCGTGAAAAATCAACCGAATGGGCATTATTGTTTCCTTTAAAAGCCGGTTTATTTGCTGTCAAGTCGTCAATATCATGTACAATAAACCGTGAAAAAGATAAAAATCAACATCAACAGCAAGCAAATATATACAAAAAAAGTAAAATGCGTCGTGGCTCATCACTCTCAGATTTAGATAAACTCCAGGGTAAAATTTTATTACCGGCTCATGTTAGGTCAACTGAAAAATGTTACGAGTCACTTCCTCAATCACCAGCGCTGTCAAGAACAAATTTAATTCAGATATCTAGTAATCAAGTGCGAGGAAGCATAGGCGATTTGATGAATCTTAAAAAATATGCTAGCTCGACTTGGAGTGTACGCAGCGAGACACTTATTACTAAATTTGTACCTCTGAGTACCGTGACACCGCGTGTCAGCCCTTCGATGGAGAATCCTGAGGATGAGGCTGATAAAGGTGAAAATAATGACCAAGAAAGTGCGGGTGCTTGTGCTTGTGCTGGTGAACCTTTGACCTGTGCACAAAGAACTCAGCGATTGAGTCGGCTCATTAAAAAACATCGCCAGACTGTTCGTAGTCCTTTGAAAAAAGATATTGTAAGTTTTTATGATTGAAAGATTTTTTTTTTTATTTTACGTCACTTTTTTAGCTGACTCAAATATCTTTAAGTTATTGACTTAATCCCTCAAACGTTTTTTTTTATTTTAAATGAACATTAAATATTTGCATAAGATGCTAACGGCAAATATTTATTGAAAGTAAAAAAATTTATCTTGTGTCGGCACTTTGAAATTGAGATGAATTTTATTTTTCAATGGAAAATTTTCATGACGAAAATATTTTATAATAAAATTAATTTGTTTATTGGATAGAATATTAAATTTTGAGTGGAATTAGCTAGGGTTTTATTTAAATTGCGACATGAAACATTTTTATTTAAATCATTAAAAACTATATTTTTTATTTTTTGGTAATTAATTAAAATTTTCGGTAAAAATTTTTTTTTTTTTTTTATAAAACTAATCGTTCAGTTGAAGAGAGTAAGGAAAATTTGGTTCCAGTTATAGCTTAATGATAAAATTAGTTAATGTTATTAAATTTAGTATTGTTGTAAAGATCTTGATTTTAAGAGAGTGTACCAGGTGATTTTCAAATGAACCGTTTTCACAGGTAAAGACCCAAATTATTAAACAAAATATGTCATTCGATGCGTAAACTTATTATTTATCGAATGAAATGTTTCTCGTTCGGAAATTGCAGTTTATATCTGAGAGGGGCTCATTTGAAATTTCCATTTGCTAATGTAAGTGCAATAAGGACAGTTCCGTTCGTTCACATGTGTGTGAGACAGAGAATAGATGGCATATCCTCTTAACTTTTGTCCTTCCATGGTTTCAATTTTTAGTAAACAGTTAAATTAAAATTATATTTAATAAACTTGGTAATGATTCGCGAGCAGTCACGTAGTGACTGCAGGTTGATCGTTTTATTTTGCCCGTTTTAAAATATTTAGAAAAATTACTGAACTATTGTTAGATGAAAATTTTTTAGTTTTCAAATTTTATTAAAACCCAATTTTTTAAAAAGTAAAATTGAAAACTTTATGTTGTTTATTATTGAAGATTTAATTATATCTTTACTCACAACAATTATAATTGAAAAATAATTCCCAGGAAAAGTTTAAAAATTAAATTGTCCGTTTGAAAAATATTAATTCTGACGATTTCTCTTAACAAAGCCCTTGAATTGATCATTATTACAATAACAATAATAAATGGTTGACAGTGCAAAGATTTTTAATTAAATTTCCGAGGATTTATTTAGTTATTTTTATTTTTGCTTTCTCATTAGAAAAATAGCAGACGTGAGACCTCTGTTATGGATCTCTTGTCTTATTTACCATTGCCGCTATTATTTTTATTATTATTTTTATTCACAACACAATTACTATCATACTCCTGATATCGCTGGCAATTAGTAAAGTTGCAATTCCATTTTTCCTCAAGCTAAAAAAGCTTAAAAACAACAATATGATTAACTGAGTTATTATTTTTAAATTTTTATTATATGTATTAATTAAAATAATAATTAATTAAAATTTTTATTTGATTCTGTAACGTGTTAATTATAAATTTAAATGTGTAAATTTGAGACAATCATATTTATTAAAAAAGTTTTAGGTTTTTTTTATTTACTTATTTTATTTCTATTTTTTATTGCCTGAATAATGAGGAAAAAGAATAAACGCTGAGTAGTTTAATGAACCATGAGAACGAGGAGGTCGGACTTAACAAGTCCAACAGATTACATAAAAGGTCTAAAGAATAAGTCTTACTTGAAACGTAAAACTT
The DNA here is from genome assembly GCF_029852145.1 of Microplitis mediator. Taxonomy (NCBI): domain Eukaryota; kingdom Metazoa; phylum Arthropoda; class Insecta; order Hymenoptera; family Braconidae; genus Microplitis; species Microplitis mediator. Next base: position 10,787,852 of record NC_079976.1, on the reverse strand, counting down.
TATATTTTTTTTTTTTTTTTTATATTCAAAGCTCGTTTTCAAATTTTCTCTTACGTCACTTGTTACGCAAGTTAAAATTTTTTTTTTCATTTTTCTTTGCCGGTGGATAAAATATAAAAATGTAAAGCGGCTAAAGCTGGTCATTTAAAAAAAAATTACAATGCGAGGTTAAATGAACCCATTAGAAATAAAATTTCAAAATTGAGAAAAATAAAAATAAAGGGGGTAAATGAGCATTAAAAATTATTTTTTTTTTAATGTGGGGTTGAAGTGTTATTAAAAAATTCAACTTTTAATTTTAAAAATTGATAAAAAAATAAAAAAGTCAGAAGGGTCAAATGGGCCATTCAATTTTTTTTTTACGTTGAATTAAATGGACTTCCAAGAAATCAAATTTTTGAAATTTCAAAATTGGTAAATAATAAATGTAAAAAACGTAAAATAGGCTATTACAAAAATCAGTAGAGGAAGGGGGGAGGGGTGGACCCCTTAAGAAAAATGGGTTTATATTCCCAGTGATTCTCACTTGTTTTACTTCTTTTTAGCCCCTTACCATGTTTTTAGTCTTAATATGCTGCGCCTGTTGAAAATTATAAATCTATAAATTTGGAGCAAAATGGGCCCCCAAAAAAAAAGTTTTAATATTTGATTTTTTTTCCCTTTTATACTTTTTCCAGTCTTCTGCCATGTATACGTAGTCAAAATGCTCAAAAAATAAAAAATTCACATCTAGGGCAAAATAGGCCCTCTAAGAAATCTACTAAAATTCGACTATTTGTTTTTTTTTTCCTTCTTGGCTATCGTCCCGGGAGGGCCACGTACCACTAAAATTCGACTATTATTTCATTTTATCTTAATAGTTACACATATCTTAGTATGTTACACATCAAGAGAGGAAAGTAGGACATTCCAAACCGAGTGTATAATTACCTACCCGAGCTGAAGGCAAAGGTGGCAAACACTCGGATTGGGATTTCCTACTTTCCTCCGTGATGTGTATACGTTTTTTCACCAGATCTACACCTGAAAGTTTAATTTTTCGCCTCTGTTTTGTGGGAAGAATGGCGCATGCACTTTTTTTTTATCATTTGTTCTCTCCTAAAAAAAAAAAAACGATTTTTTTCCCTTTAAATAGAGCAGGAATTTAAACTTTCGGTGCGGGTATGGTAAAGAAGCTAATTATAGTACATTGATTTTGCGCGCTTAATTATTTTAATGTTTCGTATACAGATACATTGAACGGACTAACGCATAAGCTTAGATAGCTCAACTAAAAGAGCACTCGGCGCGTAGTTGACATGGTCTTGGTTCAACTTCCAGATTATTTTAAAGCTTTGAAATAAAAGAATTAATTTCAAATTTACATTTAGAAAATTTTTCTAATTAGACGAGTTAAAAGCAAACTACAATCTCAAACACTTTGTAAGGGTTTCTTATTCTTGAATCATTTAAATTGAACAAAAATTTTGGGGGCCCATTTTGCCCCCCGCCCCCTTCCCCTATAGAGGTAAATAGACCCTTGAATAATTAAATTAACCCTTTCCTTCTAGATTTTTAAAAGAATTTGGTGCCATTTTTGACCGAATTGCCGTTTTTGATTCTATCCTCCCGTTTATTGCGTAAATAGAAATTCATTCTCATTTCGATCTACTTAAAATGATTACTATTGTAACATGTTTCCAAGTCTCCAGAGATACAGGCTTTAAAATATTCATAATACTTTCTTACAACGTTGTGCTTTAGATTTATTTAACAGTCTTGTAAATTTATTTTCTCGTAAAATTATTAAACTGATGAAATATTTTTTTATGGAAATAAGTAATGTCCAGTTAAGGAGATTGCTATGTAAAAAAGTTAATATCGATTTAAAATAAAGTCAAATAATTGATTCAATCACATTAAATAACAATTTTACTCTTTCAACTTAATTAAATTGAAGCTTATTGAAATGTTAATATTTTAGTAAATAATAGAATTTATTCTAAACTTTCAAGTGCCTGCTGTCAAATTTATATTTAAAAAAATTGAAAAAATTTTTTTTTACTTTAAAATTAAAAAAATAAATTTAATTGGTCTTTAATGCGGAAAAAATTTTTAGCAATTTTATATGAAAGTTTAATTTTTTTTTTCGCAATTACTTGTTTTGTGGAAAGCATAACAAAAAAAAATAGTTTCGCAACTTTATAATAAAAAAAAAAAAAAAAAAAAAAAAAAATCCTTAAAATTTTAATTTGCCGCTCAAACTTTAATCACTCACTAAATTAATTCTGCATTTTTTTTTATGTCTCCTAGAAATTAATTTAGTTTTTTTTACGTGGGAAAATTTTTCTAAAATATTAGAAATAATTAATAGACATTTTTTCTAATTTCAATAATTCTTAGCCTAGTGTCTGTTAAAAAAAAATTTTCACCTTAACAGTAATTGGAAAATAACAATTTAAATTTTCCGCTTCATTGAATTTATTGAATTATGTATAAATTATAAATTATAATTTTATTTGTTTAATATAAAATAAATATCCTGAAAATAGTTAAGTCTCAAGAGTTTGTATAAAAAACTATGCTAAATAAAAAAGTTAATAAAAGTAAAAAAAATATAAAGGTTAGAGGAAAGGAATGGAAAGGAAGTTGAACAGCGAGGTGCAGTCATTTCCTGATTTTCAAAGCTTCACTTTTTTTACATGTTAAGTTTAAAAATAGTTTTTAGTTACAAAGGTGCTTTTAGTTGAAATAAAAATGAGGTCGGGATTTCTATAAAATAAAAAAAAAAAAAAACATATATTTTAAAAGTAATACAGTTTGTCTGAATAAAAAAAAAACGAAAATATAGAATTTTTTTTTTAGCATACATGAGTATGATCCCAGTGGATTTATATCAGTACTCAGCGTCGAGTTTATTTTTTTATTTTTTCGTCAAATATCGCTATGAAAAATGATCATTTTTTTCATATCAGTCAAATCTTTATCTAAACGAATTACTTTGTCAATAATTTTTTTCTCCTCCGACACTTAAGTCTCAATAGAGTTCATAAAAAGAAAAGAGAAGAAAAAGAATATATATTTATAAAAAGAGACATCTTTTACTACTTTGGAAGATACTTTTGTGAGACCAAAGAGTCGTATCGTAACGACGACTCTTTTTAGTCTCCTAAAACTTTTTCGAGATCGAGATCGATTTAAGAAGTTTGTAATATTGAAAACGATACTGAAATCTTCTCAAAGAAAATATATATTTTATATTTTTCATTGTGAAAGTCAATATTTTTTTACGCATTTGTATATATATATATATATATATATATATATATATATATATATATATATATATATATATATATATATATAAAGATTATCAAGTACATGTATGAGTTTAATCGAAAATTCTATTTTACTATTGCGCGAAACCAATTTCAAAGCGTTTGTACGCTACATAAAATATATAACTCGCTCAAGTGTGTACTCTAGCCTTTATTCACCTTTTGAATATTTTCTCACTATTTGTCCCATTAAAATTTTTTTTTGTGTGTATCAAATTCAAATACCTTTTGTTAAAGTGATAGCATGTATTTTTTTATTATTTTTTAAAAACAATTAAAGTATTTGGTTTTATCTATAAAACTGTTACGTTCCCGTAAAATTTATTAATTGAATAATTATAATTTATTTAATTATTATTTTTAATGTATAGTTTCTGATCCGTTTGAACCGAAATATCGCTGATAAGCATTTTTAGGATGTCGACGCAGTCCACCCGTAGACAAAACAAATAAGTGCCTACGTAGATAAGAATTGGACTTCCTCGACGTTCCTATAAAGAACCTGAGACGCAACACTATATTAATATTTTGGTATATAATTAATGCAGTGTGTAATTTAATCTTACTTTGGGGTGCCAATTGATATCTCAATATTTTCACCTACACTATGACCTATCCATAACTTTATTGCTATCCAGGGGCGAGCGCTTATTAGCAGTTCCACCCTGTCTTATAACCTCGACTGCTCAACAGCAGTTCGGGTTTCCTGCCGATTTTCCTACCAATCTTTCACCTGCTATTATAAATAATAATTACATGGAGGTACAATAGGATTCGAAAATATTTTAAATTGCGAAAATTAATAATAATCCAATAACCGATGACCAGGGCCCACCGGGGGTCTATTGACACCCTAATGAGGCCCAACCTGGACTTTAATAATAATAAAAACAATTAAATCAAAATTGAAGAATTTTCAGTATGTAACAAAATATAATTTAAACTGCAATAAATTGAGTAGAAAAACATTTTAATGATTATATGCACGGAAAAAAAGAGTTTTGTCCTCATAACAAAAGACGGGATAACGAAAAATTTTGTTATACTGACAAACATGATTAGCTTACGGTAATAAATCAATTTGTTATAATAACAAATGAAATTGTGTCATAATTAAGAAGCCTATTCGGTATGAGAACAAATGAAATTCATTATATCAATATCATCGTATTTCAAAGCAGGCATTTGTTACTCTAAGTAACCTTAGCTTATGGGGACAAAAATTTTGTCAGTGCTACAAATTAATTTTGTTATTTTAAAATTACTTTTTTTACTGCAACACAACAGTTTTTCTGCAGTTGCAAACCATTGCTATGCGCAACAAACGATTTGCTAGCATTACAAAAACGAAAGCTTTGTTATCCGTATATTAAAACAGAAATTTGTTACTGTAAGTTATCTTATCTTGCGGTTACAAAAAATTTTTTTCCTTGTGGGGTATAACGCGTCTCGTGGCGACGATGGTGTTTTCAATTCTTAATGGATTTGAATGAAATTTGGCATACTTGTTTTTTGATCGAAAATCAAGGTCAAGTTCGAAGTTGTTCTGTCTATTTATCTTCAATATAATTTTTGAACCAATAGCTCGTTTCTGTTGAATGTATCTTAAAACTCATGCGATTAGCTTCAATTTTCTCTATTCAACTTACCATTTCGATAACTTTTTGAAATAGTTTGATGGATATGAACATTAAAGAAAGTATCGGAAAAAAGGCTTTTACTTTTAATATCTTCTGAACGCTACGTTTAAACTAAATTTCATCAATGGCGTGTTAAAGCTAATGAAATAAATCTTGAATTATACTGCTGTGGCCGAATAAGGACGAACTTTGACAATCAAAGAGTTAAACGCTCGAAGAGTAGAAAATCATCAGGGACTGAACAAGTGGATAACAGCTTGTTTGCAACTTGGATGATTACAAATGGAAAGGACTCTTTTTAGAGTGTTAAGGCAAGGCCGCATCTTACCATTTTATCTCGAAGTGGTTGACAAAGTGCAGGGAACTGCTGCCATGAGGGGTCTCCTCTCCAAGCTCACTTCGACTAGAGTCTCTTTATCTTCTAAGATAGTATGCAGGAGTGTTAGGCCCACAGATATATGGACTCGTGGTAGTTATAGTTAGACATCACGCGTCAATGGGGTGGGTTCCTTGAACTCTCCTCTGGTTAATGCCCACTTTTGGTCACTTGATTATATTTTTCGACTAACGGTTTCGTGTGGAGAGAAGGTAGGGACTTGGTAGCGCGTGTATATCTGAAAAAAAATGTTGGAAAATCCAAAAGTGCATACCTCAATCGCTCATTTTATTTTTAATCTTAATTTTTTAATTTTATTAACATAAAATAATAACAAACAGTAAAAATAAAAACGGCAGTTAAGTTTTTCGTCAATAATCAGTTTTACATTTTTAATAAATTACAATTAAACTAAAAGGATTTAGATAGTGATTTTTATAAAAGTTCTTGTGATAAAAAATACAAAGATAATAAAAAAAAGGCCGATTAATTGTGTCTATCGAGAGTTATCGTGTTAACGAAGTTTCCTACGTAACAATTGACAGCACTGGTTTCTTGCGTTAAAAAAATAATTTTGAACTAGTAAAATAATGAATCGACTTAAAATTAGGTTCAAATTGTTCCTTAATTAATTCTCTATATGCTAGTATACAATTTGACCTATTTTGGTGTAATTAAAAGAGTATAGAAATATTTATGTGTTAGTAAAATAGTCGGAAAAAAACCGTTCATAAAGCACCCTCGGCGCTTTCACGCTTGAGGTGTGCAATAGGCGAGGAAACGTCCTCCCGTAAAAAAGAGGTGGACTTCGGCCTCGTTACATTAATTACACTGTTGTGACTTCGCTTAAAAATTTATCCTTCGTTCATTATGACGTTGTAAAAGCAACTACATGATTAGTAAAGAACATATTGGGCCCTGTGACCAAGATAGCGCCCACAATTCTGAAGGGATCTAACTAAAACTTGGCATATACATTCTTTGGTGCGATAGCTTGATCAAGTTCGAAAATTGGCCTAAATCTATCGATTAGTTTAGAAGTTATAGGTGTTTGAGATTTTTCAAATTTAGGAAATAAATCATCTGCTGATTGATCTATAAATAATTTAGAAACTAAAGCTCATACTGCATTATCATTCAAGATATTTTAAAGCTTTTTTCATTAGCTTCAATTTCTGTTGCTTAACTTGCAATTTAAGCGATTTATTTATATATTTTAATGGCCTTGAACAGACATAAAGGATTATACAAAATTTTGTTCTTTAATTAATTTTTATCGGAAAGCTTGAAAATTTATAAATAAATGATGAGAAATCTACTTTCCATTCGGTTATCGAATGGCTTTTTTTGACTTATATCTAAAGTAATTAAGCCAAATTTCCAATTACTATAGAAAAAAATTTTTTCTCCGGGCAGGCAAAACGGACCACCCCAAAAAAAATGAATATAATAAAGTTGTTGATATCTTATCTAAGTAAAAAAAGAGATTTGCAATTTTGTTAGTAAATAAGATATCGAAAATAAAAATTATTGAAGATAAATAACTTATATAAAATTTAAATATAGTAAAGAGAATACCGTATGTATTTTTTGTGGCCAACAATACATTGTTCACTGAAAAATTCGTGAAAAAAAAAAATAAAAAAAAAAAGACTTTTTCCGAAAAAATTTTGCTACATTTCGAACCTGCCATTTCCCTAATTTTGAAATGATTGGCGGGAGATCAAGAGTTTTCCAAATTAATAATTCCAGGACACTCATTATCCGATATTATATCAAACAATAAGTGCCTCTTTAATCTCACTCATATTTCATTTTGATATTTCATCCTAAAATAATTTTTTAATTTTTCGTTATAAAAATATAAAATTAAAAAAAAAAAAAGAAGTTGTCAGTTTCGGTCCGATTTTCGAAAATCGAGTTTTCATTAGATGTCGGCTACTTGGTGTTACCATATAGCAAAAATATTTTGTTTGAATGATAATTTAATCTAGACATTATTTTTAAACAAAAAGAAAATTTTTTTTTTGGAACTGTTTATTTATAGTCTCTAGAAAAATTATAGGGTGAATTGGTCACCCTTGTAACTTGACCATTTTAGAATTTTTACCAAAAACATTTTTTTCGTCTTCCCTAAATTTGAAAATAATAAAAAATTTTTTTAATTTCCCCGATAGACCTGACTTTAAAGTTGTAGAAAATTTTCTCAAAAATGAATTAATTGCAAGATTTAAATCTAGTGTTCTGTCGATATATAATTAATTATAAATCACTTAATTGAGTTTAAAAAATAATCATGACTCCCCACACATGAATCAAAAAGACTATTTTAATTCTACTTAATATTCAATTAATCATTACGTAATTAGTTATAAAGTAGTGAAATACAAAAAAATATTAAAATTTTATAAAAAATACTTGAACAAAAATTTAAGTTAAATTTAATTTTTATCACTCAAATGACCTAGTTTACACAAGAGTTAACGCACGCGTCTTGGTGTATAAAAAAAAAATAAAATAAAAAAAAAAGTGAGAATTGCTGTCACAAAGCTCAAACGTACCTTTATACATATCCAGTAGTTTTTTTCGTTAAAATTAAAAATGCTCGCGGTCATATGTCGGATTTTTGTATGATATCATTGAGGCTGTCGAGTTTTATAACGTTTGATAAAAAACTTCTTTTTTTTTTTGTTTTAACTAATGAAAACAAACAAAAATGCAAACTTGACATTTTATTTTTTTTTTCCTTATATTTTATTTCGAGTAATTATTTGTAATTGAATGATGTTATATATACGAAAAATTACATATTGGTATATAAATATAAACGATTTAAGGCGTTTTAATTATTTTAATTATTCGTCCGTCAGTTTATGTAGGGTATGAATAATTATGTGCTAGCTGAACCACTGGATTTTGGAAAGCTAGACGTACGTCGAAGAATTCATGCATATCCTGGAGGCTGCGCTTCAGGATACGTGGAATAGTTTTTATCCTCGGCGTTAACAGACAGCCAAATATTTATCATTTAATAAAAATTAAAATTTTTTCAATTCTTGTTTTAAATATACAATTTTTGCACACCTCGAACGCGAAGCGGAGAGGTAGTGCTCTACTGTCGCGAAAGAACAAATACAAAGAATTGATAATAGAACGATTGAACTACTTTTATCGATAGCGAAGCAAAAAAACCTTTAACTGTCACTAATCTTAAAATTATTCTGCTTAAAATTTCATTTTACCGCTGGAATTTCAAATTTCTACACGGAAAACACGAGATTGAACTGGCTCCCATCTCGGATGGGACTCACTGCCATCTATAAAAAAAAAAACGTTTTGATGGGAATCACTACCATCCAGATGGTAGTGAGTACAATCCGCATGTAACTCAGTCCTATCCAGGATGGTAGCCAGTCCCATCTTACATTTATTTCGTTCAGATGGTGGCCAGTACCACGCGCATGTTTGTGGGTCCACTCTTACATGTGAGTGGCTCCCATGTCAGATGGTAGTGGAACCGATCTGCAGATAGTAGCTATTCCTACGTTACCATGGGATCTAGTACCATCGAAAATGGATGTCACTGCCATCTCAGATTGTACTCGCTACCATCTCGGATAGTACTGACTACCATCTACACATTTTTTTCTCTTAAACTTTTTAAACGCCATCACTATGGAGCCTATATACGTAGTTTTGGAGTTCGTTTGGAACATCTTCTACAGAAGCTGTGCACATGATTGACGCGCTATTGTATTCTTAAAAGTAAGCTCTATATTTGAGTAATCATCATTGGTAATTGATAAATGAAAATTGGACTCATAAAAGATTCTTCAAAAAAAATTTTTTTTTAGCTTTGCAACTGTGTATAACTCCTTAATTATTGTGTATTACTCTAATATAAATAATTTGTAATTATGGTGTTGAGATTAATTTATATATAATTTTTCTATACATAAATTTTTCCCCGGTAAAATAAAGAGTCAGTTGAGATAAGGTTATAAATATAAAAATAACTTAGATTGTTCATATTTTTTATTTATATTTGAATTTATTCAATATACATTACAATATTCATTCAATTATTATTACATTAAAAAAGAGGTATTATATATTTACTACTAAAATTAAACCCAACGTTTAACAATATATTTCGTCGCAGTTATTAATGGAATGAATATTTACTTTTAAAAACAAATGTATTTTTCCAAATACTTTTCCAAAGCGCTGTTGAATTCACTATCAAGAACAGTATAATAATGGCGTGATGCATATGGCGTTTAAAAAGTTTAAGAGAAAAAAATGTGTAGATGGTAGTCAGTACTATCCGAGATGGTAGCGAGTACAATCTGAGATGGCAGTGACATCCATTTTCGATGGTACTAGATCCCATGGTAACGTAGGAATAGCTACTATCTGCAGATCGGTTCCACTACCATCTGACATGGGAGCCACTCACATGTAAGAGTGGACCCACAAACATGCGCGTGGTACTGGCCACCATCTGAACGAAATAAATGTAAGATGGGACTGGCTACCATCCTGGATAGGACTGAGTTACATGCGGATTGTACTCACTACCATCTGGATGGTAGTGATTCCCATCAAAACGTTTTTTTTTTTATAGATGGCAGTGAGTCCCATCCGAGATGGGAGCCAGTTCAATCTCGTGTTTTCCGTGTACCATCTGACATGGGAGCCACTCACATGTAAGAGTGGACCCACAAACATGCGCGTGGTACTGGCCACCATCTGAACGAAATAAATGTAAGATGGGACTGGCTACCATCCTGGATAGGACTGAGTTACATGCGGATTGTACTCACTACCATCTGGATGGTAGTGATTCCCATCAAAACGTTTTTTTTTTTATAGATGGCAGTGAGTCCCATCCGAGATGGGAGCCAGTTCAATCTCGTGTTTTCCGTGTAGGAAACTAATTCTACAAGTTGTTTTTTCTACATCCCTTTAAAAATAATTTATAAATTTTTTTTCACCTAAAATTTTTTTTTTAAATAATAGAAACTAAAAGCTCCTTGAAGTAGACTTCCGAAGCCCATTGACACTTTTTTAAAGACGACGATTCTTAGCCTAGTTTTTTCAAACAAAATTTTTTCATCTAAATTGTAATTATTTTAAAAGAAAATTTTGAATTTCCCGGTAAAATAAATAAATTTTTATCAGCCCATAATTTGAACTAATGAATTTTTTAATTTTTTCTGTTACAGGTGAGTAAAAAAAAAAATTTCAATTAGTTAATCTGCTCTTGGTGAGTAATATCAATGCTTTGCCTCAGTAAATTTAAATTTAAATAATGTAATTAATCTTAAGTCACCTTAAAACCAAGATTCCTTAATATCCGCACTTTATTACTAAGCAGTGAAATAAAAAAAAAAGTAAAGAAGTGATTCACAGTTCGTCAAGTGTCGTCAAAAAAATAGTGTGAGTTAAAACAATAGTCAACAGTGTGTTTTCCAGAAGAATATTACCTCTGACAAAATATTTTAAATATTCATAAATGGATAAAACCATATGTGTTTTACGGTACGAGTTTTTGTCCAGTACAATTACTCCCATTCTCTCTTTCACTTTGTCTCTCGCTCATTTTAACTCTGTTTTTATGCATATGACGAACAAATTCAAAGACATTCCATTTCATATGCGGGTTTATCACTCACGCTAGTCCCGGATACGAATATAAAGGAAAAATAAAAGAAAACATAAAAAAATATAGCCATAGAAAAATAAAAAAGATTTTAAAAGTAGATATAAAATAAAAAAATTTTATTGGAAATTGCGATCAATAACTTCAGTTTATGAAAAAAAATATTTTTACTATTAATTACTCCTACTTTTCTCATTAAATATCATCCTATATCGTTGTAGTAATAATTACAATTTGGAATTATGGGATATACTCATAATTTCTGGGAGTAGATTCCATAGCTATAGGGATAGTTTCTATTATCATGGTTATTTTAACCATAATCGTATGGCAGTTATTACCATTATAGTGCGGTCATTATTACTATAATATTATGGTAATGATTACACGGAAAGAAAAAAATGGGAATTTTTTCAATTTTGCGTAGGGGAAATTCCTTTATGGCGTTGTAAGTTTTACTATATCAACATATGAATTGTAACTATGTCACATATAAAATTTTGCTTTGTTACATACGAATTATTTCTACATCAAAAATGTAAATTTTTCTATACCAACATTGGAAGAATAACTATGTAATGTAGGAAAAATTCCTATGTACACATTGCAAAAATTCCTGTCTTAACATTGCTGAAATTCTTTTAATGACGTAGGAAATCCCTCAATGTTAACATAGAAATTATTCTTATATTAACAAAGTAAAAATTCCCATATATGTAAAAATGAAATATTTGTAAACTGATGGTTTTTTTACGGAATTTATTAAGTAAATCAAAATTAATTAATTGAATTGATGATGATTTACTGATGGAAACATGATGTAATTGACTTTTACGTACACGTTTATATTAATTGAATATACAAAAATATTTGTTTATCTGTGGGTGCTACAAAAAATTTGAATTAAATCACACAAAATTTCTTCGAAAAGTTTGAAATTCTATTTTCGTATACTTTAAAGCCTTCACACATCTCTATTTTATCGCTTTAAGGCCTAAATAATAATAATGACCAAAATATTCGGTATTTTGTTGGTTTTAGTTTCTTGTGGACTTTTCCTATGCAACATAATTATTTTTACTACGTCAGCGTAGGAATATTTCTTACGTCAATAGAGGAATTTTTCCTTTGCCAACCTAGGAAAAATTCTTATGTCAATATAAAAGGAATTACTCCGGTAACATAGGAAAAATTCCTATGCTAACGTAGTAAAAATACCCATGTCAAAATAGAAATTTCAACAATGTTAAGAGAAGAATTTTTTTATATCTACATGAAAATTTTTTTAATGGTAATATAGAAGATATCCTTATAATATGTGGGTAAAATTTCATTATATTCTCATTTGTTTCTAGTAAAATTTCCTATGTTGATAGAGCGACTTGCTATGTCGACAGAGAAATTTCCTCTAAGCAAAATTGGAAAAATTTCCATTTTTTTGTCTCGTGTACCATAGAATTTAGACATTCTTAATATCTTGGAGATAGTTACCATAATGTTATAGTAACCATCACCATAATAGTATGCTAATCATTATCATACAGTTATGGCATTTATTACCATAATGTTGGGAATATTCACCATATAAATGGGAATAGTTTCCCTAATGTCATAGAAACAATTACCATAATATCGTGGTAATTATTACTATAATATTACAGGAACAATCGCTATAATGGCATAGGAAAAAAACCTATATTCATAGTAATAATTATCATAATTTGAATGGGTGTTATTCCTACAACCGAGGTGTTAAAAAAGTCTGTTTCCAAACGATGTGGAAATCATGCCCATGAAATATTGTAATCGTTACTATAAATTTCTCCCCGTGTACTACTACTATTGTAACTACTACTGCTACCACCACCATACTACTACTACTACTACTACTACTATTGTTATTTATAAATTTAATGTCGATATATTTATAGTAATATCTAGGCTACAGACGATAAGCAAGCTAAAGCATATTGTAACTCGTAAATTCAACAATAGGATTATGTATACGAGTATTGTATGTATTGATATCATCGCTATAGTTGTTCTGGTACTTCCGGACATTTAAAATGTTGTCGTTAAATCCAGCAAGTCGTTAAATTTAAACCTTCGACGCATTAGCTTGTTGGTATTTTTATATTTATTTATTTTTACGCCTTTAATTAATGATACTTTTCTAAAAAGTTATACAACAAAAACTAATTTTTTTCGAGTAAATAATACGATCGCGTGACTGAGATATCTTACGATTGAGTTTTGATTTCTACTCGTATTAATAAAACTCTTCTAGGGTAATAATGACGATATTAATGTATTTGCATGTAATTTTATGCTATCAAATGGCTTAATTATTTAAATTTAATGACTTTATTACAAAATGAATCAAGTTTTTATTTTTTTTATTTTGAGATGGAGATAACTTCATAATTAGGTTCAAGTTTTAGTTGATCGAGATATTTTGTCTTGAGAATTTCATAAGCTAATAACTTGTTCAAATATTTCATCAGACCTTTCGTAATTCAACTAAAATTTTTGATACATAAATTATTGATTTTTAACACCGAAAAAACAAATTCTATTTCCCATGAATTTATTTCCTTGTTTGCATGGGTATAAGGTTTTTTCTTGAAAGAAATTTAATTTGCTAAAGAAAAAGATAATGATATTTTATGTAGAATTGATACTTGAGCCGCAATTTTAATTTATAAAGTCCATAAATTTATTAAAAGTTACGAAATCAATGAAATTGGAACGTCATGTTCAATTTAAAATTCTGACAAAACTATTAAAGTTATGATAAAAATGTACTGAGATAATTTAATAGGAAATTCAATTTTCTATAAAAAAGTGTCTTATAACTTTCCACATAAATCCAATAGTTTAAAAGATATTTCAATTTGAACCAGGCTACAGTGATAATATTGATTATTGTCTAAAGAACTAGACCCGTAAGCTTTTCAAGCATTATCGTTACGTGACGCAAATTATCGTAGTCCGTTTGATCGTCTCTCCACTCGCATATGCCTAGTGACATACCGGAAAGTCGTTTGTCAAGGTGATTAGTGCTGAATGTACTTGCAGCGACGTCGAGCAGTTAAAGTCCGATAATTGTCGTACTATTTAGTTCCTAGATAGTCAATGGTGACTTCTTCTTCCGGTTAGACAAACGCGAATCATGTTCTTCTTCCTCTTTAGTCTTTCTCTCTTCTTCGTCTTCCACCCGTCTCTTACTTTACTATTTCTACTTTATTTTCATTCCACGTTGATTTTTCATCAAAAAGTCAAAACGAGTCCATGCAAATTTTATACTCACTGGAATTCTCAATTACTTTTAAACATAAAATTTTTTTTTTACATTAATGTCATCACTATCGGTTGAAAAAATATTTAGTTCAAACTCGTGATTTAAAAAAAAAATTTTTTTTAATGCCCAAATAAAATCACTAAAATTTTTGGTTTAAAATCTTTAGAAGTACTCAACTAATTATTAGAAAATTTCGTGTAAATGAAATTTATTTTTTAAACCGGGAGCTAAAATTTTTAGAAAAAAAACAAAAAAAACGTATTTTGTAATGGGAAATATTAAAAGTAAAGAAAAAAATTTAGTTTCAATGATTATACATTTTGAGTATCAAATTAAAGTATATGATCTAGAGACTATCGATATACTTCTTGAAACATTATTTTTTGTGATTTAACGAAGTAAAAAACGCGAAAGACGCTTAAAAGTATGACTGGCCCTAATTTTCAAAGCTTTGAGGCTAAAAAATCTTTAAAGTATCAGAACAACGCGTTGTCTATAATTTAAGAAATAATTATTTTAATTGTAGAGTTTAGTTTTTTTTTTTTTTAATTATTTTAAAATAAACGTCAGTTTTATTAGATCTATGTTGAATCTGTACTGCGGCAATCACTACTGATACCCATAAAAGAGAACAAAGCTTTACTCATTTAAAATCTCAGTGAAGGGAAAGTTTAGTTCCAAGTTCTATCACACGAATGCACAGAATTTTTAAACCATCATTGATCTAAAATTTTTTCATTACACTGTAAAATGTTGGGAGTGAATTCGGAGTGATTACAGATTTTATTAAAATCTGATTTATTAGCTTAAAAAAATCACTTTGCATACGGAGTTTGTTTCTTCAGTGGAGTAATTTCGGAATGATCTGGATTTTATTCCGATATGCATTCGTTCCAATTCAAAGTTTTAATATTAAAATAAACATCTTTTAAGAGTGAATTTCACTCCGAGGGGATTAAATAAATGAACAGTTATCAGTTCCGTATTTACTCCGCGTTCACTCCGCTAATTTTTTATAGTGTAAACTCTAGGATTTTTGAAACAACTAGTGTATCAGATAGACTTAATATATTTTTTTATATACACTGTCGATGTTATAATGATCCAATTTATATAAATATATACATATATATGAAGCAATATGTGGGATAACGTTGATGTACTCGGTGTTATGAGATGAAAATCTTAACGATAAAAGAGGTCAAGTGTTTGCAATATCGTCTTCCTGCCACGTTTTACTTCCTTATCGCATTTAACCGCTTAGATATACACCGCTAGAAAAATATTTTATACGTCCCTTGTAATAGCGTACGCGTAAATGAATAATATTATAATGATACCGAAATATATATTTATTTTCCCGTTACTTTTTATACCGGAAAATATTTCTTGTGAAAATGTATTTATGAAGTGAAATGAAATTTAGATGCTGTAATATAAAAGATACTGTCTTCAGACAGTGAAAGATTTTTTTTTTTTGTTTTTTTTTTTTTTAATACCAATTTAATAAATTTTTATCAGCAATAATTGTGGGGCCGCTTTCTCGGAAGCTGACAATAAATTTCCATTAGGGTTCATTTTGAATTCCCCAAGTTTTTATGAAAAATTTTTAATTTACTGGCTTTTTTTATTGTTTATATGAAAAGGAAAAAATAAATTACTCAGTAATTTTTTCTAAATTTGGGAGAATCACTTTTTGGGACACGGGCGAGAGTTAAAAAAATTTGAAAACAATTTTTAAAAAAGAAAATAAATTTACGGCATTTCATATTATTGAAAGATTTAAAAGAAAAATAAATATATAAATTTTTTATCGAAATTTCCGGTCAAATTTTTTAAAATCCACGGAAGTTAGTGCTCAGTTATGAAACTTTATCATATATTTCATTTATGCTGAATATTTTGTTGATAAAAAAAAAAATTGCGGTTACAATTTTGATAAAAAATACATTTTCTAAATTTTTTGTCTGATGACTAAAAATATATACGATCTCGAACTATTTTTCATGTTTGTTATTCGTATAAGCAAAACATTTTTTAGTAAAAATTACCCAAAAAGTTTGATATTGTGAGGACATGTAGTAAATGCCTTAATTTTTCATATGCACATTGTAAAATGCAGTACTCGATAGCATGTATAGTGCCATTTCTACTAAAAACAGTAAAAATTTAGTTACTGGCTATAGATGTCCTCACAATACCAAAGTTTATGGGTAATTTTTTCTAAGGAATTCTCCGCGTGTACATTTTAAAAAAAAATTATTTATTTTTGCTGCCATTATTTTTCCAAGAATCAAAATTTCAAATTTCGGGTTTAATTTCAAAAAATGTTTGCTTTCAATATGTAAGGAAACAAAAAATTTTCAGTGATTGATCACATATTACATTTGATGACCAAACCAAATTTGGTTTTCGAAAATTTTCAATGGTTTTTTTTTATAAATTTTCTATTACACTTCAAATCTTAAGATAATTTTGTCCAATTACGTATTAACTTATTTAATTTTGTGAAAAATAATTTAAAAAAAAAATTGTCTTTTCCATTTCACCCGAAAATTAATTTTTTTTTTTTTACTCGAAATTAAAAATTTGTCCTATTTTTTTAAAATAAAAAATTAAGTGTCTCAAAAAATAAAAAATAAAATTTTCAACCTTTAACTTTTCTAAAGACAATTTCATTGAAAAAAAAAAAGTATTTAATTAACTTGACAGTTAATAAATAGAAGACATATACGATGTGATGAATAACGTAAAGTAATATATTAAAGTAGAGTAACATCTATTCAAGTATAGTCGGAAAACCAGGGATAACGAGTTTGTTAATGTGTATATTTAAAACATAAAATATTTACGGGTAGAGCAAGTGTATTCGACCAGGGTTTCCCTGAAAATCAATATCTCGGTTGGGTGTATGACCAAATCGACGTATTAGTGTGTGAATTTATATTTTGAATTCATATATATTATATATAAAATTAATAATGATAATAGTAATGAAAAATTAGGGGTTAAATTGTAAGACCAGCAGACCAACGGAACAAGAATAAGAAGAAGTAAAAGGAGGAAAAGTGTCTCGAGGACAAAACGGTGGAAAGCTGGCTAGAAAATCAATATGGCGGTGGGTGCGTGGCACAACCACAGCCACTTTCTCTCACATTTTATCTTAATATTTTATTCTTTAAATAAAATTGAACCCCGCATACTTAAATCAACAAGTTTTTTTTTTAAATATTTTTTTTCCCGGATAAAAAAAAAAAAAAAAAAAAAAAAAAAAACTGTTCTGCAGTAAATATTTAAAATTTTGAGGTTAGAATTGTCTACATAATAATTATAGAAATAATTTAAAAAATAAATATTTGAATGCAAAAGCACCATTTGTAAATACGTACCTGGAAAAATCTAGAGCATGCGCATTTACCATCTAGAGGGTGCTCAGAATGGGAGCTTTTAGTTCGTATGTTGCTCGCGGGTTCGGGAGCTCGAAACGCACTGGGTAGTTGTGGGGGATGTTGGAGGTTGTCAGAGGGTTGTAAAGAGAGGGCATTGTGAGGCGGCAGTCACTGTAGAAGGACAGAGTGGGAGGGAGAATTGTCGGTTAGTAGCGAGGGTACACGTTGTGGCAGCCGGCAGTAGTGAGAGCCGTGCGGCCTCTACGGCCTCGCTTAATTTTATTCATTCAATAAATAATAATAATAATAGTAATAAATAATTCTCTTGAATAAATAAATAAAATTTATTTTAATTTAAAATATAAATATAATATATAAAAATGTTTAAATTGCGGGTTTTTGATTTAAATATTTTCGGGATTAATTTGTGTGGTGGTTGTAAAGATATTTCAAAATCAACTGGATAAGTGCGGGGTTTGTCAGATAAAATAAAAAAATGCTGGGATTTATTTTTTTATATAAATTTTTTTTAATCAAAATTTGGTAGAGTTTAATCAAAACATAAATAAAAGGGACAAATGTTGACATGACGTTGTAATAAAAGTAACTAATGCTGAGTAAATAATTAAAGTTCCAGACAGCTAAGCGACAAGACAATTTTGTAGTACGTCCGACAAGTTAGAGATACTAGGGTGTTGTTATTTTCCACTTAATGCCTCGAAGACTTTCTTAAGATGATAACGGATGATCTGGATTTTAAAAAATTAAAAATATAATTTTTTTAATTTATTTAGATTTTAGATAAGTCGAAGTATTTTTTATAAATATTTTATCTTTAGATTATAATTTATTATTTTATTTAAAATCGATGAGCGATAGGACCGATACGATGAGACGGTACATTAACTGTAGATGTGTCGCTTAAACAATTTTACAAGAATAGAATTCTAGAGATGGAGATGGAAGAGAGAAATATTTAAGCGAGTTTGATTTTTCGAGACGGTTACCCGGGCAACGGTACTCTAGCTACTCACAAGAACTTTAAAAGAGAGCTTTAATTTTTTTTTTTCCTAACTACTGGCTAGTCGTGAATTTTTTTTTTTTCTACTAACGTCGCATCGGGTTGCTTAAGTAACAATAAAATAAAACTACAAGACTTCAACCCACAAACTCGACACTAAGATTTAATAGACTAAATAAAATAATTTATAGGATTTTTTTTTTTAATTAAATTTTTTATTTTTTAAGAATTATTTATTTACAACTTGTAGTAAAAAATTCATGTTGTAAATATTTATTATTAATTAAAATTTTGACTTGCACATTTTATTTTTTATTTAAATCGATTGACTCAAATTTTTATTAAACCAATTAAATTTAAATGTTTAAATCAAAATTAAAAAATTTGATTTATTATAAAAAGTTTAAGTATTTCACTTCTAGTGAATCCTTTTTTTTATCCTCCTTAAAATAAGTATCAAAAAGTAGTCTCACCCAAGTAGTATTCAACTACAACCAGCACCGACACTAGTAGAGAATAGCTCTTTTTCTCAGACACTAAAATTTGTCGAGCATTACCCGGGAGAACGAGTAGACTCCCTTGCGGCTGCATTCACTCACTCACTCACTCACTCACTCACTCATACCTTAACATCTAAAACAGAGATATAACTTTTACACCAGGATCCGTTAAATTACCCACCCGATATATAAATTCATTCGGGCTGTTACTAAATACTATTCTCTGTTCGCGCTATTCTCTGACAATTGATGGCCTTTCACGCGGTTTTTATCCAACCTCTACTTTATATATGTCCAATCATAAAAAATACATTATTCATATCAATATAAAAAAAAAAAAATTTTAAATTCTCTCTTTAATTATTTCCTTCTCTCTCTAACACAAAAATCCGTCGCTCAAAATTAATGATACTGAAGTTAGCCGACGTCTAATAATTTTTTGATTTTTTTAAAAACGGTAAACTAAAAAATAAAAATATATTTTTTAAAATTGCAACTGTTGTTTTTTTTAATTTTCTACATGTGAATATTTTTTTTTCTTTTTTCTAATTAAATTGTTCATAAAAAAATCTGAAAATTTTCAGTTGTCTGTTAATTTCAGGATCATTTAAAATTATCCATTTTGTATTCGGCTTCAAATCAAATCTCTTTAATTAAAAACTAATATACTTCATAATGAAATAAATAAATAAATATATTTTTTTTATATTTTATTATTTCTTAATAAGAAAAAAAAAATGTATCGTTCAGACCAGAGATTGAAATAATTGTATGACCTCAGGCACGTCAACTCAGGTGAAAACGTGAGGGTAAAATTGACCTTTTTACACTCACGTACAATTTTTTTTTAATCAATTTTATAAACCTTCATTTTTAATTATATATCCCAGCATTTTTTTTTTTTTTTAAATTAAAAATGATATTTTGTAATTAAAATTATAGTTAAATATTTTCTTAGATAGGGTAGATAGACTCGTCAAAAATATAAAATGAATATTTAAATGAGATTTCAAAAACTTACATTTTATGAATTGTGAACTTACTAATTAATTTAAATAAATAAATAAATAATTACTATGCATTCAGAATTGCTGATAAAGACTTAATTAAACGACCAATCGAATATCGTCAATTATTAGCTAAAATATTTATCTCATGTGTTTATTCTGTGATTAATATAAATAAAAAATAATAATTATAAATTTATTAAGTATCGTCTATTAAACAACGAAGTGTTAAGTGTAATGGCCTATTATATATGTATATAGATATATATATATGAACAAGTGTGACAAGTGTTGTAACAAGTGATGCGTGATGTACCTGATTAATTTAACTAAGACTTTCTTCCTTTGCTTTTAAGCAGAAAAGATAGAGACAGAGACAGAGATAATGAGAATGAGGGAGAAGGAATGAGTGTTTGATATCACGTGTCAGGTGGTTTTGAAGTGAGTCCAAGTTGATTGGAATTTAGATACAACCTTTGTGGTCTGAGGTAAGAGATGGTAGTTTAATTATTTTGTTAATATGTTTCCATGGTAACTATTTTAATTATTGAGTTTTTTTTGTGTCCATAATAAAATCGCTAACATGTCTGATTTAAAAAAAATGATTAATATCTTGAGAAATACTCAACTGATTATTATAAAATTTAATGTAAATAAAATTTATTTTTTAAACCGGGACCTAAAATTGTTAAAAATGAAAATCAAGCATAGTTTGTTATGGGAAATATTAAAAGCACAAAAGAAAATTTATTTTCAATGATTATACATTTTGAGTTTCAAATTAAAGTCTATAATCTAGAGACTATCGATATACTTTTTAAAAAATTATTTTTTGTGATTTAACAAAGTGAAAAACGCGAAAGACGCTTAAAAGTATGACTGGCCCTAATTTTCAAAGCTTTCAGCCTAAAAAGTCTTTAAAAGTATGGGAACAACGCGTTGTCTATATTTTAAGCAATAATTATTTTAATTGTAGAGAGCTTAGTTTTTTTAAAAAATTATTTTTAAATCCATTAAACTTTGGCTAATTGCCGACCGTTATTATTTAAAAAAAAAAAAACATAAAAATTCATAAAGGAAAGATTAATTTAGAGATGCATCTGAAGTAAGAAAAGAACGTAATTTATAATTATTTAAGAGGTTATTGAATTCCAAAACTAAATTAACTAATAATAATTATAATTTATAAACAAAAAGTGTAGAAATATTATTTTAAAATGTTTTTCAAGTTTAAGTTTTGTTAACTTGACAATGCGGCAATTTAACGATAATTCATATAACAAATATTGATAGTATGTAATTACATAAGCTAACATATAGTTAAATATAGTTAATTCATAAGTACTTGAAAAATTTAATCAATTCGAAAATTATTACGGCACACTTGTATTCTGTAAACTCATATTCGACTTTTATTATTTTTTTTTTTATATCAAATTAATAGACTGATTATTGATTTAACAAGGATCCACTTGAGTGAGTGAGTAAGTGAATGGTTTAAATTGACTATTATATTTTATTATGCAGGATATGAAGGCGCGAAATTTGGCACCGGAAGCAGTCACTTATTTAGCGGTAAAGACGCGTTTTTTTTTTCTCTGTTGAAAAACACATGTTACGTAGAATAACGTATTCTTGCCAAGACACTTGTTGACAATCGCTGTTGGTGGTCAATAATATATTACTTTATTTCGGTGGCTGCATTCCGGGCTAATGGGAATTTCTGTTTCGTCTGTTCGCTACCGGAAGATTTATTGTCGGTACTAGGTCACATATGAATTGTATTGTTGACTTATCAGATAATATTTTTAGAGATTATTTCAGTGATAGAAACTATTGTCAAGGTTTTTTATCAATATAATTGATCGTAATCGATTTTTTTTTCTAATTTTTCGGCCGAAAAAACTCATCGACTAAAGATCAGGACATTTAATTTTATTTCTTTTTATTAAATAGAAAATTTTGACCCAACTATTGCGCTGACGTAAGAATTTATAGACACTTTTTACCGGAAATTTAATTTCCTACAAGATTATTTCAGTATATTTTTCTCGTATCTTTGATAGTTCACACATAATTTTATTTTAAAGTGCTCAGGATTTAATTTAAAAAATAAAAAAAGTTCTATACAAAATTTGTTATCATTTAGATTTAAATTTGATTTTATTGGGTCGATGTAAACATTCAATAATATTTTTTTTGTAGATAATTCAACTCTCCATAAATTTATACCAATACATTTTTATCATATTTTTCATAGTTTAGCCAAAATTTATAAAAAAAAATTTAACAATTATAGAGGAGTCAATTCATACGTTTTTCAATTAAAATTCCGATAAAATTAATGAAGGCACAACAAAAATTCGTTGAAACACATTGAAGTAAAATTGAATTTTCGAGCAAAAGATATATCAATAATTTTTAACCTATATCCAATATTTTAGCCAGTATTAAACTATCACGGTAAAAATTAACTTACACTATTATTTACACTATTGATTGCTGATAAGCTGATAAATGCAAACCAATGTAATTTGTATAGTCTTAGTGTTAAACAAAGTTCAAGTTATCCAATATACATGTCATATTTAAACAATCATCTTTATCACATGAGTAAATATTCAGACCAACCCAATGGTCTCCAAGTCAGATTCGCCGGATACAAACTTGGGAATTCAGTTTGCTAAGTATTCACAGTAGAACAACATTTCCAACTTCTGTTTATCCCCAATTACCTTCAAAATGATAAAAAAAAAAAAAATCAAAGTATA
Source organism: Microplitis mediator (assembly GCF_029852145.1). Taxonomy (NCBI): domain Eukaryota; kingdom Metazoa; phylum Arthropoda; class Insecta; order Hymenoptera; family Braconidae; genus Microplitis; species Microplitis mediator. The sequence goes on along the minus strand of NC_079976.1, from coordinate 10,764,865 downwards.
TATTCAAATCAAAAATGTTTTTTTAAATTTTTCTTAATTTTGGACAAACGGTCACCGATCGGAAAAAGTAATTTAAATTTGTGGAAATCAAAGTTTCTTCATTATATGGATTTTATCTTATAAATTTATAATTTTTATTTGATAAGAAGTTTTGAGATCTTGAAGAAAAAAAATGATATCAAAAAATTTTTGGTCTAAAGAAATCTACAAAAATCTGAGTCGATCTTAATCGATCTATTGATATTGATGTAGATCTGAAATTTGGAAAAATAAGATTTTTGTCCATTTGAACAGATATTGGACTAAAATTATTGTTCATTGGAATTTTTTTAGTTTAATATGAAAATTGTGCTTTTTACAAATTAAACTAGAAATTTAAATTTGTGAAACTGAATTCTTGTAAATTCAATTTCCAAAAATTTTAATTTTAATAAATAAAATATTTAAATCCATTAGAAAAATTGAAGTCAAATTTTTTTGAGTCATTAAGTTTAATATTCCAAAGTTCAAAATTTTTTGTAGGTGAATCTCTTTAAGTTAAAATTAACAAAGTTCAAATTTTGAAAACCCAAACTACTGTAGGTTCAAAATTTCTAAAATTCAAATTATTATAGATTCAAAGTGAATTTTTTAAAATAAATTTAACGTTTGTTCGAATTTTTAAAGTTCAAAATTTCATAATTCAAATCATAGTATATTTGGAATAGCAGTTTAACAATACGGTAAAAACAATGCAGGCTTCGTAGATCTAAATCCAAACGTCTCCTTTGACCTAGGTCGATCTAAGGAGAATAATTGTTTATATCTACGTAATTCCGTAGAGATCTACATAGATCCAAACTAAAAAGAGCCAAATTATCAAACTGTAAAAAATAAAAACAAGGGCAATTTTGCTGTTCTAAGATCATTAAGTCATACATCCTTAGGAATTTCCCTATTCACTTCCAATTAATTTCTTGCTCCTTTATACCTGTAGTTTTTTATAGTATACATTAGTTTTTTGATTAACTCGAGGAGTTTAAATGTCTACATCTTAAATCGTTAAACTTTTTGTTATTTCTTATTCACTATTTTGCTTGCGTTTACTGCTGGCGCCCAATTGTCTTACACTCGGCTGATGAACAAGAATATAAGCCAAGAGAACAAACGATCTTTTTTCTTTTCTTTTATTATTATTATTGTTATTTTTTTTTTGCTTTTACTTCAAGAAGCTTTACAATTTTTTTACGTCACTGAACCCACGGCCTTTTGAATTCTCGCCACCTGGAGATTATGAAAAAAAAAAGTAAAAAAATAATTTAAAATAGCTGAATGTTAAGTTGACGACGGACAAAGTTCACTTAATATTTTATGGAGCTAGATAATTTTATTTTAAAAAACTTTATCATTATCGATAACTACTATAAATAATAATGGATAATATTCGATTACGCACAAGTATTATAGTCCATTATCTGAACAATATATTGAGTTTAAGATTTAACTAAAGTGAAGTTGAGTACGAAGTCCATAAACTTGAGAATCGAGACCAAACTTTTACAACAACCGACAGCTGACAACTTTTACGTTTTTTTTTTTTTACTATAAATTTAACTAATAAGATCTCATTTGTTACTTTATAGTATTTTTAATACTTAACTTCAAGTGGAATTTTTTTTTTTAATTCAATAAATCAAGATAAGAATTAAAGCCAAAAATGGGGGAAAAAAATTGTTTTTCATAAATTTTTATTACTTTCCGAAGATAATTTTTATTAAAACTTTTCACCGAGTATTCCAGAATCAATTGAAAAGTTTGAAAATTGGCGGATAATTTGAATTCAAAATCAAGTTTACGTATTTGATATTTTCTATAATTAATTTGAAGTTTGAAAATTATTTAAAAATTAGAAAAAATATGAATTTTTCGGAAATTTAAATTATTTACAAATGCCCAAATAATTTCAGAAAATGTTTAATAATTTACTATCTTGAGTTGCATTTGAGTAATTTGAAAATTTACAAAAATTCAAATTTATCGAAAGATTTAATTATTCAATTTAATTTTAACACTTTTCATACAGCCGTGAAAAAAACTTTTTATAAAATTTCATGAAATTTCCTAAATGAAATTTAATAAAATTTTATGCCGAAAATGGCCTGGTTAAAATTTATAAAATCTTAAAAGCAGTAATTATTAGTAAAAAAAAAAAATAATGAATCGCGAAAAAACAAAGTTTCAAAATCTGCAGAATTTTATACGATTTCCTTGAACTTTATGAAACTTTATGAAATTTTATAAAAAGATTTTTTTCCGGATGCTCCTAACAATAAAATATGTGTTTTATAAATTGTTCGTATCGGATTAAACATTTGTACGGTTTATTTTCATCAGGATTAGGATTTCATTGTATAATTTATACACTTGAATCGGTTTTCACTTTTACTACTAATAAAATAGAGACGTTCGAGGTACAAAGCTTCTAGGTTTACTGTTCATCGTGCAAGTATTTAACTTTGTATAAAAGACACCCGCATATCTCTGTGCAGACAATCAGCTATAGTTACAATATTATTATTAACAATAACATTGGGACGATTCCATTAGAATTTCTTAAAAAAAATTTTTCCATTGTTCAAATATAAATTTCTATTAAACTATTGGATTTGGGTCATAACTATTACCAATATCATTTGTAGAAAATTCGATTTCCTATGAAAAAGGTCTTAATTGATTGTTTTGTAGGCTCAATGGTTCAATAGTTATTTCTAATTTAAGTTTTACTAGAATTGAAAATCAGTGGTGACAATTTTGAATTTTTTGAACTCAGACAATTTATAAATTATTATCAAATTTATTTTTAAAAAAATATTGGTTTATATTTTGTTGGAAATTAAATTCTTTACAAAAATGTCTCAGTATATATTTTTTGTATCTGTAGAAGTTGAGTCAGCGTATTGACTAACAAAATTCAAAAGATTTTTAAGATATTTTTGAGAAATTAAAATAGAAATAAAATTTTGTTAACAAAATTAATAACTGCAAGATATAATGAAAAATAATTTTGATAGCCAGTAAATATAATACCGGCCTTAAATGTATATTCTAAAGTGTAGGAGTAACTATAACTGAAAGTAACTGAGAGCAAGTAATCCTCCTGAGGGCTTTCTACAATCTCATTAAAAACCAGGAGAATACTAGGGTATTACGAGTTATGTTGGATCCTGAGGTTTATAGACATCCCCTTGTATGGTTGAGACTACAAACACCAATTCAGCTTTTAGATTGCTATACATAATAATTTCTAAATTTAATATCTATGATCTAAGAATAAAATTACTATCTACTGTTTATTACCCGTGTAAAAAAAGTTCGTTAGAACAATATTTTAAAAAAATTCAACATGTATTAGAATTGCAAGTTGAGCTTATTTCGAACTTTTAGAATATTAATAGTAAAAAATAAAGTTGATTTAGAACCGTTTGAAGGTAAATTTCGAGTCAAATGAAAATGTTTTTGAAATATATTTCTAAATATATATATTTTTACAACTCATCGTAAGACAGCACATCTTTGATTGGTTAAAAATAAAAAAAATTTCAAAACTAAGTTTTCAAAATTCAAATTTTGGTTAAACTGTAAAAAATACATTAAAAATGTATAGAAATTCATTTGTAGAAAATTTAAATCCCCTCAAAATTGTATTTATATATTTTTACCATATCACTGTTAAAAGCTTAACCAAAATATTTATTTAAAAATTTCCGTTAAATTTAACTATTTTTGTTTCATTGCCAAATGAATAAAAATTTTTTTTTTTTTATATTTTTGAGTTTATAAATTTAAGAAGTAGCCTAAAAAAATTAATTTTGACCCAAATATAGATTATATTATACGGCACAATAGTGATCCATTTAGCTTCCTCGTATCACCGAATTTATTAATATAAATAGGATGTATCTTGATATTAGTAATTAAATTGTAATTTGAAATAGCGATGAGAGATAAACCGTTGATTTGAAGCTCGACCATCTGTATGTTTGTGAGGCAAATAAGGTTGAATGCGTTGTGGTACAATTTGACACACGCGACCGAGCTCCGAGCATTCAGCTGTATTCCAATTATTACTAAGTGCCACAGCTTGTCATGTCCATGTAACCATGTGAGATTTCATTTAATAATAATTATAATAATAATAATAATAACAACACTACATGAGAATCAATGTCTCATTGTATAATATTTACAACAGTCCCAACAACGGCAATGACAATATTATCTTGTTAAATTTCTGACATTTATTGTTAATTATTTATCATTAAATTAACTTGTCATGAATATTTATTACCATTGCTGAAAAAACACAAATTTTAAATCAGATAATATGCTCAGAGAAAATTTATGAATTTATATGTTTATTATTATTATATTTACTAAATTTATGCTTCTGTAAGCAAAACTAAATGCTTACATTTCCCAGTAAATGTATGGGAATTTATGTATTTAATTATTTAATTATGCTCTTACTATATTCCAGTTAATCAAAATAATAATAATAACAATATATGTATACTTACTGATATGCAAAAAAATATCAAAGGATTATTTTTTATTTCTAAAAAAAAAAAAATGCTGTGAGTATGAAACTATTCATATTTCCGTGACAAATGGTTCCGCGTAAATGCAAAATATTTTTTATCTCTTGTATATATTGAAGCTTAAAGTATGTAGTTGTCAATTATAGAATACTAGATGTAAAAAATCGGGAGCGTATTTTAAATCCGAATTTAATTTGTCACTCAGAGTTTGTGAGTTTAAAAAAAAACGTAAATCAGCGTACGAAATAAAGAGTTTTTATCAGTGGAGTTATTTCGGAGTGAATTTGGAATTTATTGTAATCCGCTTCTATAAAGTATACTCTATGGAGTTTTATTGATAGAGTAAGCTTATAATTATTAAAAAAAATTTTTTATGCAAAATCATAAATAAATTATGTATTTCAGTTTTCGTAATTTTTACTCGTATTTTTATTAATTACATAAATCAGACTCTTTTTTGGAGTAACTTTACGACGCGCCGCGATTAATCTACATTGTTTCTACACATTTTTGAGAGCTTTAAATTTAAAAAATTAAAAAAAAAATCTAGTAATTTTTCTATGATGGATATTAAAAATGGTAACAAGATTATTGTTATCATAGAAAAAAGTTTGAAATTTAATTTCTAGTTTTTAAATTGTTTAGGGCGATCCATTTTGCCCTGTCATAAAAATGTTGCCTTGGCTAGGTCATATTGGTAACAAACAATCATTGAACAAAAAAAAAAACCAGTGAAAAAAAAAATCACTATTGGAATTTTTTTTCGAAGGTTTTTTCTCTCTCACTGTTTTTGTATTATTGGTGAAAAAAATAATGTAATTTTCAATACAGATTAGTATGAAACATATTGCGTGCAATAATGATAACATACAATTTCAGACTTTACGATGGTAATCGACCATATCCTTGTCTGAAATCTTTTTGTTTCATTCCTTGTCACACAATATACTATTGGCCTTATTTAAAATATTTAAAAAATTTTATAAACATTTTTGTCACAAAATCGCCTTATAATATTATTTATTCATAAATAAATAATACCTTTTCGAGCAATATCAATTCATGTATCATGAACAATAAAATATGCATCCCTATTGACGTGGAAAAAGTATTAATTTTTAATAACGCGTGTTGAAAAGAGGTAACGTCTATATATAGTGGAAGCGTGGGTAAAACGGGACCGCTAAAAAAATAGTAGATTTTTATGTATTTGAGTATGGTGAAAATTCTTTTTTGACTTCTATTTGAAGTAATTAAACCAAATTTCCAGTTGCCATAGAAAAACATTTTTTCTCGGGCAGGCAAAGCGGACCACCTCAAAAAAAAGGGGAAAATTTTTTTTCCTTTTATTTACGAAAGATGACAATAATAAAATTGTTTCTATCTTATCTAAATGAAAAAAGAGATTTGCAATATTGTTAATTAGTAAAGTGTATAAACTACTCTTTCTTCAATACCGAGCCTTTTGCTTGTTATGCATCCTGAGGCGCGTAGCCTCTGACGTCAGGAGCTGCTTCCAGCCTGTGACAAAGTTCACCCCCAATAAAGAAGGGCGATAAGGACATTGAATCGGGTGAAGAAGAGACATTTCGACGGGACCCTCCGAGAGGACCCGACATGACGTCATCTAGCTATTCTCACTCTTCCACTTATTATTAACTGTGCATATTATACGATTAGTTGTCGGGTTTAATAATGTTTAATTGTTAAATAAATAGTTGGTTCTATCTACTAGTAAGTGAAATATATTAAAGTGCTCTTCTTACGAAAGATGCCGAAAAAAAAATCATTGAAGATAAATAATTTATTTGAAATTTTGATACAGCGAATAATAGAAAATATGTATTTTCTGTGGCGGATAACACATTGAGTCCACTGAAAAAATTCTTAATAAAAAAAATTTTTTTCAGAAAAAATTTTGAAAAAAAATGTTGGGATACTCAAAATTATACAAAGTTGATGATTAGAGTCGTAAATTACGATTAAAAACAATTTTGGAAAAAAAAATGTTTTTACGTAATGTTTGGGGTGATCCATTTTGCCTCCTCAGTCCCATTTTGACCGCTCTTTCTCTATATGTATCTATAACAAGCGCCAAAATCTGGTGGAAATAAAAAATCATGACATAAAATGTTAACAAAAAAATTATAAATGTATGAGTTGTTCATATAAAGTTATAAATCAATAATTTGACAGCTTATCAGCACACTCAGTACATGTGCACCCGATTACTTCCACATATGATCAAGAGAATGACATGGTATGTATCTCGGTAGAGATTGTCGAGTACCAGTGCAATACAGCTTATATATACTATATATAGTTGTTGGGTGTTGTTAGTTCCAAGTCTTGTTTCCGCACCAGTTGACGATAAATTTCCTCAGTACAGAATTATTAAGGGGGTATTGCTGACTTGATCTTCTCTATCGGTATTAGTAAGCGTCGAAGCATCATCTAGACCATAACCTAAATTCCATAGCTAAGTGCACTTTTGTCTCATAAGATAATAATCTTCTTACTATTCAAAAGAATAAGTAACTGATAATATATTACTCGTGTATTTTATCTCTCACACCAATGTACATACTATAGAATATATGTATATATATAAAAGTGTTAGTAAACTTTTGTGATTCCAGCACAAAAAGTTGAAAACAATGTTGAGGTAGTTTTAAATTCATTTAATAGTAACTTTTTGTTTTATTAGAAAGCTTTTTCAATCCGAATGTTGTTTTTTGAACTATAAAATATCTGGACACTGATATCGGGATTTGGTGAATTTACGAGATTTTTTGTAGCCTTTGTTATATTGATGAATAAAAAAAAAAAAATTAAAAAATGATTATTTAATTAATAGAATTGATTTTTTTGGTACAAATTGTAACAATGAAACTTCTGAGGCTTGTTGCTGATGAGGTTAGGTTATAAAAGTGACACTGGGGTGACTGGAGAGTAGATTCGAGTGGTAAAGCTAGGATGGGAGTGTAAGAAAAGTCAATGACTCTTAAACCATTCCAGTACCGGGAGTCTATCGATCGCGAATATTTATAAGTATCAGGTCGTGCGCGAAATGAATCTCACAGTGTAACAACCGACACGTACGTAATAATCTCATTGTTGAGAAGAAAGTTGGAAAAATAAAAAAATGAATGATAATAATTTTAATTAAATGAAAGAAAAAAAAAATAGTTTCTTTCTAAATGAGATTTGCCGGTATTCGATGACGATCCTTTGTTCTGGGTAGGCTTGAATCCACTTAATGGTCATTCCTTTTCTTGCAATGCTCAGCGAATTCACCATTTTATTTTCTGTGTAGAATACCTCGTTTAACTGTTCCAAGCTGGATAAATTCAGAGTATTTCAGTTGCACGGAAGATTCATTTGACCTCTGCGTCTCTGTAGGAACATTCACAATTTATTAATCCACTTCCTCAACATTTTTGTTTATTTTTATTTTTATACTTTCTACTCGACGCATCTCGTGTTTTTGCTTAAATATGTATTATTTACGTTAAGTATGAATATTTTTCATAACATTTTAAGTGTCATACATTCAACCTGCTCGAGTATTATTTTGAATGCCGTTATATATTTTTTGCTAAAAATTTCGGGCAAAGGTATGCTAAAATTCATCTTGTGAAGACATTATTTCAAATGAAGGAACATAAAAAGTCTTTGCAAGCCATTTATAAAAAGAAAAAAATGTTTTTAAACACGATCCTGCAGTCATATATTGTTGTATATGATCCGACAGCTACATACTCATCAAACTTTAATCAAAAATCGGGTTTTCATGTCGACAGTAAATGTTTTAGCGTATTAACAAGCGGCTAAGTTCAAATTTTACTCGTTTATGATTGTCAATGATCATCAATGAAATATGTATATATATTTCCTAAACTTTCATTGGAAACAATAGTATATAACCATATATATCCATGATATGAATTTCGACATGTAAGAAGTTGTTTCAATTCAAATTTCGGTTATATATGATTATATATAAGCATTTACAAGCAGATATTGATTCAAAATTAAAAAAAAAAGACTGCACAGGATTATATTTGCTCATGTTATTCTTTCACGCTCAATACAAGTCACTTAAATCATAATTATAATAATATATGATTGCATAAGATCATAAAGAAACATATATTCCCAACGATCATATAGAAATGAAGTATATATGACCTTATGTATCTATAGTAACAATTTCAGGATGTCAATAGGGAGTAAAATCAAAATTTCCGTCATATATGATTATCTATGATCATAAGAGTCAAATATTATTAAAATTGTCTAAAGTATATTTCTACATGACCTCATATATATGTTCACACTATAAATTGAAAGCCAGAAGTACATTGACTAAGGTATTGGTTATGATCATATATGATCATATAATGTTAGATATCAATGAAATTCTTTTTAAATAGAATGTATATGATCATATATGTTCATATTCCGATTCAGAGGATAATTTGAGCAACTTTGTTATTAGAGTTTCGCAGGATATGACTGTTTACTCATAAATTTTTGGTAGTAAATCATATAAAATCATATTCAGACATTTTTCTTAAAAAAATCAAAATGAATGAAGCGATTTTAAGAAAATAATTGTTTTATGTAATATATTTATTTACAAATGTATTAAGAAATACAATAATTAGATTTTAATCTCATTAAAAATGATATTGAAGGAAATGTTGACACAAAAATATCAGTTGACATTTAATATATATGTCATTGTAATGCTACTGGTTGTGCTGGAACGTGGCCTCTTTCATTCTACTCATGATAACAATTGCAGACAATCGATTTCTCGTAATTGTCCGTACGTTTTACTCTACGGTATCCTGATTTCTCGTACAATGAAAATCTAGGTTGTCCAGCATATTTTATCTATTGGCCTGCAAATAAAAAAATCATTATTTTGATTGCACTTTAAACGATTTTTTTTTATTTTTCCATCATATCGCGAAATGTTAAAATTTTAATCGAAAATTAAATGCGAATTATGATTTTTTTTTTATGACATTCAGCTTGACAGCGAAATTTTTCACGCTATTGCCCGACTATTATTATTAGCGCTTCTTTTCTTTTCCTTTTAAAGCAAGAATAGTTGAGCTCGCAGAAACGTATCTCAAAGGGTGCAGACATCTGAGAAATGATATTTCAGAAGGATGCTGTGATGAATAATGCCCAAGCTAGCTAGTCTCGAAGTTGTGAAAAATAAATAAAAAAAAAAAGGTACGGGATATATTACTAGATAATAGTAATAACAACTCTGGTTGTAATTTATATCCAGTTGTCATAATTTCTCTTCTACTCTCGGTGGTTGTCCCACTGGGTCTATTATATCTCTCCGCGGAGAACAAAGACTTTAATCAAACCCGATGGCAAAAAGCAAAGATAAATGTTAAGCAGATGAAAATAAAATGTTATAATGTGTAAATTTTATAAAACAAGATCCGCGTGATGTAAAAAGGAGCCGGCCGTATTGCTTTCCGTAAGCTGAAAAAAAAAGAAATCCTATTGCCAAGCTCTGATCCCACAAAATCCAGATTTAAATCCCAAGATTTCTCTTCATTCTACAGCATTCGTACTCACTTTTACGTATAACACAACATCCTCAACAAAAAAAAAGCTCACCTGGAGCCTACGAAACTCGAGATTTATCGTGACATGTCGCCTTCATTTTGATGCTTTTCGGATTTAACTTTTTTTTTATTGCTCACTAAAAAAAAATGCCGCCCCAGGATTTTTTGATACGCTTACAAATCTTGTTTGGCACCTTGTCTCTCAATTTTAAACGTGCCGTGAATACAACAAAATATTTATCAGACTTTGCAAGACTAGTGACGTTGCATTTCGTTGTTCAAAAACTTTATTTTTGCTGTATGGTATACTTTTTAATTGTAATTACGTGAGTATATGTTATTTGAGATATGAAAAAAAATCTCTGTTTACAGTTACTTGCTTCGAGTTAGTATTTTTATAAATTATATCTAAATTCATACTTAAGCTAATTAATTAATTAAGTTTATTCAGATAACTGGGGTACACGCAGAGAATTTTATAATATTTTTTACATAAAAAATTAACTTAAAAAAACAATCGAAATTTGCGCTAAGAAAATAAACCTTTGGATTAATTAAATTTGTTAATAACCTTAATAAAAAATTTTTAAATTACAAATAATGAAAACGGAAATTTTTATAAAATCGGCAAATCTAGTAAATTATTAGGAGTACATGGTACTAAAAATTAACTTAAATACTAAAATAAAATTTAATATTTTTAAACTTCCCGTGATGAAAATTAATAGCTCATTAATAAAAACAACTAAGTAACAGATTTCTACTGTGACTCAGCAGCCCAATCAATAAAGCGCGTGACTATAAACTCAAGGACCAGCATTCGAGACCTGAGACTTGAAAAAAAAAAGCTAAATCGATCTGAAAGAAATTTTCATGCAGAACAATTGCCGGCATTTTCTTTTTTTCACCCTGTCCTCAATATCAATGTCAGAGTACATAAGATAATAAACTGAATAAAAGTTAATAAAATAAAAAATAATAATTTATTTAACTGAAACATTAATCGACTTAAATCAAGTAAATTGATGGAGATTTAAAACACAATAAATTTTCATTTAAAAAAAACAATCACTAGTTTTGATAAAAAATATATCTAATAATAATTTTCATTTATTTTATTTAAATTACTTAGGTATCATTTCAGTAAAATGTTTACTTACTGTTAGTCATTATTTGATATAAACGATTCCAATAGCATAGTTACTTGATTCAATAAATAGTGAAACAAAAATTTTTTTTGTTTAATCAGTAAAGAGCTTGTGAGTCAAAAGACGATAAAGTCGTTTAACTGCTTTCAATTCTCGTAAAAAGGCTATAAAAAATTTCAGAAGATTAATAAAATTTTCAGTAGATTAGCTTTAAAAGTTTGCTGTCATCATTTTAGAGTCTTAACGAAGACTGTAACGGAATAGAGTAATTTTTTCGGGCATGCCAATATCTCATAACAGATAACCTGCCTGAGGGTAAATAAAAGAAAGAAAGTCCCCAAGTGGGCTAAAAAAATTAAAAAGTAATCGATAGTCAATAAAAAAAAAAAGTAAGTAGGTCGAAAGTCGATCTTTTTGCAGAAACTTCCTTGAGCAAAAAAGGGCAGGGAGAGTATAGAGGTTGAGATGATGCTTCTTGATTGTCTTCCCGTCTCAACAAAAACAGTTTCAGGAGCTAGGGGTGAAAAATGATAGGATGAGTGGTAAAATGTGTTGAGGGTTGTAAAAATCGGCCATTACGCTGCCAACAATAATGTCTTTCAAGACTGTTATTGTGTCGTACTCGCAGTTGCGTTTTTTTTTTTTTTGTTCCCTTTCCGAACAGTAAACTTTTATAGACTATGGGTTTTTAGCTGTTATTTTTTTAAAACAATAATCATTTTCGGTTTTTGAGGTCAGTTTTAGCTGGCTGGCATAACCTACTGTATTGTGGGACAACGGAGACTAGTAACGACCATAAATCAATGAGTAACCGGCGGAACTGAGCGAGCAGTTCACCCCTCGACATGCATAATTAGGTACACGTTAGCGTATACGCTGGTGTGTATTGCGACTTGATTGTGATCACACACGCACATACTCGTGCTCATTCCGCTGCCTGCTTATATGGATTCTGTTGTTGCTCTAGTTAACGCTATTAATCCTTTAAAATGTTCTTAAGCTTAACTTTACATTGATTTGAGACATTTCTATACCTTTTTTTAAGTTTATCTGATTTAAATCTTTACAATTTATAGCAGATTTTATTTATTCACTTTTGTTGTCCATAAAAAAATTTTGATTGCAATTTTTGTTTATTTATTTTCCGTGTAAGATTGAATCAAAAATCGCAGGTGGTAAAATTCGTAGGCCATTAATCTTCTGAATAATGATTTAAAAAAAAAAAAATGAAATTTGAATAAAGTTTGTTGACTTGATACAGAAAATGTAAATAACGATTCTTCAACTCTTAAATAAAAATAAATAAATCTGTACTTAGACAAGTTTATATTTAGTATATAAAGAAGTTTCGAGATTGGAAATATCTTGATAGTTAGAGTACACTTTGTAGTAGAACAAACACCAAGTAAAACAATGTAGAAATCGATTTGGTTATTTTATGTCCAGTATCGTTTCTGTTAAGCTCGACATTACTTGCCGCTGTTTGTCGATTTTGTTTATTTTTTTATCCAACCGTCCCGGCCAATCGAACGTAAAAAAAAAGTAAACATAAAATACGGTCTATCAACTGCAATCGGTAGCAAATATTTCTTTTATCGGTTTTCTTTTCCACCATTCCTGCTATTAGCCAAATTTTTAATTCTTCTAAAACTTACAGTTAGCATAAAAAAATTTTTTCAATATTTTTATTATAAATTTATAATTGAAATATTTCCTTTCATTTCCTTTCATCTCTACAAGCTTAAACATTTCCCTAAATAAAATTGAATCAATTTAAACTGGTGACAAGCCTATTACTTACCGGATGCGTTTCCCACCAATTCAGCCCTTCATTCCTGTTAATTAAGATCACGGACATTGAGATTAATTCACAGCACGCGTCTTACTCAAGCCTTCATTCCCGTCTTATCTGTTGGTATTTGTGTTATGTACCTGCCACATTTGCAAGTCTTATCCTTACATACTATTTATCAAATCAAACATCTCGTACACCCTCGTACCAGGAAAGACTTAGCAATTGTTTTACATCTAATTGCAACCAATAATTTATTTCAATTTAAGACATTTTCTTTTTTTTGTTTTTTGAATTATTTGAATATTTATAAAATATATATATAGTCAAATGTATAACATCAATTATCATATAGGGGAAGAATGGGCAAAACGGGACTGCTAAGAAAATGATGGATTTTTGAGGATTTGAATACGGAGAATTTTCTTTTTTTGACTTACATTTGAAGGAATTGAACCAAATTTCCAGTTATCATAGAAAAGATTTTTTCCTAAATGAGCAAAACGACCCCCCCCCCCCCCCCCAAATGTAAGAAATTCTTTTTTCGTTTATTGGAAACAAAATGACAATAGTAAAATTGTTGATATCTAATCTAAGTGACAAAAAAGATTTGCAATACTTTTAGTGAATAACGATGCAAAAAAAAAAGAAATAAAAAATTATTGAAAACAAATAACTTATATAAAATTTAATTATAGCAAAGAAGACACCGTATGTATTTTTTATGACCCGAGTCAAAAAATAAATTCTAGTTTAGTCCTCAAAAGCCTCGATTCCTTTGATGTTTTATTTATCGCCCAGAAAGTAAGTCTTCTTTAGTATACTCAAAATCCTCAATGAGAACCATGAGGTGTAAATGCGAATAATTTATCGATTTTAAATTATAACTAAGACCTACAATACGACCAACAATACATTTAATCCACTGAAAAATTCCTAAAAAAAAATTTTGCGACACTCAAAAGTGTACAAAATTTTTAAAGTCGCTCGTATTGCCCACGTAGTCTCGTTTTTTCCGCCCTCTCCCTATATTACTATATATTCATGAATATATAACACTTTTTATTAAAGTTCGAGTTTGAAAGAGAAAATTCTAAGGCGCCAAATTTTAAATCGTAAATTTTTAAATAATTCGATCCGAAATTTAATATTCGGTTCGAAGTACTCCGTAATTTTTATCTCACTTATGATAAATTATGGAAATTTTTTTACAAATATTTCTAATTTTTTCAATAATTTGAAAACTAACTAACAATTTCAATATTTCGTTAAAAAATTAGGAAAAATAATTTTATTATTTCCTTAAACTTTCCATTTCGTCAAAACCTAAATAAAAAATTTTTGATTTACAAATTTTTTTAGTGAGAATATTCTTTGTGATTTTATAACTTTCAATTGTTTTTCCAAACACAAAAATATGATTGATTGAACTATAAAAAATATTTAGAATCAATTTTTGGTAAACTGACTTTAATATCAGTCACCTCATGCCTTCATCCAATCACCGGAGCACTGAGCGTGAAATAAAATTTTACATTGCACGTTAAATGACATTTTGGCATATGTCGCATGCGTTTGTGTGTGTGTGTGTGCATACGTAATATATTCGAATATGAATGTTGCGGATATTTTATTGCATCTGAATTTCAATAACCGAGTGAACCGTTAATTTGCCTCCAACGTCAACGTTTTTTTTTTTTTCATTCTCTTAAACTAGATTTTTATATATTTATTTTTTATTTTTTCTTCATTCATTCAATTGATCGAATTGACTTGTATATTCTAGTCACGTTTCACAAGTGGATGATTCTCGGTTCAGTTTGTTCCTCCTCTTGTAATTTTTGTCTTTCTTTTCGTTTTACTTCAAATAAATATATTTTATATCTTAAATCTTGAACTCAATTGCTACAGAACAGTACAATTCCCTTTGCAGTACTCGTTATAGTATCGATCACACTCATTCTATCCCAGTGGCATTCCCAGGAAATTACGCGCCGGCAAATTGGACATTGATTCCTTTGCCCACCTACACTTTTTTTTCAATTCATTCAAACCCATCTAATAAAATACTATTCAATTCATTAGTAATTATCGTCATTTATTTATCTACCATTCTTTTTTATTATATTTAAGATTTTTTATTCAATTTTAAAACTAATATTCCCCCTCCCGTGACTCCGATCCTTATTCGAAATCCTTGAATTCTTTTCCCACAGGGGGATTCCGTGATACCCAATGACCTTTTTAAATTCCTATTAAATATTACCTATCGATTCTTAAGGGAACCGCTACTTTTTAAAATTATAATACTTTCTTTCCAACGTATATATACATAAATATACATGTATGCATATAAGAAAAATTTATCAGTCTCATAAAAATTATGTCTTGATTATGAAACTAAAGTCTCCATAGGTGAGCAATTTTAAATCCAAGGTAATTTTCAAATTGAAAATTATAAAGATCGATATTTTATTTGTTATCATAATGAAATTTGAGATTTATTCATATAAGATTGGATTTACTATAGAATTGTATTAACATATTTTTTCATATCTTTGATTGTTTACTCACAATCTGAGTTTGAAAGTGAAAACTTTATGCGAGATCAAAAATTAATAAATTTTGAGACTAAGTATTTAAAATTGAAATTCTGGTTAAATTATCAACGATACATTAGAAATGTATTAGAACTTATTTGTAGAAAATTTAATTTCCTTCAAAATTGTATTGATATATATTTTTCATATCTTTGATAGTTTAGCCAAAATTAGAGTTTTAAAATGAAAATTCTTTATAAAATTAAAAATTTCTGAACTTCGAGACTGAGTAATTAAAATTGAAATTAGGATTAAATTATCAAAAATACGTAAAAAATGTATAGAAACTTTGTTGTCGGCAATTCAATTTTTTACAAAATTGTTTTGATACATTTTAACCTTATCTCTAATATTTTATTAGAAATTTTGAATTACAAATCTACGGCTATTATTCCATTTTCGCTTCATTGTCAAATAATTTTCTAGCTCATAAAAATGAATTAAAAATCGTTTCCGTTCGACATTATAAACATCGCATTCATCTCTGAAGCCAATAAAAACTCACAAGCTTTGTTTTCTTAAAAGAAGTAGAAAAATGTTAAAAATACATGTTAGCCATTTAAAATTATATAAAACTAAAATGGCCGACAAACATCAATATTTTCCAGTCAATTCCCATAAAAGTTTTTCTTAGTTCGCAAAAAACGGACATAAATATCGACTCGACATGACAACAATAAACATGAACTTACTATTTCTCAAAATCTAAGACTTTTGTTTCTGTTTCCACTGTACCAGAAACGCGATTCCCTTAATTTTTATCTTCATGTCAAAATTATCCTTGAATTTAAATCTAAATCAATTTTTTATATCACCAAATGTTTAAAATATGAATGCATTAAAATTAATAATTTACCTCAAAATAATTATTCCACAAACAGAACACACTTAACATTTGTTCTTTAAAAAGCTAGTGGTTTCCTTATCCAATTTAACCATCATCATTTTTTTTTCCTTCGTCTTAAAAAATAATTTTCCCTTTTTTTTTTTTAAGAAAAAAAACTTTTGCGGTCGGGCAGAAAATAAATAATGTTAAAAAAAAATAGAAAAGTATTGTCTGCATACAAAAGTAGATATGCCCAGACATATATATATATATATATAAATTGTAGTAAAAGGGAGAATAGTACAGAGTACTTGGGAAAGGGAACTCTCTAGCTCGAGAGTATCTCGTAGTTTCGGATGCTCACCGAATATTGATCTTCTCAGTGCCCAGGACTGGCACACGCGTTCTCTTTGCCCGAGAGATCCATGCAATATAATAAAATACTAAAAAGGACGTCAACCTATTAAATATAATAATAATAACATATAATTTATATTTAAACTACATGAAATTAAATTTTCTTATTTGTAAACAAAACAAAAAAAAATCATAACAACTATTCTCTTTGTCTATGATGGAAAGCAAAGCAGTATGCTTCGTGCTAATGGACATTTCTCATTAAATTCGTTATACATTTAAATATACATGTATATGAGGAGGCGAGAAATGCGTGACCCAACTCGCATGTTTCCTGTTAACAAGTCAACTAGTTTTTATATTTATTATTACTATTATTATTATTGTTTTATATTTTATTTACTCTATAATAATAATAACAATAGTTGTTTGTATACAAAGCGATGAAATTACTCCTACACGTTATTGAATGATAGCTCGATGCTGTGCTAGAAATATTTTTAATCGTGTATTCCAATGATATAACAAAAGTATCAGGTGTCCTGTTTAACTCAATGGTGTATTGAAGATAAAAAAAAAATTGCTATTTATGTAATTTTAGGTTTTTTTTTTTGATATCTGCATTTTGTTCATCTTTGTATGCATATCCGTAACGTTGGAATGGATATTGTATATTGGAGAATGAATGGCGCGTGTTCTGGTTATCGAATAACAAGAGCTTGCGTGGCATCATCATATTTTCGATATACATTTGGCTAAATTGGTCTAATAGAAAAGGCCATTATGTTTGACACCTTTTTTCAGTATTCTTTGTATTGTTCTTACTTTTATTAGTATAGTGAACCATGAGGTAAAATGAGACATTTTTGACACAATGTTTTTTTTGCCCTGGGAAAAAATAATTTAGATTTATAGATCTACGGAAATACGAATTTTTAAAAATTAGATCTACGTTACTTTTAGCAGATCTAATAAGATCAAGGTTGATCTCATAATCGCCAGGACTTTTTTTTCAAGAGATCTATGAAGATTTGTGGAAATTCACGAAAATCGTCAGAAATCTCCAGCAATCTCTGTAGCTTTAATAAGAATTGATATTTATAACTTGCTGATCTGCGTAGATCTCCATAAATCTAAATAGATCTCCAGTGATATTATTGTGAAATCTTAGATCTGCTGAGATTTGTGAAGATCTTTTGAGATCACCCAAATTCGAAAATTATTCACAATTCGAGATCTTTAGAATCGCCGTAAGGCTAAAATTATTCACGATCTGCCGAAATCATCAGAGATTTTCAGAGATCTGATTCATATTTTAGATCTACACTGGTAGAGGATAGATCTCTATTACTTTTTCGGGTTTTAAGATCGCTTAGGGACTTTTGAAAAATGGAACAAGTTGATCAGCCTCTAGACTAGCTTACGATTTTCAGAAAAAAAGCTTATTTTATGGTCATGACCTATTTTAGCTCCGACTTTCTTTGGTTTTTAACGAAATAATTCGAAAAAATAAATAGTTGAAGAAAACAAAATTTTTACAAAAGATTTAAAAGTACAGTATTTGGGCTGATAAATTTTCCTCAGTGTTTTCTTAAAAAGTAACGAACCGTATTATTGCTTTGAACGTACAAAAAAAAAGAAGTAGAGAAAGTAACTCATTCTTATCTAGGCTCTCCCCTATATCTAGATTTTAAAATATATGCAGTCTATATTGGGCGTGGGTTCGAATCCCGCCTTTGACACACAGGAAAAAATTTAAGTAGGCATTTCGATACAACGAACTAAACAAAACGTTTTCCTAAAACAACTGCCGCCGGAATTACAGCTTTTCAACGACGACCGACATCGTTTTAAGAACTAAAATGTGTTTGATTCTAATCTCTTTCGATTTTCATGACTTTTAGAAACAGAATTAAATTTGTTTCAAATAAGAAGTATTTCAATTTGTTATTTTCTTGACAACCAGATGGCGTTGTTAGCAATCGAAAAAATTGTTTTGTTCAGTTTGTTATTTTGCTGTTATCTGGACACACAAGAAAAGGAAAAAGACTTATCCTGTCTTGAGTTTCTCTATCTAGAGTGTACACAGTCAATATTAGGCGTGGATTCGAATCCCGTTTTTGACACTAATTGTAATTTTTAAGTAATTTAGATATGGGAAATATAATTACGAAATCGGAAGAAAATAAATAATAAGATAGTTTATTAGAGCACGGGAAGATATGTTATGTTTTAATGGCTGCGTTAAAGTTTATTTATTTATTTATTTAAACGCCCTTCGATAATTATACATAGGAATAATAACGAAAGTAATATAAAGTGTGAATAATGACTCATCAGCGTAACTATAACAATAATAATAGCAAAAACAAAAACCATGACCAGAATTCTCAGTTTAAAAAAAATCTACTTCTGTTGCATCTTCATTGATAATTTCGGAAATTCTGTATAGTAGAAAGCGTGTCGAAAAACGTGATCTTCTACTAGAGGAGTTTCCATTATCCTATTAGATCTCAGGTTTATGTTTGGCACAGCAAAACCAAATATATCAAGCAGCTCTGAGGCATCAAGATGCCCATTAATAATATTAAACCCACAGCACAGTGTTAGATATTTTCTCCTATCAGCTTAGGAAGATAGCCCCGTATACTTATAGGCTTGATGTCTGTCAAAAAAGATTCCCCTCCTGCTATTACGGTATCTGATATGGCTGAAAAATTTTCTTTGAACCGATTCCAATTTTTCAATCTGATTGTTATAAATGTTTATTGTCCAACTAAATTCTTAAAAAGTCTCATACAATATTGAAATTACGTACTAGTCTGAAAAAAATAATTATCAGATGCAAGTAAATATGTTATTGATATTAAATATTTTTTTGAATAGTAAAAATTAATTCTGATATTTAGATTTTGAGATATCAAATTGTGAAGATAAATTTTTGCGCTACATTTAAAAATTCCAAATTTCAAAAATTCATATTTTGAATACTGCTAAAAATAAAAATATTTTTACAATTCCGTTGGAAAGATCAAATCTTAAGGTTAAATTTTTACAGTTCATTGATCAAATTCCGTCAGTTTTCGAGATATCGAATTTCAAAGACAACCTATTTCTTATTTAGAATTCAGTTTTAAAAAAAAGTTTATTTTCTTTTAGCTGCACTATGTTTGGTAGTGTAGAATTACATAGATACACAAAGTGAAAGAGGCTTGAGCCCGATCAAGAATTAGATTTTCTTTACTATCCTCTTGGCGCGAGCTTTAAAGCTGTCCTCCTTTCGGACCGAGACATCAAAGGCTGAATATCTTACGAATCAGAAATACCCTCAAAACATTTTTTTTTATCTCTCTTACTTGAGTTTCTTCGAATGAAAATTTACAAACACGTGTTTATATACACAAATTTATATGTTTCTTAACTAAAAGTATAATAATTCATTATTTTTTATGACCTTAATAAATTATACTTAGCGAATGCAGGTTTTATAGTTTAAAACCAGGGCTTTAAGCGAACATGTTTGTCATATTTTTAAAAGAAAAACTCTTTACTTACTATTGCAAACAAGATAAATGACGGCGTAAAAAAAGAGCGAGAAACGCTCTTTTTACCCGGAGGCTTAAGTTTGTTTAATGACTCGTCAAGTAAATAACCATTTTTACTGGAATAAGTTACAATTTTAAAATAAATTACAGCTACTCGATTACCATTCAACTCACAAATTTACTACCGTTCAATTTAATTTATTTTAATTTTTACATTTTTTTTTTAATATTCTGCAATAATTTCCATGTCATAGACTCATTAATAATTACCTAATTATGTAATAAAACCCATACATTTTATTTTGAGAAATAAGTATATCCGGGAAGTAATTTAATAATTAAGAAATTTCACTAAAAATAGCAAGAGAAATAATTTATTTTTTTAAAGTGATTATATCAGAAAATATTGGTTTGTTGTTAAAAATATCTTTACACAAATTTGTAGGGCATTAAATTTTTTATAAAAAATGATGAAATGAAAATTATGATATATCCTATAGGATGAGACTTAAAAAAGTTATGATGAGTTAAAAGTCTTGATTTAGTATGTGAATAAAATTACGTGGGAGTTTTAGTGGTTGTATCATGTTAATTATTAGTTTAATGTTTAAAGTATTTGAATAAATTTCTATAGATTATTGAATTCTTGATAAAAATCCTCGGATGACGGTAACGAAAAATATAATCCTATAAGTTATAACTCGTAAAAGTTAAACGTGCAATTGTTGAATTATTTTTTTTGAGATTCAAAGTTGACTGGTTGTTTCACGATGGCCTTGCTTGGTACATTTTATTGTTGTTGTTGTTGTTAAAGCAATTAAAATTTTTTAATTATTACTTTAAAAAATATATTTTGTTCAAATAATTATAAGTATGTATTTAAAAATATTTTTAATTATTTTAAATACTTAATTTATAAAAAATAATAAAACAATTCTGGTACATTAATAAATATTAATAGTTTACGATCCCTGTTTATACTTTATTCAACCTAAATCCGAGATTATCAATAATTTAATTTAATTATATATTTCATTTCTAATTTGAAGCGAACATTATTTTTATACGCACTCACTATTAATTTATTGCATATTTAAAATAATTTAACATTTTTCTTTAATAAATTAGATGATAAAATTACTAAACCCATTATAAAAACAATTAAAATTTAATTGTACAAACAACAACATTTTCGTGAGTATGCAGTGCCCAGGTGGCCTGACAAAAATTTTAAATAAGGGTTTGAAATGAAACCCTTGAAATTTCGCTCGTTGACTTTTTAAAAAGTTACTAAGCTTAATTTATCATTAAAACTTGTACTTAAAATCAAAACCTTAACAGTTATTAAAAGTACCGTTAAATATAGATACTTCCGTCTCCGTCATATTCAGTGCGATCAGAAAGCAGACGCGAGAACAAGAGTTGGCACTGTGCCAACTTTAAGTTCACGTACTGCGAAATTGAAAATTAAAATTTATTATTACTGTAAGCTCCTTAAGTTCAAAACCTACCCACTAAAAATAACAACGACAGTAAACAATAATAACAAAGAAACTTTTTTATAACAAAAAAAAAAAAAAAAAAAAAAAAAAAAAACATCGTAATTATGTGACTGATTTTCTTTCTTCATGTCAAAACTTTATTTTGTTTTTGTTTAACTTGTTTTTTATTGACTCGTGACTTATCATGACTGCATGGACAAAAAAAAATTACAGTCCATCCGGAAGCCGTAAACACCCTAAAGGCTTCGATAAATCGATACGGACACAGACTTAACGGTTTAAAATAAATAAATAAAAAAAATAAATAAAATAGAAAAGCATTAGTTGTTTCTAGGTGACTTGACTGAAATGTTTTAAAATCGTGTTTATTTATCTTAAAAGTACTCTTAGCACGAACAATTTATTTTTACCAAGTAAACAGACTGATGTATAAATACGCTTAATTTAAAAAAGGATTTTCCGTATTTAATCTTAAATCTTTAATTCTCCTCCATTATACTTAATGCTCAATACTCAACAAATCAGATAAATAATTACGTTGAATTTTAAATAGATTCGATTCGATGTCATTTTTTATTAACGTTTTAACTAAAACTGTAAAACGGTTTTGCTGAAAGTGACGGACGTGAAAGCCGATTTTGCTGGAACGAATCGATACTTTGAGATTACATAGGAAGCAATCAGAACTGTTGCTACTCGACTGGGAAAAACTGATCGGAAAATATCTACCGATAAATAAACATTTCCAATGTAAATTTATTTCCTTTTTAATCTCAATGTCGGATTTTTATTTTTTTTTTGTTTCTCATATCATATTGAAGCAAAATAATAACAAAATAGTTACCATGGAACATTTTCTCATCGAAATATTTGTATGCTAACGTATTTTCTTATTTTCAGATTTTGGTGACAGACTGGCTACAGTGAAACAATAATAATAATAACAATAATAATAATATTTAAAAGTGCAATGAAAGACTTATAAAAAATGGATTATTTGTTGGAGCGTATAGTTATTTTTAAACAAGTGTTTTATATTAGAAAATTTGAGATGCAAGACCCGATTTGATTTCGCGAAATGTTTCTCACTTAGAAACAAGTGTTTCAATAAATAAGATTGTTAATCCAAAGGCTAAATAAGAAATTAATAATGGATACGACGAGATTAAGTGGACCGGGATCTGGCAACCCGGCACCAGAACATTCAACAATGCCGAGTTACACAGGACTAACTGGTGACGGTAATGTCGACTACATTATCAGTGATTACATGGAACGTTTGGGTGAGCGTTTAAACATTCTTGAAACGGAGCTAAAGTATGCGTGGCGTGCATTGGATTTATTGAGCCAAGAGTATATTAAAATGTGGGAAAGGTTGGAGAAGTTGGAGGGGTTGCTTTATGAGCAGCAGACTGTGATTAGTCAATTAATTGAATTCTATGCAAGTGGAAGTCAGCAGGGTGGCGGAAATGGCGGGGGAAGTGCTCCGGTAAATGCTATTGAAGAGGCTCCTGGTCAGAGAGGATCTGTTGGTGAATTGGATGCCATTGCCAAGAGTCTGGGGCCGTCAATGGGGATTGAAGATACTAGTGTATTGAGAGAGAAATTGGCACAGCAGGAACTAGCACGTATGCATGGTATTACTTCCCATGAGAGTGGTCCTGTTGCTGCGATAGCGGACATGCATCGGAGTGTTAGAAACTTGGAGACGCTAGAGACTCTTGAGGAGGAAGTTGCTATGCCTGATGAAGCATTCTATCGTAGTTTGAATAATGCTTATCGGGAGGATTTGATTTGTGGTGAAACTTCACGGCCGGCTTCCCAGCTGGGAATGATTTGGGAAGAGGCTGAAGATGTTGACGACTCGAATGGAAAGAAGGAAGAAACATTTTCGGGGGATAAAGTGGCTAAAGATAAAGACGACAAAGACAAAAGTAAGGATAAGGATAAAGATAAAAATAAAAGTAAAGAAGAAGTTGTTGTTGAGAAATCAGATAACAAAGAGCAAGATACTGATGCGGACGAAGGTGAAATATTTAGTGCTGCTGATTACAAAAGTTATCGGGGAAACACACCTTGTGTCAGTGAACAGGATTTAGCGGAATTGTCGAAATTAAGTTCACTGGACCAAGTTGCGCTGGAAAAACTTCATGAGCTTGATAAATTGACTAGTAAATTACAAAAAGACTCACAGGATTTAATTGAACTTAACACTCGACTAATGGAGTCGCCTAAACGCCACCAGTATAATTCTGAGACAGAAGCTAAATTGGCTGAGGAAGCCAGTAGTATAGATGAACAATTACGTAAAATATATGCTGAGACTGATGTTGACAATTGGACGTATTCCAAGAGTCCAGGATCCACGGGCCGATCCATATCTCGTGTTAGTACAGACTCGGGACTAGCAACAGACGGTGATTTTACCGCAAGGTCCATATCTCCAAGACTGAGTACTACACCAAAGAGTCATTTAGACTCATCATCTATTCACAGTACATCGACTTATACACCACCGCGTTTAGGTTACACTACATCACTTTTGGAAAAAAGTCCTGAACCTGTAATGCCTTTGCCTATTGATCCGGGTAATTTTGCCAAAGGCTACGCGGAAAATAAAGAGCTTACGGATTTGATGGCCGAGAGTTTCGTTGCAGTAACCTGCGCGTCATCCACTATTGGCTATAGCACTACTACTGATAAAATTCCGTCGCCAACACTGTCAGCTGGCAGTCAGCACAGCGTCCATAGTATCCACAGTATTCATAGTGTTCAAAGTCTACGTACACGTCACGATGGTTATTTCGGCAGCGCAGCAAGACTTAACTTTGAATTCCCCGAGAGTAGAACCCCGCCGAGCCCGTCGCCTAGTTCGCCACCTCCACCGGCTCCCCGTGATTCTAGTGACAATTTTATTATGCCCAGTGACCCAGCGGACCAGCATGAGAGCGAACTTAAGCGAGTTCAAAGTCCCAGTAGTAACTTTTTGAGAAGTACTGAGAAATTAACGGAAGATAGGCTCTCGTCTCATCCACTGTCACCAAAATCACCTCGTGCATCACCTAAACACGTTACCAAACCTTCAAATATAATGGCCGCCATTTCTGATTCTGGACTGTCCTCAATAAGTAATTGGAGCGGCATGGATAAGTCTCCTAGCTCGCCAAAGACCTCGATCTCTAAGATGTTGACTTCCTACTCGCTGGATCACACCAGGTCAATTATTACTGCTAATCAAGCTTTAAGAACTGTCAGCCCTATTCCTCCGCTTCCAGCGTCAACTACCAGCACTATTTCGACAGCGGCCATCCAAGAACCACTTTACGATACACCCGAAGGCCGTGATGTTTTTGGTAACGTCACTGCGGCCATCACGAATCACAACTTGCTAGCAAATCACGTTCCATACTCTACCGCTAAATCTCCGGCTTCCAAAGAAGATTACGGTTTTGGATCAATTCCTGCAGGGGGAGTTAATTCCAGTCCGAAGAAACGTGGACGCGCTCAAACACTTCAGCACCAACATACTTATGATACTGTAACACCGGGAGGTTCAATGGACATGATTTATCGTCCAGACCAACCAGCAATTTATTCGGTTGCAGGTAATCGTCAACACTTCATTACCGGCGTCTATACAAGCAGCCCAAGTAGTTCTAGTCGCTCTTTAGTGCCACGTACTACTAGTGCTGATCAGTTTTACCATAGAAATGCTAATGGCGGTGAAAACTTTGCTAATTATCAAGAGGCCTACAGCGCAATGCAGTACGCAGAGGCTGCACTTTCTGGTTATCCCCATCACCGGAAACCTACAAGAGTTATGTCTTACGGTGATAGAATGGCTTACAAAAATGCTATGTACAGAACAAATATGTTTCCAACAGATAATATTACTGATGCATTATCTTATTATCCGACTTCCACAAATCTTCCACAAACAGAAGCCACGGACAGTATTAATAACTCTTGGCTTCGTGAGTCACAGATACCTCATGACTCAACTTCTTCCAGTATAAGATCAATGACTTCGGACGGTAGCTATGCTCAGAGTTCTTACAATGATCGTAGATACCCACAGCCACCTAGTTATCAGAGCCATCAGCAGTACTATGCAGCTCAGAATTATCACCAACAGCAGCAACAGCAGCAGAAAACAGCGCAACAGAGTTATCAGCAGCAATATCAACAAGCTTATGCACAGCGTTTAACGAGTTCGGAAAGCAGTGCATCAGAAAGTTTCCAGCAACATCGACAACGACCTAGAGGCGGTGAACATCCGGCTCAATATATGGTTGTTGATAAAGACAGACAAGTAATTGCCCAAACTCAGGGCCAACAGGGTTATTATGATCCTTCAAATGTTATCGTATCACAATCAGGTTATATCAGTATTAGTGCAGATATTAAAGACCGTGAGGAAGTAAAAGTACCAAAAAAAGTACGCCGTGGCTCGTCTCTTAAAAACGCAATGAGTTCAATGAGTCATTGGTTACCAGATCTTCATCTCAAACGCCACAGAAGTCAATCATTACCAGGTGGCGTTCGCCGGGAAGATCTCGATGTCTCGGATTCTGGAAGCCAACAAGAGCCCGCGCCGGTTGAAGTTAAAACATCCCGTGGCAGATCGCACGCGGCGCGAAAAAAGAAAAAGCATAATTTGGTTTCAACTGTTTCAGGGATTTTACAAAAAGCTAAAAGACGAAGTCATCACTCCCAGTCACTCTCTGATCCCGAGCAATCTGAAACTGAGTGGAGTAGCGGCCGACAAAGTGGCCTGTCTGAAGACGAGGACAGCGTAATGTCGGACATTAATCAAGACCCTCCTTTCTTTGCCAAAGTACGTGCGAGCCAAAAACGAAAAACTCCTCCCACTCTTGCACAGCAGCAACAAATGCAACAACAGCAACAGCAACAGAATCCAACGCTTCCGTCTCCACAGCAGCAACATCTGGACTATCTTCAGCAGCAACAGGCTGCTCTACAGCAACAGATTCAACAACATCAAGAGCAATTACAATTACAAGCTGCTCAAGATCGTATGAAGGAACGAGATTTACGCAGTAAGCATGAAAATAGTGAGCATGAGCTGTCAGATAATTTAACAAACGCAGAAGACGGTCATGATGGCTCAGGAAAAAGTACAGGATCTGGTTCCGGTGGCTCTACGACCATGTTCCCCACAGTTGGTGACATAAAACGCTCGACAGGAAGCTCCGACGAGGCTCCAAATGAGAAGGCACCTAAATTACCAGTTGCGATGATGGGAGGTGCCAGTATGGAATTCGCAGTATCAAGAGCTTTAGGTAAATACCGACAACGTCAGTCTTCCACAGTCTCAGACGATCAACCAACGTCTGAAGATGCCTTTGACAAAAAATCCGATGATGGACAGCTGCAGGAAACAGTTGGTTCTAAAGAAGGTAATGATGCAATTGATGGTGAAATGCAGGAAGAGCAGCAGCAGCAGCAAGATCGTGTTAATGAAAAAAACGAAAAAATACCGAGTGCAAAGCCTCCAGAGCTGGTTACAAGTCTGTCCGAGGAAGCACCAGTATCGGAGGGAAGTCCATCGGCTTCCAGCACTCGGGGCTTTGGTTTTGTGACCAACAGATTTTTGCCAAGGCACCAGCAGTCTTTAGAAATACCTTGGGCGGGTTCTCGCAGTGGTGAAGGAGACGAGGATAACAGAAGTACTCATTCATATCGAAGTACATCCCGCGTGTCTTCCAGAAGACAGAGCACCGAGGATTCAATAGACTCCGAAGATGAATGGTATTGTTATGAGTTGAGGAAACTAGAGGAACTCGAACGACAGTCACAAATGGATATGGAAATGGCTCAAGTTTTAGTTGAAGAACCAAATGAAGAACAGGCTCCTTATTGCCCTGATGAGGATGTTAAACAGCGTATGTCATTCGTACTTAAGGAATTGAAACTTAAGACCATTCCGAAGGAAGATAGTAATAAAATTATTGAAGAGAATAATGACTATAACATTAAAAAAGATAATAATCTTATTAATAGTTTGCGTGGCACTAAAATAAATGGGGCAATTCCGCTGCATCGACAGAGACCTTACGAAGACGACGGGAAACCCATTCCTAAGAAAAAAAATGCTGAAAGTGTTGAAACCGTTTTTGCAAGGGTCACTGATTATCACACTTGGGCTCACGAAGAGGAAGCACGTCGTGATGAACGAACGGCTCTGCTACCAATGGACGAGGGTTCTTCTGGGGAAACTTCTGGACCTGACAGTCCTGTTCATTCGATGGACGAATTAGACGAAGAACTAGATCTTCGCAAAGACTTAGAAGAACAATCTAGGCGGAGTTCCAGTGGATCAACAATGCGTCGAGAAAGCGAAAAGCAGCTTCTCCATCAAGGATCAGATTCACTATCTCGCGAAGGAAGTGTCAGTGTTCCTCCCAGCGAAGTATCCGTCAGCATTCCCGGTGGTTGGGACTCTGAGAGCACCGTCCTTGAAGGGGAACGCGATGGAGCTGAAAGTGCAGAAACCGCGACTCTAAGTTTACCTAAAATTAAAATAGACTCATCGTCCTGCGGTAGCTCGGACACGACCCTGAAAGAGGGTCAAGTAAGTCCCGGACCTCCTGGTTCCAAGTGGAAGCTCATTAAAGCTTTAAAAGAACGCAAAGCTGAAGAAAAACTCAAAGAAGAAGAAGACGCCACTGCCAAGGAAAGCGTCGTCCCTCCTCCTCCTCCCGCAGTGAGTATTATGATTAAGTGAGGACACGAAAATCTCAACAAAGTGTACTCGAAATTCGGATCTTGGTCTTGGAATTTTAACCAGGCCTAGCAGATATTTCGAGCACACTTTTGTTGTGATTATTCGTAAATGTGATTTTCAATTTTTTTAATGCTTTTCTATCGATATACTTTATACATTTCATTATTAATTAAGTAACGGGTGGTTGTAATTAATGCAAAAAAAAAAAAAGAAACAAAGTCAATAAGAGGCAACTTTGGTTATTTGCTCTCTATTAATGTCAATTACGGCAGTTTAAATTTGAACGAAATTAGAATTAAGGATAAAAATTATTATAATAAAGTAAAGTATTTATTATTGTTTTTAAGTAAAAAGCTTGGGAGTTTTAAAGTCCTACGTAATAATATTAATAATAATTATAATGATAACAATAATATTAATGCAATGATCAATAAGGTTTATGGGATGTCTGGCATAAATAAAGGACTCAGTATAATAATGAAAGCTTACATAAAACCTGTACTGTAACAAAACATAATAACCTGGTGGTGCTTTCAATCCATTAAGATTAAAATAAATCAATAAAAAGCCAGGCAACTACCCGACCGCGTACACTCTACCCACATTAATGTACTCAGTACTGAGTACTCCAGTCCTATATACCGAAAAATATCTCGAGTTAAGTTAATCATGTTTTAATCGTGGCATTAACTCGAAAAACTCAAGAGATTTAAATAAATGTCAAGCTCAGGAGCGAAAAAAAATTAAATGTGACAGATAAAAAAGAATTAAAAGTAAAAAAAAAAAAAAAAAAACAATCTAGTTATTGATCTAGTTGGAAACGGGGCAATGGCTTTTTATCTTTCATTCACATCGAATTCACTTGCATTTTTAAATTTTTATTAACAACAATCATGGAAATATAGGTGCTGATAAAGTTTTATGGCCTTTTTTTTATTTAAAATTTTATTGTAAATATTTATAATGTTAGTTTTTGAAAACATGGATTGAACTTTTTTTTCGCGAACGCAAATAAAATTTATTTTAACTTAGTCGAATTGGTAACAGACCTAATACTTAATCAAGACCCAGTAGCCGATCAATTTTGATTTAATATATAATTATATAACTGTTACTTAACAAATAATAAATAGACTGTATAAAATTTTCGAATTTATTTCAGAGTGAATACGGAGCGGATAATTTTTTATTTAAACATTAAAACTCCTATGAAAAATTTCCTATTTACTCTGTACGTGGATCGATTTCTCTTAAACTCCGGAATTCACATTGAAATAAAATTCGTATTCACCCCAGAATTTTTACAGTGTATACTCTCTAAAAACGAATCAGTGAAATTCACTTCGAATTAGTGAATATTAACTGGGAACCAGCTATAAGTTGAATTAGTGGTATACTTATAGCTGTAGAAATAGTGACTATCCACTGATTCGCAGTGAATTTCACTAATTCATTTTTATAGGGTAAGAATTACTAATAACAACTAATAATTCTAATTATTGTTTGAAATAGTGAGCACTGATACACATTTTTAATGCAATGTTTTTTGAAGCAATACAAGTTTAAAGTGTTTTAATATTTCTCAGTTTAATTTTAATCGAACTATAAACGAATTAATAATATTATAATAATAATTCAATACTAACAACAAAGAAGATTATTTCATTTATTTTTTTCATTATACACGAAAGAATTACGTTACAAATTTTTTTCTACTTCTGTGAGTAAACTGGGACTAAGATAAATAATTACTCTTTGTTTCTAAATATTGTTCGGTTATGAGATAAAAAATACTCAATTTCAAGTAATTTTTAAACAAAAAAGTCTCGGAAAGCGGTAAACCCTGCAAACTAGCCCCAAAACTTCCCGCAGTTTTCGAGCTCCTAAAAAAATTCAAAAAATTAAGTTAATGTTATTTTTTGAATATTTCGTCACCGATATCTTTTGAATTAATCAACCGGTTTTAATGTATGATGCAGCATTCGATGGAATTTTTAAGCCCCTAACTTTAAAAAAAAAAAAATCAGAATGATCCGATTCTGTTGGTCAAGACGACATTCAATTCGGATTTTAGAGTACGAGCTGATTAAATTTTGAAATCAATCGAAAAAGTATCCTGATAGTTATCCGAAAAGAATTTTTTTTTAATTTTATTTGTGGAATAACTCGAAATGTACTCTACCGATCAAGCTCAATTTTTTACAAAATCTAAGAATTAATAAGCTGCTTCGAACATACACTCGGACATCATCTGGAAAATAGTCAGAGCAGCTTTCTAAGACCTTAAAACATCAAGATTGATTCAAAACTCGGTTTTCGAAAGTCGTCCGAAAATCACTAACTTGCCTTTTTTCGAAAAATTTTAATTATCTTAACAGGAAGTAAAAAAGTAAATAATAAAACAAAAGATATTAGTTTTTGTACTTTTCGTACTTGTTTTGGTTTTGGCCCAGATATACTCTGAATTATGAAGTAATTTTTTTTGCACGCTTCATTAAACTTAAATTCTGACTTAGTTTTGAGTTAATTCATCGATAAACTTATTAAAAAATAAATATTTCAGTCCAAAGAACTTTTTACACGGAGAAAAAAAATATCGCCAGAATGACTATCCAATGTATCCTCAAATGACGTCTCGTCAGAATAACGATTCGTATACCTAATTTAGGAATACTCTCATATTAATTTAATAATCTATAGTATCGTTAAAGTAAAGATACGTTTTTAGTTTAGATTAAGTATTCGTTTATTTAATTTAACAATACGACGAATAGCCTTTGTAACGATGTGTAGTTTCGTTGATATAAGTATCTGTATTGCCAGCGTGAGGATCAGTATAGCTAAATTACCTATACGTATCATTGTTCTCGGTTGCCGGATGCCTAAATACAGAGTTTGCGCAATAGTCATGTCAGCGATTCATAAAATGCCTAAAATAAGGATACAGATCGTCATTTTGACTATCCCCTGTGAGGATACTCTGTATAGCTGAATTGGCTATACGGCGTATCGTTAAGTAAGATGACTATACAGCGTATAGCCAGAATAGCGATACGTATACTTAATCTGGCGATATTTTTCTCTCCGTGTACGTCAATTATCTTGTATGATACTTCGTAAACACGATAACTTTTGAAAAACACCATCAACTAACTCAATTCTTTTTTTTAAATCTTCATTTTTTCGATTGGAAGAACCCTCTTAAAATTCACTATCTTAATTTTTATTGTTTAGTTTTAATTAATAAAATCTAAAAACCTACAATTCCACGACATAGAACTCTCTGTTTTGTTTGTGTCCTCTTCTTTCTCACGGGATATACTATCACTACCTATCTTCATCTAAATGATGTGACAGTATCATCTACTATACATTTAATGTACTACGTGCAATGCAGTCATTCTAGTGGTTGCACCAAGAGCGCGAAATACAAAATGTGTTTTTGTATTATTATTACACGCGTCATATTTTTTTTTTTTAGCTCAAAATTATCCTTTTTGATGTGGAAAACATAATACTAATAAACCTTTTATAGTTAATTATTTTAAAAAAACTATTGTAAAAATGAGATAAAACGCGTAGGCAACATGCACTTTTGAATTTTCTAATTTTTTCTCAATTTCCTCCATGCATTTGTTCCCAATTAAGTTTTTGGTGTTCGCGCAATCGAGTAATAGTCCGGGCGTTTTTGCATAATCGGCTACGGGTGTATTTAATTTATTCATTTGAAATATTAATAGTAATTGAATATTCACATAATATTGAACTTGAATCTATTTACTATATAATTGAAACTCTAATACATATATATACAAAATCTGATTTGTATTTTGTTAACGAATTTTCAAAAACTAACGGACAAGTTATTTTAAGTATTGGGTCTTTTACCATAGCCAAAAAATCTAAGTATTTTAAAAATTTCTAGTCATAAATAAATAAATATCACTGTTCAAAAATAAAATCTTTTGACTGATATACTAAAATAAATTATTATTTAATAAGTAATTAAAATAGCTGTTGAGTTAACAGTTTATTGGTCAACAGATTGAGTTTAGCTATCAGAATTAATAATCTCAGAAGTTATAAATTAACTATACCGATTACAAATGTGATTTAAAAATTATTTGCAATAATTAACAGGTGGCATAATTACTGGAGATAATAATCCGCAGGACGCAATGCAGATCATACTCACATGAGATTTGATGTAGGAATTACTGTTGCTCTAAATTCAATAGCACAAATTCTGATCAGCCGTATAATTTGCCCTTCACATACACACACACGAGCGCGCGCGCGCACGTGAACCATCCGCGTAATCGACAAAACACATACTAAATCAAAATTTATTTCTGCATTCCACTAATCGATTAATTGCCATAAAATTAAAAGTTCACTATACATCAATTACTTATAACAATAATTACAAAATAAATTATTAAAAACAAATATTTAAAACAGGGAGAGAATAAAAGACCAAATTTCTCACTTTTATATTAAATTATAAATTTAAAATAAAATAAAAAAAAATATATAATAATAATAATAATGACTATTGACTATATATTCATTACAATGCGAATACATGTGCGGAAGAATACTTTACATTGCAGAGGTAATTTACATAATAATTACTTGGTAATAATAACCTACATTGTTATGAGATAAATATTTAATCATCGCTTACAAAACAAACTTTTTTTGGAACATTTACGACATAGAATTAAAAAGAAAATAATTTTTTTTTTTTCTTTAAATATTTACAACATAGAAAAAAAAAAAATTAAAAAGGCACATTTAAGGAAATTTCTGCTAGCACAAATAAAATATTTAAATAATAAATGCATTTGCTATATTAATAGATTATAATTATTAGTAATATATTAATCTCGCGGTTATCGCTCGGTGTCAATTAATAAATTACATATAATGAACAGTACTCATTTTAGAGGCTCATCGATTGTTCTGGCGATAAATTTATAAATTAAGGAATATATTTAATTAAATAAAATTACTCGTGTTAGTTTTCAAAACACTTATTAAAATTTACGTTAAAAAGATCATTACCGCTCTTTGAGCGCAAAGGGTAAAAATAAAAGTGTTTAATTAACGACTTTTAAAGTTTGAAGTATGAAAATTTTTCTTTTGTATTTAATTCTCTAAGATAAGTTTAATATAATTTTCCTTCAAAATTATTAATTAATAATCAAGTAATCGTTGGGTTAACTTTTGTTTTTCAAAGAAAAATCTTTGATGTAATTGGAAATACTTGTACGGACATTGAATACTAGAATGTTTTAGAAACTAGAAAAGTTTTTTGAACTCTGATAAAACTTCTAAAAGCTTTATTTTGTTCTAGCGAATTAAAAGTTTAGAAAAAAAAAATATTGTGACGGGTTATTCTAAAAGCGTGCAAAATTTTCTTAATCGAAAGAATTTAAAAATGAGAAAAATTTAAGAAAATTTTATTTACAAAATTCACTTAATGGAATTAAATTAACATTTGGAAAACTGTGAAAATGGCCATAGACTAGTGAAATTAGAAATTTTCGATTTTGACTTAGAAATTTATGAAAATATTTCTGAAATTAAGAAAAAAAATTATCATGAAATTATTTAATAATTTTTATTGACCAATGGAATGATTGAGAAAACTAGAAATATTGAAAATTCAATCAAAATGTTGAAGTTTGTTTACGAAAGTTTTTCTGGAATCACAAAAATACCAGAATTTTGCATAACGAAATTATCCGAGTTTAAAAAAATTTCTAATTTCTTGAGATCAAAAAAATGCAGTTATAGAAAATAATTCGTAATATCAAAAGTCGTGATAGAATATTTATGAGAATGTTTTAAAAAATTTTAAAAAATTCCAACAAAAGAAAATTACAAGAGATTAAATTTTTTAAATAACTTTTTTGAAAGTTATCAAAATAAACTTTAAATCGTAATACTTGTTGCAAAGTTTCCTAACAAACTAATCCCTGGTGTAAACGGAAACTAACACGAGCGTAGATTAATAAAGACTGTTTAGTAAATAACCATAAACTTAGTCACCGATAAAGACAACAGTTACCGTTAGTCCAAAAAATAAAAATCTCTTGGTCGTGTAAAACAAAAACCATTTATCATTAACCATTAACCATTAACCATAATCATTAATCATATATCAGTAATAAAATCATCATATCATTAAACCAGCGGTGGAAGTTAAATCTCGTTTAAGAAAACAAAAACCATGACGTTGTGAGGATTAAAATCCGGGCATCAGTGTCACGAGTTGATGACAGCATAGCTAAAGTAAATTTAAGGGAGGATTTAACGATCAATCTGAGTTGATCGGTATTATAGCGAGGTCATGACTTATAATAAGGTATTAAGGGGCCACGGGCGACGTTCAAGCTTTTAGTTATACATGACAACCTATCTATCGATCTTCGTATCATATTTAATACAATATACTAATACTTAACTATCATCAAACCACCTTTTTTTATTTCTTTTGTTGTTAATCACAAAATCTATACATTCATCATATGATCGGACTTGATTAAGCCGTCAAATAATTATCATTCTTTCATATCATTCATCATATCATAAAATATAACGAGAATTTAGTAGAAAAAATAATAGCTAACAGCTTCGTAGATAAATATTTAATGAGTAATAATGTAGTGATATCGCCAGTCAATAGCGGCCTAATTAATCCCTTAGTACAGTAGTTGAAACAAGACTTAATTAAAAATTTTTTTTGAATAAATTTTTATGACGTCCCGAGAGATTCTCTGATGGATTTTATTCACTGTAATAGCACTGAACTGTTATAAAAATACGGAACAAAGATACAATAATGTTAAATACTGTTGATATGGTTAATAATCGCGAACCATAGGTAAATTGCTGTAAAATATGGTATTTTATTATTTTCTACTTTTTTTGTTTCATTATTAAATTTATTATTTTTTCCTACACTGTACAACTTATTAGTTTCTTACAGGATATATCGTTATAAATCCCTTGCTTTTTAATTTCCTAAGCTCATTATTCCTTATACCCAATTTGTGCGGCTGTGACCCGACTTGTGCTTATACTGTACTGCATCATTACGGGGATTCCCTACACCCACCTTTGCTGTGGGAGTATAGCGGCAAGGAGAAACCACAGAGAAAACCCTTGCCAGCACAGTTATTTCGGAACGGGCGAAGTTCCAGTGATGGATAGAATTCCCATTTTACCGATCACTGGATCTTCAGTCCGTGCCTAGCGCACAGAGACCTCCGCTCAAGCTTAACCCGTGGCTAAGCGGTCACCCAACCAAGTAGCAATCATGCACGATGCCGCTTAACTTTGGTGATCGCCCGAGTCACACGCGAACCGAAGGGCTGCCTCTGCCCCCGCTTAATTATTATATTTTTACCTTATTTTTGAAAGATTATCGTATTTCACTAGTTTTTAAGTTAATTTACACAGTTACGGTAAATTAATGTGTTGTTCTGTATATTCACGGCAAAATTGTTCATAGAGATTACCGTAATCGTACAGAAACGATATTCATCGTTCAATTTTTGTAAAGGCTGTACAAACGATTAATTACCGTGAATATCGGTAACTTACCCCAAAATACGGTATGTTCGATTTTGAACTGTATTTTTGCCAAAGCGCCATATTCAACTAGTTTTACGATTAATCTTTCCTATCAGGTAAACTACTGTGTTTTGCGGTGAATCCAACGTAAAATTTCCCTTTAAAAATTACCGTAAAGATGTAAGATATCGTGACAGCACAGTAATGTCTAATCACCATTAAATTTTCGGTAAATATTATACGGACGGTTAATAACTAGAATATCGGTGAATTATCCTAAAATACGGTCTCTTTGATTTTTTGCCAAATTACCATACTTGACTAATTTTACGGTTAATTTTCCGTGTGACAGTAAATAATTATGTTTTACGATATACTCACCATGAAAATTTCCGTAACAATCACCGTAAAAACGTAAAATACCGTAACAGTATAGTAACGTATAATCGCCATCAAATTTTTGATAAAATCTGTATTAGCGATTAATCACCGAAATATTGGTGAAAGTACCCAAGAGTACAGTCTTTTAATTTTCACGATAATTTACATGATATTCATCATAAATTTTCTATAGATGACTATAAATGTTTTATTTAACAATTGCTATTAAGGTGTAAATACACCCTAAAAGTAAAATAACGTAAAATTTACGGTACATATTGTATATCGCTTATTGACCGGGAATTGCAGTAAAATACAGTATTTTAGACCTTTTACCAGATTACCATATTTTCAATATTTTATAGCATATTTACCATAAATTTTTAATAACAATTACCGTTATATTCTCCAGAACACCATAACACTAAAATATTCGTAAATTTATAATAAATTTATGTTATACATAACTTTTTCGTGTATTTATGTTTGATAACCATATATTGCCATGTTTTAGTACTTAATAACCATAAATATGATAAAATTACGGTAACACTACATAAAAGCAACCGTAAATAAAATCCGTCGGGGTTCAGAATTGAAGAGATTAAATAGTTTATAAATTTATATTTTTATTTACGTAAACAACAAACTTCCAAGTTGTTAATAATGTTTTATGTAATTTTCTTAATTCAATTCTTTTTTTTTAAGACACCCTCGGGTACGTAGTTTTTACCGTATACTTCCAGTTTCCTCGTATTTTAGCGTTTCAGGGTATCGGGAGCAGCTGGGCTCTAAACAAAAAGAGTAAACTAAGCAAAGAAAATAAAATAACCAAGGGCTTAAAAAAAAAACGCTAAAAATATAAGAACACCAATAATAAAAGAAAAAAAAAATATACATATAAGAGAGCAAATACGAATAGACTAGATTTGAAAGTTTGGTATTAAAAAAAATAATGCGGCTTAAAAAACTCAAATTTTATTTATTGTTATGCTATCCATAAGTTTAACTTATATTTCTATCTCTACTGTAACAGAACAACAAAAGATGAAAAAAAAAATAACAATAATAATTAATGATGTGAATTATACGTGATATATTTATACAAGTTGTTGTCAAACACTTTTTATATTATTATTTAAAAAAAAAAAAAAAGCGAACGGAATTAAAGCCAATCATTGTCAGTAATTCAAATAATAAACGTTTTATAAAATAATGAGATTAAAAATATTGATTATTTAAATGTTGTTATACCAATTTATTTATACATATATGTATTGTAGATATACTTTTTATTTATATACATTATTGTTTTAGTGAAGTTAATGTTTTTTAACTTTACAAAAAAAAATAATTTCAGTGGATTCAATAATGGCTTTTTTTTATATCGATACTGACACGATTGCGCTTTGATATAAAATAAATAAAAGCTTAGAAATAAGTTGATAAAAATAAACTGAAAAGCTTGAGAACCAAGAAAACTATGTACTGGTATTGTGATGGTTAAATTAAAAAAAAAAAATAGGAAGTAGCACGAGATGATGTAGCGAGAAAACACGATCGCAATTTCGCGTGTTTCCTATTTTTTTTTTTTTTTTTTTTTTCTTTTCGTTTTTTCTTCCAAACTTTTAATTAAGAATGAGGAGTTGAGGCAAAGCATTATAATCATTCACTGAGTTTTTAAAAAGGAAAATTAAATAATTGAATTAAACTCAGTGGATGGTTAAAATAAGATTTAGTTGTAATTAATCTGTTCGCACTTAATTTAATATTAATGTTTATATAAAAAAAAATGTATGTTATTTTGTTATGTATATTGTAATTGTTAATACTTAATTTAATACTAATAATAAAATTGTTTTTTTTGTTAGAATGGCAGTGGCGCTGGAGGTGAATCTGGTGGTCGAGCTAATGGGTGAGTTTAATTTCATTATTTTTTTTTTTTTTTATTTAAACTAATTAGAGTTCATTTTTTTAAAACTACTCCCACTACAAGTCTAACTATAAAAGAAAAGATTTTTATTTTTTAATTCTTTAATGAATTGAAAGAAGAAGGGGTAAATGAGCCGCCGAAAAATCATATATGTCAGTGTGATTTTTTAAAAATTATATTTGTTTTAATCCGAAAATAAATTGACAAAAAAAAAAATATAAATTTTTAATGTGAGGTAGAATGAGCCGTCTATATTACCCCATATTGCTTTAAACTCAATTTATACTTCTTAGAACACTGGTTGTAATTTTATTTGGTCTAAAATAATTCTAATTGACTGCATTGGAACTTTTTAAAACTTTATGTTATGAAGTTAAGTTATAAATGTAAAATTATTAGGACCTATTTTCATCTATTCATAATACACGAAACTCATCGGTATGTGTAATTTATAAAACTTGGAGGACGCGTACAAAATACATTTGAATACTCAGCCCAAAATTTCCAGGCGAAATAACTCGTGTAATAATTTACATAAATAACAAGTTGACAGTTTTAAAGAATAGGATAAATTTAAAAGTGATAATAGGTTTTAAGTTTTATCAAATTTTACGTGAAATTGAGAAACTATAAAACTTTTTGTCAGTTTTAGTCTATTATATAGTTTCCGGATAAATAAGAAAAACATGATTTATGTTGAAAGAGAATATAAGCTTGATCTAAATATCGGGTAGTATAGTCAGTATCTAAAAGTTATTGCACTGACGAACAATTTTATTGTTATGAATGACGCTATTTATTTAAACTTGATTTTATAGCCAATAAATATTTACACTGCAAAAAAACATATTGCTGTTAGAGCAATACCGTTAGGTCATAGTAATCATCTAAAGTTTGAAAAATCGTAGATTGTTAATATAGCAATACTTTGCTTGCGAAAAGTTTAGGTTTATATGGGGTAAAAGTAGCATTTGTGATCACTGCTCCATTTTTGAAAATTTAATACTTAATTTTAAATAATGAAAACGTATTCAAAAAAATTCAATTGTAATAGTGTGATGAAAGTATCTTCAGACACATTTAAAAAATTAATTGTGCCATTGCGTATTTTATAAATTATTTTATTAAAATTTTTCAAGTGTCCAAAACTGGCCCTAAAGTAGCCAAAAACGATACTTCTCTTCTATTATCTATAAAATATTTTGTTAAATCACCTATATATAGATGTTTGCTACGGCAATATCAACAATACGTATTGATATATTTGCAGCCCAGATTGCTATATTAACCATTCGGATTGCTAAATTAAAAATTTGGATTGTTATAATAGCAATCTACAGAATCGGTAAAAGCCAATTTTTCAAACCGGGTTTATTTTTAATCCGGGTTTAATTTATTATTGTTAATCTACCTATATATTATTATTGTATAGACATACTAGCGATGGTAATTTAAATCCGGTTTGGAAAATTGGCCCTAAAATAACAATAATTTTATTCAAAATTGAAAATAATAAATGCAGCAATCTAGTGTTGCCAATTTAACAACACATTTTATTATGAAAACTAACTCACCATTACACTTTAAAAAATTGGGAGTGAATTCGGTGTGATTACGGATTTTATTTAAATTAAAATTCATTCCATCACTCCGTTCCGGAGTTTCAGAAAAAAAATCACTCCGCATTCGGAGTAAATAAGGAGTTTGATTTTTCAGCCGAGTGATTTTGGAGTGATCCGGATTTTATGTAAATCCACATTCACTCTGATTCAGAGTTTAAATATTTAACATAATCTCCTTTTAGAAGTGAATTCTACTTCGAGGGGATTAAATAAATAAACAGTCATCCGCTTCACATTAATTCCGGATTTCATCCGCGTTCACTCCGCAAATTTTTTACAGTGTAGCAATACTTCAGATGGTTACAATAACCTCATTTTTTGTTAAGTGTATTTATTAATAAGTAACTAATTAATTATGAATATTTCAAAAATATGTTGTTCATATACAACATAATTCTCACAATTTGGTTACTCATTAAATCACAATTGTACAACATATATTATTTAGACTACAGATATAATATATATTTAACCAATTACTAAAATAATAATAAACGAGCAATCTGCGGTCATCGCGTGACTGCCCAAGCATCACTACCAAATTTATTAAGTGTAATCATGGGATTCTTAAAAAAATCTACACACGGTCAAATTTTTTTTATTAGTCGTCTGATATTTTTGTTTTCTCAAATATTTTAATTACGATGAAAGTTAAAAAAAAACTAAATAAATTTTGAGAGTTTATTAAAGAGCCGTTGTTTGTCATTGATACAAATGAATTAAGTATCTAATCTCAAAATATTGAAAAATTTTGATGTCAGTAATTTTTGAACATCGTATCAACATCTTTCAGTGCAAAATTTATGTATGTTACTAATTTTTTATAAAACTTCAGACAATGCATCAAAAATTTCATAAAAACATCTAAAACTATGAAATAACACAAATTTAAGTTAAGACCTTTTCTGCCGTGCTTAGGAAAAAAGCAGTAACTTTACTTACTGCTTTTATATTTAACTAATGTTAAATTAACATTGGTAAGATAGAAAGGCAGTAGGTGACCTTACTGGCCTTTTTCTAAGCACGGCAGTTTTTACGGATACTAAATTAAATTTGTTTACTTTAATACACCGTAAAAAAATTTCAGGGTGAACGCGGATTAAAATCCAGAGTAAATGCGGAGCAGATGACTGTTTATTTATTAAATTCCCGGGGAGTGAAATTCACTCCTAAAAAAAATTTGTTTCATATTAAAACTCCGAAGTAAAGTGAATTCGGATTGAAATAAAATCCTGATCATTGCCAAATCACTTTCCTGAAAAAAGAAACTCCTTATTTACTCCGTATATGGAGTGATATTTTTAAAACTCTGGAATTCCGAGTGACGGAATGAATTCAGATCGAAATAAAATTCGTAATCACTCCGAATTCATTCTCAATTTTTCACAGTGTAGATACATGCCATGGGCTAAATTTTTCTTATTCTATCTTAATAATATAGATAATAATATAGATACCCCAGTAAAAATGAGTCGAGGCTCTAACTAGCAGCTCGCTAGAAATAATGCTAACGGTAGATGACAAACGAGGCGGCCCTCGTTTATTTTTACTAATGTCGCTATATATTTTCAGTGGTATTCAGATATATTTAGGGACAGAAAAATTAAAATATTAATTGAAACTACAAAATTAAACAACGCGTAACTTAAATGTATTTTGAATTAAATGGATAAATTGATTTATTTCGATACTTGGCAGTAAAAAAAAAATTGAAACCATGAAAAGCCACAAATTAAAGTCTAGATTTTCACAACGATACCAAATTTAATAACATGATATATAGATTTATTATTGTAGCTATGGCTAGAACAAAATTTTTCTTATTCTTTTAATAATATAGAAGATTATTTTAATCAATCTTTAATATAGTAAATGATAGTAAAGATGTTTTTTATTTATTTTCAAAGGATGTTTTACTGTTGGCCTAAACGATTATATCAAAGCTTATATACTTATTTTACCAGCTAATAATGTACAAAAAAAAATTTTTGTCCAGTTAGATTCAAATAATTGTTGGTCCCACTAAAATTTTTATGATGACTTTAAACTCTTGAAATTTCGTTGATTATCGAGATTTAGTTTAAACAAAAATTTTAAATGTTTTAATTATAATATAAATTCTACT
Source organism: Microplitis mediator (assembly GCF_029852145.1). Classification (NCBI taxonomy): domain Eukaryota; kingdom Metazoa; phylum Arthropoda; class Insecta; order Hymenoptera; family Braconidae; genus Microplitis; species Microplitis mediator. The sequence goes on along the minus strand of NC_079976.1, from coordinate 10,722,525 downwards.
CTGTATTACAATATCCACACGGAGAAAACAAGTCTCGAAAATTTTATAGTATTTAATATTTTTTAGTAAAAAATACTCATGCGAATCAGTAATTGCATCATTTTCATTATTTATTAGTAATAAATTATTACTAAATATATTGTAAAAATAATAAAATGGTGATTGATACTAATTTTTATCTGAAAAATTTCTATATTATCACTTTTATTACTATTTTATTGATGTTCTTTATTGATAAAACATCCATTTATCTAAAGAGAATATTCAATTATTACTAAACATTGATTCATTCATTCCATTATACGATTTAACGAATTTAATTTTGTAAATATATAAAAAATTAACTATAAGTGTGTATTCAATTTTAAACAATATAGAAAAGTTACTATACCTAAATCAGATAAATAGCGTAGTATTAAGTATTATACAGCAACTAAAATTACTGAACAGTTTTATAGTAAAACTTACTATACTGGATAGTAACATTCACTACACATATAGAGAAGTTTAATAATGTAGTTAATATTCATTTGCATACTTAAATAATCAAATTTACTAAATATAAGTAAAAATTACACTATTTCAATAGTATTTTAACTTTACGATATAAATTGAGTAATTTTAAGTAATATTTTTAGTACAGGTCCCGATATTTTTTTTTTTCGTGCAAAAATAATTATTCATTGTAACTATTTTATTTTATCCTGATGACAAATATTTATCCACGTTGTGCACAAACTTTAGGATAAATATAGATAGTTTTAATTAACAATTTATCGCATCAACATGATATTTAATTTCTCTATTCACTTGACTTTACCAGCCTAAATGAACACTCATTAACCGTTAATAAATATTTATTGATTGCCAATAAATATGTATATAAATATATTTAATAATTACCGTAAATGAATATTTTACTCAATATCAATATACATCTCACTAAATACACGCAAATACGTTTGACAGTGCAAATTTACTTAAACAATTAAATCTACAAAAAGTTTTATCAATTTCCAACATCTTGTCCTTACAAATTTTAATTAATCTGCAATTTAATACTGTCGTGTAAAATGTAACCTAGTTCTTCGAAAGGAATAGTGTCGAGCAAGTCCGCGAGCGAGACTAGGAAACGATTCAAGAATGATTAATCATCAGATTTATTTGACATGCGGATGACTAGAGAATAGATCTGTCAACTTTACGAGAAATTAAATATATATTTAATCTATTACGTATATTAAAGAGCCCCGAAAATACCGACTGTTTGTGTCGATTTTTATATGAAAATTCGTTGAATACCTATTAAGTTCCCTCTCCAAAAATCAGCTCGATAACAAATTTTTAAGACGTCGAAACATTTAAAATTGATGTTTAAATTGTATTTTTTTCTAACAATTCTCAGAAAATTGAGTGGTCAAGGGAGAGTCTGCTGTATAAAATACCATATGAACTGGACGCCTGGTTTGACTGTAAATAGTGGAGTTTTGTCCCATTTTAACAGGATTACATTCAAACCAGGCGTCGAATAATAATAACAATTTAAATAATAATAATTATTTTTCTTGTACCGTGCCTAGGGATGCAGGTTCGAACCCTACTTAGGAACAGGATTTTTTTTTTTAATAATAATAATAATAATAATAATAATAATATTATTATTATTATTATTACACAGTAAAAAATATTGTGTTAAAATCAACACAATATGTGTGTTAGAAACGGTCCACACAATATTTGTGTTAATTTTCAACACAGACTATTTGTGTTGAATTTCAACACAAAATTTGTATTAAAATTTCAACACAAAATTCGAGTAATATAAGTAGTAACTTCAACATTTTTATTTTTGTAGCATGGATTATTTTTAGGTTATCAAAAGTGTCAACAATTATTATTCAACACTGAACTATTTTGTGATTGTAAACATGATCCTAAAGTTAGCAGGCAGTTAACAATTTTCGATTTTTTTTATCAACAAATCAATTACGAAAAAAAAAATTAAAATATGCGCATGTAGAAAAGTAAAAAAGCTACGGATGCAATTTATTAAATATTTTTTTTTTTTAAGCTATACGAATCATGAACTTTGTTAACTTAATTTTTTTATGTCCAATTGAAAATAAATAAAATCAATGTCACAAAAATAATAACTAACCAAGCAAAATTGATGCTTAATGGCGCTTCCCGCGTGAATAGAAGGAAGACATTTTTTATAACACAATTCAACTGTCGTTTCAACACTTTTTTTGTATTGATTTTAAAGTAACACTTAATAAATGTTGATAATATCAATTTTTGTACTAGGTATTACTTTGAAAGTGTTGAATAGGAGGTCGATTAAAAATTTTAAAGTAACACAAAGAATTGTGTTGATTTGTCACAAAATAATCAACACAAAAAATTTAACACGGACAGTTTTTAACACAGATACACAATATTTTTTACTGTGTATGGTGCTCCTTATAAGATGTTGGAAATCCCCAAGCTTAATATATACCTTCAAATTAAAATAATGATTATAATAATAATAATAATTCTTTAGATAAGATTTACATTGAAAACGGAACTCAGTGGAGCTGTTTTCACCGTATCTTTAGTTCATTCCGTCTGTTACTATTTAAACAGGCGTCTTTTAAGGCTGCGATTCAAACTGCAAAGGATTCGAACACTTTTACAGCTAAAACGGGTCTGATATTTCGACTCGGGTACGGGAAGGGTGTGCTAATAAGACCCGGTGTGCAAAACGGACTAACCCAAAAATGTAAAAAAAATTTTTTTTTTTACGAAATTATTTTCCAGGAATTTCTATTTTTAAAATCATTTTTTAAGTAGAAATCCATTCATTTTATATATAATCTTCTTATCGCTGATACTTCATAACTTGGCGCGAGACACTACTGTGTCTCCTGATTTATAGAACAAACTTGAAGGAATGTTATCTTTTAAAACTAAAAATCAAAATAGAATATAGTAATCACAACTAAGTTCGATATCATCACCATGAACATCAGCACATGTATCATCGGTCCACTCATAATAAATTGAGCACAGAGTCCACGATTCAGCGGACTCAATTTATCGTTGGCCACAAAAAAAACATACGGTGTCTTTTTTGCTATATCAAAATTTTATGTTATTTGTCTTCAATAATTTTGTTTTTTCGGCATCTTTATTTACTACATGGAAAAAAAATTGTGGTTCTTCTAACTGCAATATTGTAGTAAAACATGTGTAGTAGCGAGTACTCCATATGTGGTAAAGGATACTACATAAATAGTACTGATTTTATCACACATGTGGTTTAGGTTATTCCAAGTTGGAGTTGGTGTTTCTTTACTCCAACTTGTAGTAACCTCAACTACAGCTACTGTTGTAGCAACTACAATTTTTTTCCGTGTAACAGTATTGCAAATCTCTCCTTTCATTTAATTAGATACAAACAGTTTTAGTATATTCATATTTTTTAAATAAAAGTAAAAGATTTTTTTACTTTTTTTTGTGGTGGTCCGTTTTACCCGCCTGGGAAAAAAATTTTTTCTACTGTAACTGGAAATTTGGTGTAATTACTTCAAATGGAAGTAAAAAAAAGAAGATTCACCGTATTCAAATCCACAAAAATCCATTATTTTCTTAGCGCTTCCGTTTTGCGCGCCGTTTTACTGTATAAATATGTAATAAAAAGACTGCTCATTAAATCTACATATTTATTGGATCGTTAGTTATCAGTATTGCTATATGTGATTAAGCACTATTAATAAGTTTATTATTTATTTATTTTGCAATTATTATTTTGATTGCAGACATCCAGGAGATAATCCTTTCTATAGCAACATTGACAGCATGCCGGACATTCGACCACGCCGGAAATCGATACCATTGGTCTCGGAGTTGGTACGTAGTTGATTATCCATTATCCTTTATATTCATTTGATGCATATATGCATATATATTCAATATTACTATTATTATTACTATTATTATTATAATTATCATTATCATTATAATTATTATTATTATTATTATTATTATTATTATTATTATTTTCATTATTATTATTATTATTTTCATTATTATTATTATTATTATTATTATTATTATTATTATTATTATTATTATTATTTTATTATTATTATCATGTGTTACAGTCTATATTGACAGACATAGATTAACTCAAAAGACCACATTATCTTTTGTCTCGCTCGTCACATTGGTATTAGTCATTGTTGTGGTCATCAAAACAATTGTTTACATTTTTATTTATTCATCTGTTTAATTTAATAATTCAAATTTATAAAAAAAAAAATTTTTTTCAATTACTTTTTAAAAAGAGATTTTTACTTTCGATCAAGAAAAATTTTTTTGACTGAAAAAATTTAACGTTTTCTCTTTAATTGCGTTCATATCGGATTGAGAACTCGAAAAAAAAAAATAAAAAGTTAAAATTCTTAAATTAATTACGATAGAAAATTGCACTGTAAAAAATCAGAAGTGAATACAGATTTTATTTTAATCCGAATTTACTCTCACTCAGAGTTCTGGAGCTTTAAAAAATAATCACTCCGCATACGGATTAAATAAGAAGTTTCTTTTTTCAGCAGACTGATTTCAGAGTGACGCGGATTTTATATCAATTTTTAATACTTAAATAAATTTTAATTTAATAGAAATGACTGTTCATGAGAATCATAATTATAAAATTTTTTACTAATTCACTGAATTATAATTACATGTAATACATAGTAAAGACATATAATTATTGAATAGATACAGTGACATAGTTTTTACAATATAAAACATTATTTCCTTTTTATGGTTGATGTCAGTCATGTGACAGTTTGTAATTCAGTGAAATTATATAATGATAGAAAATTACAAAATCTATTTCTTTAACTTTATAAGCGTAAAAGTTTTCATCATCAGCTGCTTATAATTTTTTTAAAATTATTTTGCGTGAATATATGGAAAGGAAGCTCGTAATTATTTCTGTACTCAACAAAACTGTCAAAATAAAAAAGACCTCACAATGCATTAGTAATTTACTACAGCAGTTTTTACTACGATTTCATTCTGCGGAGGTTTATTATAATTCATATGTTCCAGAACTCCTCTTCGGAGCGAAATTCACAAATCTACTCCGCATTCACTCCGGATTTACTCCGCGTTAAATCCGCAAATTTTTCACGGTAGAAATATAAAAATATTAAAAAAATTAGAAACGATAATTTAAAAATTTTTATTTCTGCAATAGGAAAATTTTTTCAAACATGTAAAAATTGAAATTAATCTTCACTTTGACACAATTCTCTTTTTTAAAACGAATATTTAAATCTGAATAATTTAATTTTAAACTGACAAAAAGGTTTGTGTTATAATTGTAAACATTAAAATAATAAAAATAAATAGTATAATAAATTTCATAAAAATTATTCACAACTTTCTGACACATAAATAATTTTAATAAATTTATCCATTTTCACGTCCAGCCAACAGCCAGCATAAATAAAAATAATCCATTCATACAAATAACTTTAACAACTTTTTTAATTTAAAAATTTTTATTTTTAATACTTCTATCCTATTTTATTTTTATCATCTATTCAGGTGACCTTTTTTTCTATTGTTTTGTCTAGACAACACTAGAAAAAGTTATCCGTAACTTACAAGACACTAAAAAATAAATTATAATAAAAAAAAAAAATAATAATAATAATAACAAGCATTTTATTTCAATACATTTGACTACAACAATAACCATATACTTTTTTTTTTTATAATTAAACTATGTTTACGGATTTTTCTTATTTTCCATTGTGGCCAAAGAAAATTATAGACAAAAACCTCACATTTTTTTTTTATTTATATATTCTCTTATCTATACAAAAGTACTTATTCATAATAATAATAATGATGATAAAAAAAATAATAATAGATAATGATGATGATAATTACAAGCTAAATATTTTTCTAGGGCGCCCGAGCGAAATCTGGGTTGTGTGTGATAAATATTTTTTTGTTTATAGCAAATATATACAGTACTAATACATGATATATATAAAAATGATTTTAAAAGTATCTTTAAATAAATATGTGTTCTGCGTTTCAGTGTACCACGCGGATTATAACGCGAATCGTGACTATTAATTCAAGGATAATCTATTTTTTTTTATAATTTTTTTTTTATTTATTTTCTACTAAATTATTTATTCCAACTAAAATTTATTTAAATGCAATGTTCTTTTTTTAAATATTTAAAATTATTTTTTGTCTAAAATAAGGGAGACCGCTACCTTTAGGAATCGTAAAAAATTAATAAGGATTTTTTTTTTGTTGTAGAAAATTTTATTTTTGACGGCGCGTAAGTTTGAGAAAATTTTTAAACGTGATTCCACGATATGTTTTTTCTTATTGAATACATTTGAAGATACTTATTTACTTGTGTATAAAATTTACAACTCATTTAAAAAATTGTTAATTAATTTAACGGGTAATTTTTATTCATCAAAATCTATTGCTAAAAAATAAAGCAAAAATGTACAGCTGTTTTAAATTTAAAAATAAGATCAATTTTCCAAATTTCGAGATCGAGTACTTCAAATTAAAATTCTGAGTAAACTATCACGGGTACAATAAAAATATATAGAAAACAATTTATAGAGGATAAAATTTCATAAACAATTCTGTCAACACTTTTTTTTTTTCGAATCTAATAGTTTTGCCAAAATTCATAGTTAAAAATTTTGAAGTTATTTCAACTATCAAAAATTTTTAAATTAAAAGATCGAGTATTTGAAATTGAAATTCTAGTTGAACTCTTAAAGACACCATAAAAATAGATAGGAATTTATTTGTAGAAAACTAATTTTCAATAAAATTGTATTGATATATTTTTATCGTATCTTTTTTATTTTAATATCCACATCCAATATTTATGTTTGCTCCATTTCAATAAGACTGAATACTTCAATAAAATCAATGAAAATCTTAAATTTTACAAATTCTGATTTCTAAAAAATATTTTATTCTTTAAATTATAGATTTTTCCACCCAAATATTCAGAGTATTTTTTTTATTTTTTTTAGCCCACCAAAAAAAAATGACATCACCACGTAGTTATTTTTCGCGCGGTAAAATAATTATCGATAAAATCATCCGACCCCTGAAAGTACTTTTTAATCGAGATTACCCCAAAGCTAGCGGTCTCCTAAATAAAAATTCACAAACCTTTGTGTTACCCTGTATGTTAAGTGTGAATTATTTTTCAATCTAATTGTTTATTGTGTTTTGTATATTCCCGTTCTCAACATCAGATTTTTATTTTATTTTATTTTTATAAAATAACAAGAAATTCACCAGAATTTTTTATCTTCGATAAATTCCAATCAAACCAATACAGTAAAAAATATTGTCTCAAAAACCCATATATTTAAAATCGTCTACTAAATTTTTATAAATTTTTTTTTTGTTACTTCGACCATTTAAAAAAATATAAAATATCTCAAATTTTAAAAAATAACCCTAGAGTTTTACATTTAACATAAAAATTAGAATTCTCTGTTTTTAACTCAATAAAATATTTTTTACTGCACATATATTTAAATTCTCGTGATTTTCTTATTATAGTAGTTTATATATCTAATGTGATTGTGTATAAGGCGCGAGTTGTGACAATTAACACCCGAAGTGTTCAACACAACATGCGTCTCATACGTAATTATACTAGATATATACATTAATTTTTGTAATAAATATTCGAAAAGTACGGCAATTACTGGCTATAAACGGTAAATAATCTAGAGCATTTACAAAAACATGATAAATTTTATCACTAGATGAGTTACTTCGATACTTTTTTCATGCTAGCTATAAATCGTATGGCTAGAAAATAATGTTTTTCGCACGACTGACGTGACAACGATCAATTGAGTCTCTATATTATCCACTGTGATATTATTTTTATCTGCCAAATATAGGCAATAAATGTCGTACATTTCGAATAGATGTTACAAAATAGTATCTTATACATCTTGTGGTATCGGTATTAGACTCGAGTATAACTTTGGCGACACGAACGAAGCGAGTATCGCCAACATACGAGAGTGTAATACTCGATGCCGCTAGATATATACAATAGTTTATGTAATGAGTGCACGAAGAAAAACGTCGTTAAATTTCTATATTAACTTAACTAAAATTCACTTAAAAGAGAAGAAAATGTCAACTTTGATGTTATGTCGTATCAATTAATATATAAGTAAACCTTAGTGGCATTCTTAAGGAAGTTTTATGTAAATCTGTGTCTTAAGTCTTGAGCAAATCTGCTTGATTAGTCTTGGAAAAGTATCACGCAAGATACTTCCGTAAGATATCTTAAGGAAATCTGTTGCAATATTTAGCTGCAGAATTACTTATGATACCTGCAAATGACTACCCCTTACTTCTTGAGCCACGTATTCAGCATTAGTATAGTAAATTCACTGCCGTGCTTAGGAAAAGGGCAGTAACTTCACGCTGCTTTTCTATTTAATCCATGAAAAAATGGATTAGATCTACGTAGATCTGAAAATTATTATATTATACAATTTAATTTGATCTACATAGATCTTTGTAGATCACAGATCTACGAGCATCTAAAAATTATTTCCAAAAAGAAAAAAGCAGTTAAATCATTTATTAACCCTAATCCGGTGTCGTGAATGAATTCGTAGGTCTTCTTTGGACTTCTAACTATGCTATGAAAATCACTTTTTTAATAACCATTTTCATCAAAATTCGGAAGCATGAAGGCTGTTTACAGCAGAATATCTGGACACAAACGCATCATGTTCAACCGATTAGGTTAATTAATTAAGTCGTTGAAATCTATAGATTTTATTTATTATATTATTTATAATAATTTGTGTATTCAAGCGGGCTTAGTATTCAAGGTATAGTAGATAATTAACTTTTGTTTACGAAAAAACGTCATCTGCTGGTCTCGAACCTGGAACCTTCCTATTACAAGTCGAAGCTACTACCGCAACACCAATTCACGACCTTGATAACGCGTAGTTTTTGTCATATTAATTTACCTATAAAGTACTAACTTATCCGATAAACTAGAAAACATTAAAAATTTTTGTTCGTTGTTGAAGAACATAATTATTTTGAAAAATTAAATTGTCAGTATAAACTATTTCACAAGTGTTTAAAAATGATTAATAAAAATATAATGCTCAAACAGCAGTGTAGAGTAAGAAAAATATTATTTTTGTAAAAATATAATATAAAAGCAAAGTCCACTATTGAAAATTCAAACGTTCCAACGGCTTAGTGCGAATAATTATTAACTTTGATTGATTATTTTCTAATTTAGATTTATTTTAAATTATTTGCGCACTATTAATTATTTCTAATTTGTATATAACAAGTCTTAGTATTAATTACTTAGTATGATTGAATAGAATGTTTAGAAATTGTAGATAGAAATGAACTTTGGTTTTCTAAAATAAAAGAAAAAAAATTATTGAACCCTAATGAAATCAGTGAATATGGTCATTGAACAAAAAATATAAAAAGCTAATTGAAGCTTAGAGTATCAGCTTTAACGTACTTTTTACAAAATATTTTGTATATATTTATGATATCATATAAGATTTTGAATATGATATTATGAGACATAAAGTCACTCAATATTTTGTAAACACCTTTAAATTAATGGCATTAGATATCTTTAGTAATTCTGCAACAACTTTCACCTAAAATTGTTATAGTAAAAAAAAATCTTGGTTAAGAAATACTGCAGGCTGTTTCTACAGATTTCCGTAAGTTGTTAGAAAAAGATCTTAAATAAGACGATGAAATCTGCAAAAAGTATGCTCATGAAATCCATCTTCTTCAAGTCTTGTTTAAATTTTCCATAAGAAATTTGTTGAAAGACTTTTATCAAACAACTTGCTTAAGACAATGCTACTAGGAAGGTTATAAAATTAAGCTGATGGATTGATCCACACATGCGCGAGCTGATTAATTAAATGCGCATGTGCATTCTGGATATTTTTGTCATGTTAATAAGACGACTAAGTTCAAAGTGACATCATAAAAGATAAAGCTAATAAATTAGCTATTGACGAATCATTGAGTAGGAATATACTCGGCCCATTTCATAGAAATCTTGTGATTTAACATACAAAGTAATGATATAAAATATATTAAATCACAGTTTTGTCCAATCAGAAAGGATATAAAATTATATGAAGCTTTTAGTAATTTAACGGCGTATTCTTCGGTCATTAGTTACATAAAATAACTTATGATAAAATTGAATATTAGTTAACAATTGAAAAAAAAAATTTGAACTAACCAGCATATGATGCTATTCTTTGTTTGTTCTCTGTGGCGCCCATTGTTGTATCTACCTGAATCACCTGACAAAATAAAACCACTTACTGAACCTCTCAATAAACTCAAATAAATCTCCACCTCCAGGTCTTGAAGGTACTAATTAAATGCCTCCTTAGTCAACAGAATTTAAAACAACAAATAATTAAAAAAAAATATATATATATATTATATTTTTTATTAACAATTGCTTGCTCGAACGTTGCATGATTATTTATTACTCGTTCTATTATTCTCTGTCTATCTCTATCTTTTTCTATTTCTATCTCTTGTCATTTCTTCTCTCAACTTCTTCATATCTTTCTATCTATCAATCAAATCTATAAATCTATCTATCAATAAATCTATTTATCTGTTCCATCAAGTCATCAATTATAAAAAAAAAACCATAATCATAATCCTTTAATTGATGTAATTAATTAATTAACAAATCCTTCTAAACGCATTTTATTTGAATTAAAATTCCTTTTAAAGAGTTAAAGTTAAATTTTTTTACTTAATTATTATGTTTTGTATTTAGCAAGCCCTCGTTGTTACCAAATATGCAAAAAAAAGAAAAAAAAAACATTATCTATTTTTCTTAGTCTCTTCGACCTAACTTGAGTTTTCTTGTTCTACGCACAAGCACGCTTTCGCGCGAATCCTCGAGATCGAAAAAGAAAAGCAAACTGGAGATTGTGTGGTAATTATGTAAACAAGGATTACTTGGACCGCTTGCTAGAGCTTATGCTTTTTTTTTTTTAATTCACAGAATCTATTAACAATAATATTTATTAACAGGTAAATTTATATTAACAATAACAATAACAATAACAATAATTATGTATTAATATTCAAATTCAATTTTTATAACTTAATTAATTTTTTAGTTACTACAAGATAACAATAAATCGAAGGATCGCGATGATCGCGAAGCTTTCCTCCACATTTTTGCATGTTTTTTCCTTCGCGATATGAAAATGTGTCTTATTAAATACACTAATCCATTGAATTTCATCGAAAGTGAATTCGGTTTTAATGTGGGATTCAAATTTGAGATAAAAAAAAATTATATTTAAAAAATTTTTTTTTCATTCAGTCTAATACAAATTAAAAGAAAAATTAGAAGTTTTTTTGAAATAAATTTTTAAAAATAATTATTCATGTTTTTTTTTTTTTAATAATTTTTATTCTTCAAAATAAGAAAAAATCAGGAAATTAGAAAATTGTTTTTCAAAAGCCAACGATTTAACAAAATGAGATGATACTTTTATAAGCAACTCATATATTTCTGTTTATTGTTTTCTAAAAACGAAAATAATTATCGTAAAAAAATGAAATTAAAACTAAAATTCTTAGCTACCATCTTAAATTATAAAATTGAAGCGAAATAAAAATTCCTGTAAATTTTAACGAACTTTGAATTTAAAAAAAATGAACTGTATGGCTGCGTTGTAATTTTTTTTTAATGCCAATTATTTTAAAGACTTTTCCCATTAAATTACTTGTGAGAATTTTTAAAGCTGTCTAATAGCAAAAAACAAAAGTTCTAATTCTTTTTTTCTCTAGTTTAAAATAAAAAGTTAATTGCGTTTTTTTACCAAAAGAAATATCAAGAAAAAATAAAATTTTAAAAAGCCATCGGCTAAAGTTGTAAAATATAATTTTTTTTACTGTAATTTTTCCAAAAAATGATTATTCGATTGGTGTATTTAAAAATAAGACTTTTTTTCATAAGAAAAAAAAAACAGTATAATATTACGTTTGGTCTTCACACGTGTGTCTTTAAAACTAATAATCCTGAGATATCGCACGCAGACTGCATCCAGCGTGATATTTAAAAGTAGCAAGGTAGCAGTAGCCTTAGTCTGTAGTAAGAATGTATAGAACTAAAAAAAATTAAAGACGAAAAATATTAAATAGTCTAGGTCCTCGCTTACATCACGAAGCGCAGCCATGTGTCATAAATGATAATTATTTAATACTAATAAATAATTTATTAAAAAAATTTATATTTTAAGAGGAAGTACCTCTGGGTGTGTGAGTGTGTGTGCGACCAAACAACAAGACACATATTACAGAATTGCACGATACGTGCAAAATCTTAATTAAAATCTTTGTGGTCACAAAGTCCCAGCTGCCATCATACTCCCACCCAATTACCATACACTGATTCAATTAGAACTTTTCACTTGCTATACATATATATTAATCCACAACATAATTCATATATTTTATCCCATAACACCCTTACTATTATAATTAATTTATAACATTTAAATTTGTCATATATATTATACCCATGTAAGTAAAGTCTGTTCTTTAAAACTTCATAGTTAACTTCCAAATTTGACACAATTCTGGACTTTGAGTTGATCATTTATCGTATTTTTAAAAAATTCAAGAGTAAAAAAATTTTTAATTTCCCAGACGTTGTTCGGAAAAATTTCTTATAAAGATTCAAAAAAATGTTCATAGTTAGTTTTTAAGTCTTTTTTTCAATGTTTTTCAAACCAGCAAAATTCTCAGATTAAATTATTTTTGCTTAAAAAATTCAAAAACTTTTGACTGCTTTCAAAGTTCCAAAAATTATCAATTCAAAGTTCAGAGCTATGTCGAATTTGAATGTTCAAGACTATGAAAATTTTTAGAACGAATTTCTTTCATACAGGTATATACTATATACACAAACATACGACGACTCATTTTGAAAACTATTTTTTTAATAACAAGGCTTCTCATTACATATAAAGTGACATTTAAATAGTTCCGCTAGTTATAGAACTTTTTTTTTGAAGCTTGTTCATTATTAACAATTGAATACTAATTACATTATTATTTTAATCGAGTCTAAGTGCAGATAAAAACAATAAAAAAATTTTTTTAAATTACGCGCTCTACATTTAATGGTGATGATTATCATATTGTAGTTTTATTTTAAATATTTTTACGACAGAGGACAGTAAAATAATTAAAGAAATTTTTTTTTTGCCATTGGTGTGAAAAAAACTTTGAAGCCTTTTTGTAATTAAAGGCGTGATATAAGTAACAAGTTTTTTGAATGAAAAAAAGAAATTTTTTCTTTCATTTAAAATGGAGCCACTATTATTGATTTTATTATTTAAAAGTTAATGCAAAAAAATTAAAATTACGGGTGTTATAATAAAAATATGACAAAAATGTATATAAATGATTTGATAGTTTATTAAATTATCTACAAAAAAGGTCTGATTAAATTTTTACATACACCCAATAATTTAAGCGTAATTGCAACTTTAATAGAAAAATTAACTTTTTACATCTTATTCGGAAATAAATTGATCCTTCATATATTTTTTCCTATAACTTTAAAACTATCAGAGATAAATTAATAATCATTGAGACTTTTTTTGTAGTAAATTAAATTTCCAACAATTTTTGTTCGAAAAATTTTTTTCTAAAACTTGTAGTTAAGATAAAAATTTAATTTAAAATTAAATTATTTCTCTTTATTATCGCAACCACTAAATATTTCAATGGTAATCATTACTATCGAATATAATCATTCTATTAAATTTTATAAAGTGTGATAAATTGTAAATAAACTGTAAATATCACAAATATTTAACTAGCACAAATTTTCAATTGAGATACTCCTACCCTCTCACGTAGTTTCCTGTTCATACATATCATGTGTGCACATAAATGATTTTAAAATAAAAATGTACCAAAGAATAAAAAAAAAATTAACGACTTGTGGTAATAAATATTTAACTTAATTAAATACTAATCTGAGTTTTATTTTCGTAGACAATGGCAGCGAAGAGGAGCGCAGCTGGATTAACTTCTGCAGTTCCAAGAGCGACGTTAAATGACGAGGAATTGGTAAGACTACCCTCAGGCCATTTTTTATGATTAATATAGATCCAGGGAATTTTTAATGTCCATAGGAAATTATTCGTTATAATAAAAATGAATAAAAAATTAAAGAAAAAAAAAATTTAGTGATAATGATAAAAAAAGCTGTGACGGGGATTCGAAACCCAGTCTTTAAGTTATCGGTAGTTGATTCTTTTAATATAATGAATTACTCGAGACGTCAGCGGTGATTTAATATAGTCCGGCGACGTCAAGGTTTAAAATGTGTTTTTTTTATTTATTTTAGAAGGAAGTAAAAAAAAATTAATTTAAAAAAAAACCTTTTGTTGAATTTTAAAAAATGTATTTTCTTTTTTCCATATTTAATGTGCGGCATTTTATCCTCATTTCCACGCTATTTTATTTCACGTAAGTGTGGCTCAGTCTCTCTCAAATCTTTCTTTTTTCTATACCACAACATCAATTTATCCTCATACAAAAAAAAATCCTCTTCTTTATTTAATTAATTATTTAATTTTTTTTTTTTTAATATCCTCGAGCCTTACTCTTTTGAAAACTCTTAACCCTCACTCTTTCTTCCGGAGCAACGAGTAGCGATTTAGTGACTCAATATCTATATCAATTTAAATATTATATAGCCAGTGTAGGAAATATATATGACATTTTTATGAATGTACACTATATTTTATATTCATATGTTAAAAACCTAAGGTAAAATAAGACTCCATTTTTGGGACAAAAAAAAATTTTTCTTTTAACTCAGTTGCGGTTTATAAAAAAAAAAAAAAAATAGGGCATTGATCAGTCGGAACAGTATGGGCAATTATAAATTTTTAGTAGAAAAAAATTTTTTTTTTATCTGAATATTTGACTGAAATACAATGGGCTGCAATTGAAAGGAAAAAAAAACTTTACAGTAAAAATTTTAAATTGGTCTACTGTTCAGGCTGACCGAATTTCCCCATAACTTATTTTATAAATTTTAATTATTCATTTTTAAACAAAAAAACATTTTTTTTTTTTCTTAAAAATGGTCTTACTTTGCCTTGGATTGTATATATATGAATATTATAAATAAATATAGAGGTAACCACAAAAAAAGCACATTTTGTGATAACGTCTTGTGTCATAGAAAGCCAGAGATGTAGTGACCCGCACCAATACAATGTAAATATCAGGACTCAGATATAGGAAATAAGATACTCAATAGTATAACAATTTATATTTATAATATAAGTACAATAAATAATCCGCAATATAGATTTACGAATATTATTCCCATTGGATATTTCTACAATATTTTGCTGAACAACTTCGAAACCCAATAGCCATTTCTTTGTTTATTTATAATTTTTCTCAAAATAAATATACCAGATTTTCCATGAAAGAATAACAGGATTTATTAATATTTATTTAGATTTATAAAAATCCTCGTAGATCTAAAAATTTTCATAAGTTTTTTTTTAAATGAACGAAGACTCTGATTATAAGACTTTCGAATTTTATTCAGAGTCTAATAATTTTTTATCCTTTGTTTAGTTTCAATCTATATAGATCTACACTAATACACTGACGTAAATCTAAGCAGAATAATGTATTTACACGCAAAGAAATGTACTGTAAATATACTACTATATAGTGAGAAAAGTAAAGCTGGTATTCCTGTAGTAGCTTAATTATTATTACAATACAGCATAGTAATGAAAATTTTCGTTTGATTTCCCTTTAAAAGTAAAGTAGATATAGATTTGGTGACAAAGTATACTTATATCAATGTCGCCCTGGCGAATCCGAATTACAGTATTTTACAGTAAAAGTGCGGCATTTCAAATTAGCAGTAAAGAACGGTGGTTTACCGTAAAAATGCGACAAGCCTGCGGTATTTTACTGTAAAGTGGAGTATTGCATTGTAAACGCCGTAAAAATAAAAAACATACAGCGCTTACAGTAAAAATGCCGCAAATTACCGTACATTGTCGTATTTTACCGTAAAATACCGTATTTCACATGTCTGGCTACTATTTAGCGGGAATCGCGGGAACTAATTTTGTCAATAGTAGTTAGACATGTGACTGAAAACATCAGTTCCTGCCCAGCATAGGAATGGTTACTATGTTGAACGACAAAGGAACGCATTTGTCCGAGGAGTCTTTCGCATCTCAACACGGCGCCTATACCTATTTTATATCGTAACACATCTACTGCTGAAAGGAACCTGTATTATCTGGTAAGCGACCGGTGACTGTGAACACGATAATCAGTCGTGTTTTCGACATAATGTGTAACATAGTAATAGTTACTATGTTGAATCGTACTCAGTCATATGTAAAAACGACTCACTCCTATTATAACAAGTTACGATCATTCTTGTGTAGCTCAGTAACCATTCCTATCTATTTTTTTCCGTGTAGCAATTTGATAGTTACTTTATTTTTTATATCGTGTGGTAATATTTACAGTACGTTTCACTCTGTGTAGATCTTCGAAGATCGAAATTATTATTTTTTTAACGTATGCATTGAAAGTTCAATATTCGAACGTTGTGTTGCGCTATTAAAGTAACACTTTGGTGTGGTAGTTAACTAAGCTATAGAATTTACTTTCGAGTACACTGTTACAAACTTGAATCACTTTTGGGCACCACTCAAAAGTTAATTTGCTGTAAGACATGTATACAAATCGTGGAACAAACGTCATTCACTTCCACTACGTTGGGTATATACAATTTCAAATTGCATGTGATTTAAAAACAACTAAACAAAATTTTAATATGGAGTTTATTTAAAAAATATAATTTTATTTTTTCATAAGAAAAGGACCAAACAATAAGGTCTTTAAAATAAGGCTCTTGGGTTTTGAAGTCTTGCTGCTGATTTTATTGAGTAAAAAATTGTTGTTTCTTACCTCAGGTTGTAATTTATTAGTTTCATTTTGTTCAATTTATTTACTGTCGGCTTAAATATTAATGTTAATATGCCGTGAATTTAAATTCAATTCAATTATTTTTAGAGAAAGATTTCGTTTTTTATTTTTTTTATTAAAATTTCTTCAGCTCAAAAATTTTGAAAATCAAAATTTCTACTTAAGTATTGAAGATACAATAAAAATATATGAACATAATTTTACAAAAAATTCAATTCTCAACATATTTTTGATGTATTTTTAATATTTCAACCAGGATTTAAATTTTGAAAACTAAGTTTTCAAAATTCGAAATTTTCAATTAATATTTTTTTATAATAATTTATAAAATTTTGTTTAAAATTATTTTTTTGTTAAAATAAACCATCAGGAATATCAGGATTCCAAAAATATATGTTGATTTTTCCTAGTTCATATTAACATTCAAATCTCGCGATTCGATGATATTTCAAAACTGAATGTTTAAAAATTAAAATCAGCCCGTGAATAATAATACTCTTGCATTATTTTGTTCAGAATATATCAACGTTCAACAAAATTAAATTACCAATACTGAATAAAAAAAAAAAAAAACGGTAGCTTTTTCTATGAGTTGTAATTTAAAAAATTATTGAGCTCTCATAATTCTTAAAACAAATAAAAAGTATGAATATAACAACCTGAGTTGATACTAAAAAATAATAGAGTAAATACAGATAATTAAAAAATGTCTGGTTAATAAATAACTGATAAAAGAAATAAAAAAATTGTAGAAGTACTCATAATACCCTATAGAGCTTTTTAGCGGATCGATATGCTTCACAATTCACACGAGCAGACAAGAGTACCAGAGAATTTAAAATTATTTAAAAGCTATAAATTCACAGTAGCAAAAAAGTACTGAAAGATATTGAACCTCTAACAAAAAAAAAAAAAAATAAGTAAATAAACCAACCGTTTTTTAGTAACAAAAGAACTGATAAGCATGTGAAGTATGAGATCCCTGAAACATGTACCTAATCTAGACCTTGAAGAATATAAATATATATGAAAAACTCAGCAATTCCGTGATAAAGAAAAAAAAATGGTATCGCGAATCTCTGACCGAGTTTGTGTGCTCCATGCCTCCTCTGCAGAAGATGCACGTATACAAGAAAACGCTTCAAGCGATGATCTACCCAATATCTTCAACGACGCCTCACAACTTTGTAACCTGGACCGCAACATCTCCAACATACTGTTACGAATGCGAGGGATTACTTTGGGGTATTGCACGTCAGGGTGTACGTTGCATGGAATGCGGCGTCAAGTGTCACGAAAAATGTAAAGATCTGCTCAATGCTGACTGCCTGCAGAGTAAGTTAAAAAGTAATATTACCAATTTATTATATATTTATATCAATTAAGTAGAAGGTCAACTAGAATTACATCTACCTCCATTTCGCTTCACCTTTTTTTTTTTAAATATTATGCCAGCTGACAAAATATAAGTGCGTCTTTAATAATTTTATAGTTTATTCTTTTTTGTTACACGCAAAAAAATAAATAATAAATTTTATTCCGATTTTTATTGATTTTTATTGTTTGAACAATAAACCCGCATCAAAGAAGGTAATTCATAAATAATATAATATTCAAAGCGAAAAAGTATAAGAGTGATTCTCTAAAATATATTGATGTGAAAAAAAAAATAAAATATTCACTCTTGGTATTTAAATTTTATTGTTTGAAGTGATAAAATACGTCTTGCCATGTAGGTATAGTCGAATCAGTAATACTTTAGGTTAATTTTTTCACATACATTGGAAGCCCACAAACATAATTAAAATTTTATTGTTTTCTATTATAAGAACTGATGCGCTTAAGATATACATTCTATAATTTGAAGAAATTAATAATTATATAACGTTGTATATAAAATCAATTGCTCGACATTGAAAATTTTATTTATCATACTGAATGTTTTTTTACTTTTTTACTACAAACTTTAATGTTCCAAAAAGCTAATGTTGAAGCTAAAGCGTTAAATTATGTTAATTATTTTTTTTTATCTACCAAACAGTAATTACTATTACTTGTAACATGATTTATTTATACATAAACTTTAAATGTCAATATCTAAATTAAGATTATTATAATTTATTCTATAAAATCACGAAATTAATGTTCGAAATCAGTGACCATATTCTGTCTAAATTTTTAGTTATATACCCAATACCTTTGGATTCAAATGAAAAATTCAATTTTTTTTTTTAAATACTTAAGCCGAGATTCGAACCCACTACCTGTGAAGAAAGATTTAAAGTGAAAAGTCTTATAACTTAAGAACTATTGAAGTTATCTTAATAATTTTTACTCTTATCTTAATTTTAATTAGAATAAAAAGAATAAAATTATTCTAGAATCAAATATATATAGTTAGCTTACTAATTGGCGTGTAACTAATTCTCAGTACTAATTTATCGTCTTCCGTTGAAAGTTTAACTAAATGTGACGTCAGTGATATTATTAAAGTTTAACAGATGATAGAATGATAATTAAGAGTATTGAAAATAATAACCGGGGGTAACAAGCAATTTATGTTAATATTAATAATAATTCATGACGCATTTCCACTAGTTTCATATTAGTTTGTTAGCGAGTATTGTTGTATTATTAAGTGAATAACGTGACTGTATTAATTAATAACTTTTCTTATAGGGGCCGCGGAGAAAAGTTCAAAGCATGGGGCCGAAGATAAAGCCAACAGCATCATAACAGCCATGAAGGAAAGAATGAAGCAACGGGAGCTCGAGAAACCGGAAATATTCGAGCTTATTCGGTGAGAATAATTTTATATTTATTTTTATATTTAATTGATATTATTGTTAAAAGATGCAACTGGTAACTTGATCGCTATTAGTAATTTTAATCATCCATAAAACTAAAAAAAAAATTTAATATATCTATATATTGATTATTGCCAGTGGCAAATTAGGTCAGTGTAATATAAAAAATTTCCAGCATACAATTCTCGATTCGGACATTATAAATCGAAGTTAAAGTTTTAATTATCGTGACAAAAAAATTTATTAAATATTTTTTCGATTGAAAATATTTTTAAATTGATGGCAAGTGAACATGTCTAAAATGAATTTTAAATTATGCGATGTCAAAATTCAGTGATGAGTATAAACTCGTTCAATTATAAACTATGATTGGCATCGGTCGAATGTCAGTACTTAACTGTACGGAAATATGACGTCAAGTTCAATGCAAACTGGGCACTAAATTTTGACTTGGCTTGTTTGCACAGTACTAAATATTTATAAAGACTCCGATAGATAATTTAAATATTTTAATATTTATAAAATAGCCCGGGGCAAACTAGTATATGCTTGTATATAACTTTATATTGTTTAATATATAGAAATTCAAATTATACATATGGAAATTCTTTAATTTTATTTAATTGGGGTATGTCTACTTCGTCAAGGGGAGGTGTGTTACACCTTATGCCATTTTAAACGATTTCTTTATGCTCTATTCATTTAATTCGCTGTAAAAATTAATTTAGCCAGAATCATATTAATTTTTATTGATATTTGTTCATATAACAATTTTGTTGAAATCTTGCGCAAATCTATTAGTGTTTCACTTATCTGTGTCTGTATATGACTGTGAATTCTGCTGCCGACATTGATGAAAAGTTTTAAATTGCAAATATTGTGCAAGACTTACAGGAAAACTTTGTTTTATGTTGTATCTAAAGAATCGTGGAAGCTAACACACGACTTGTTGATGAAATTACTCACGCATTTCTTGAGGAAAATGTGCCAGAAATTTAATAAAGATACTCACGCATGGCTTGTGCCAGATTTGCTCGACAAGCACTAATATGTGTCGTACGCCAAAGGAAGGGGTAAAGTGACGAAGATAATTATAAGGTGATTCTCGAGTAAATCTGGCGCAAGTCATGCGTGAGTATATAATTAAAATTTTTTTTTTAAATTACAGACAACTGATAAAAGATAAATTTTGCTGTTAAAAAATCCTGAATAATTATTTTAAATATCAATTTTTCCAAAAAATAATCTTATTGTAACTAATTATTGATCAATTTAAACTCGAGCTTTCAGATATTTTATATTATATTTTATTAAACTGCAATAAACCAACTAAATACTAAAAAATCTTCCATAATACCTCGGGTTTATCATAGTGTGGCTCATATATTATTTTTATCATATAATTATATTTTACCTATTCAATGAGTTAGTAAAAGTTTCATGTCACGAAATGGCGGCCGTGTTACATCCATGCAAATTTTTATGATGACTTTAGATACCCATATACATTTTATATCCCTCTTCATATCTATATATATAAATATAATTTAATATAAATATATAAATTCATATATATTTTATTTATTGTCCACCGATAGCAATATCTCGTCAAAATGGCTGAATCATAACGTTTTAATTAACACCATATATAATATGACTTTATGCGAGCGCATGAATTAAATTCAAATCGGTACATAACCTATTTATGAGCGTCTATAATTAAATTTGCATTTAAAAAATAAAATAATCCATAGCAAACAATTAAATCTGATTCACTCAAACTAATAAAATTCATTTTCTGATATCCGTAACAAGTAAAATACCATTACAATTTATTGAATAATGCAAAATCAGATAATTTATAGCCTAGCAGCAGTCAACTACGTAAATTATTGAACCAGCAGTTTAGGTAATTTTTTAAAAACTAAAATATAAAGCAAATTGTCAACAATTAATAATTAAAACTAATAGCGATCAAGTGAAAAAATTTTTAAATTTACATTAAACAATTACTTTCTTGCTCTTTGTCTAAACTTAGGTTTCAAATTTAAAAGCGTCACTCGAATGTAGAAAAAATATTTCTATAATTTAATGAAATTATCATGAGATTGCAAATATTTAATTGAATAAATCAATAGTTTAGTTAATTAAATATAGATTATATTTATGACCGAGTTTATTTATAAAGCAAATCGGTCGATTTACGATTTTAGGGCAAGAGAGTTAACGTTGATTGATTTGATTTTATTTGTTTATTTTTTTTTTTTTTTGTAAGATATAAATTAATAATTAAGTGACATGTAAGTAATATTAAGCAAGTGGTGAGTTTATTGAATGAATAATCACGGTTCACGGTAATATTTAACGTGACTATCGGAGTTTAGGTCAGTATTTGGAATCGACGAGAAAGCTCACCTCAATTACTCGACTTCAGTCAAGCAATCTGTGCTGGACGGCACGAGCAAGTGGTCCGCTAAAATCGCCATCACAGGTTTGTTGGGTGATAGGGTCATATTAATATATAAATCATATACATCCATGTATCCGTATCTATATATATGTACCTGTATATATTGAGGATACTACGATTAGATATTCCAATTAATCTAAATAAATTAATTCATAAATAAGCTTCCGCTCCAAGTAATGGAAGTATTTTGGCTGACCAGCTCTTGCTGTTACACGTGTAACAGTTTTATTGTGCTCATGTGTGTCTGTTTTATTTGTGTGTTGATTGGATGACTTTTATTTATCGATTTTTTTTTTATTTTTAAATAAACGAACAGGGAAGTTTTATTGGTATTTTAAGGGTGTGTAATTTTAACGAATAATTTTTAGAGCTCACGAATTTTGGAAATGAAATCTTTATAACTATTGCGTTTTTTTTTAACGGAATAAAAATCATATATGAATCATGTGGGTCATATATGGATCATATATGTTCATATATCCATACATGAGGTATATCTGCTCATATATGAATAATATGATAATTAGATAAATTAACCATTTATGCTCCAGAAAATTTCTTTCTTGTTTTTAAATATTTTAAAACAAAGTTACATAAAAAATGTATAGATTCAAATTTGTAGAAAATTTCATTTCCTATAAAATTGAACTCGTACACTTTTATCGTATCTCTAATAATATAATCAAAATGTAAAATTTTAAAATTTTGTAAAATCATTTTTTAAATTTAGAGTCTTAGACTTACAAACT
Organism: Microplitis mediator; assembly: GCF_029852145.1. Taxonomy (NCBI): domain Eukaryota; kingdom Metazoa; phylum Arthropoda; class Insecta; order Hymenoptera; family Braconidae; genus Microplitis; species Microplitis mediator. The sequence goes on along the minus strand of NC_079976.1, from coordinate 10,699,360 downwards.
TGAAGTCTGATCAAACTACACAGTTGAAAATTTTGTGTTCTTGTGTATAAAAATTCAATGCTTAAATATTTTGTGTCGAATTTTTGACACCATCAAGTGTAAATTTAACTAAAGTTGAATGTGTTATCTGATCTCAACAAGTTTTAAACTTGTATTATTGTTTGTGTAAGTATAGTGTGTTAAATTAACACAAAAAATTGAGTGGACCGTTTGGGACATGTGATTTGTGTTAAATTTAACACAATTTTTTCAACTGTGCATCAAAGATACTAAAAAAATGTATAAAAACAAATTTGTACAGAATTTCACTCCCTACAAAATTGTATTCACACACTTTTATCTTATCTTCAATAGATAAGTAAAAATTAAAAATTTCAATAATTCGCGCTCTAAAATTTACGTCACTCAATAAATTTTTTTGTGACAATATAAATTACACCCTTAAGTTATGATAAATTAAAAGAAAATGATAAAATAACAGTCATCCTTATATTTAAATGTCGCTACTTTATTATTAATTATTATTTATGTATTACCGCTGGAATAGATCCAATTGCGCCGATGATTATTTTCAGATCGCTGCAATGGCAACCCCTTTTAATAAGTGTTACTTTTTTTTTTTTAAATAATCGATGTTCTAGTGCTCGTTTTATTTGTTTTCTTTGTTTTTCTTTCGTTATAAATATGCTACCGATGTGTGTGAAATGTTTATTTATTCAATTTTTTTTTTTCAGTCTTGCCAATAACTCTATACACTAAAAACAACTTTCCAGACTTTATGAAAACTTTACCGTCTATTTGTACAGTAGATTTTTTTTTATTTTTCCATTACACTTTGCATAGTTATCGAGTGACCTAATAACAAATAACAAATAACAACAACATAAATAGTAATTCTGAAAAAAAGTCAATAATTAAATGGATTTAATAATTTGAATCTCGAGATATTAATTTGCATAGCGCTGACTTTAAGATTGATCGATTGGCAATAAAGTTATTGGGATTCGCTGGTCAAACTACCACCGAGTCAGCATTTATTCGAGTGTATTTAATAATAATAATAAAAATAATAATAATAATAATAATAATGAAGACGGTGATAAGTTTGGTTTATAACAAGACGAATAGTTTTGATCTCGTTATTTCAGGTTAGCTAACCCGAAGAAGAGACAATATCGCGATTTAATTTAACTCAGGTCACACGCTAAGGTGTCTATAGCTACAAGAATCGATAGAGACTGTTCGAGCTGAGCGACCAAGCGTCATTCATGCCCAGAAGCTAAACCAAATCTTCTCTAACCCAAGTAATCTCGGTGGACTAACCAATCTCTGTTGGAACCAAACTTGGCTATGGATTTTCATTCGATTTCACTACTACATAATATTCATCTTACAGACACTCTATTCATTCATTTCAAATCTATTTTAATTGAGTTATACAGTAATTTTTTTTTTAACAATTCGCTGGATTTTAGAAAAAAATGGGAACGGGCAAAATAAACTGGAAATTCTTTTAATATGAATTTTCTCATTATACTTTTTTAGTCTCAATCATACGAAAATAATAATTTTTTTTGAAATTTTTCCCCACTTTTTTTTATACTATTCTTGGAAATATTCCACTTCGAGTTGGAATCCTGGATAAATTATTAGTTACGTTAAAAATTAATGGAAATAAATTTCTAGAGAATTCAATTTTCTAAAAAAATGTAATCATAAATTTTTATCGTATCTCTAATAATCGAACTAGAATTTTTGATTAAAAATTTAAAATTGTTTGTTAAAGTCGCAATGTATAAACCGAGTACTGAAAATTCAAATTATAGTTAAAGAATCAAAGATACAATAAAAATGTATAGAAATAAATTTATAGAGCATCAAGTTTCCTAAAAATTTGTATTCATACATTTTTATCATATCTCCAATAATTTACTCACAATTTTAATTTAAAAATAAAAAATTTTTTATCAGAGTAAAATTTCATAAATTAAAAGATCAAGTATTTAAAACAAAAATTCTGGTTGAAATACCAGGGATACAGTAACAATGTATACGACCAAATTTATAGAGAATTACATTCCCTAAAAAAAAGTTATTATTAAATTTGAAGGTAAACTAAGTAGTTAACAAGTTATCTTGATTGAAATAACAAAAGTACAAGCTCGTGCATAAACTTCTCAAGTCTAATTAAAATTCATAACTATAAATAATACAAATGCGATAATATTTACGAGGATTTAATCAGTTTTGGCCAAGAGCCATCGTGTTAGATTAACTATAGACTAGTAAGCAACAAGTTTTCTTATTCTACCTATGCCAGTCTGACGGAACCGAGACTCACTACTTATTCTGTTTAATTCGCGACCCCTGCCACTATACAATACTATTACTATAACTATTACTACAACTACAACTACAACTACTACACACTACATAACACTATCAACTACTAGCGCAATGTTAATTCACCAATAGGTTAACAGGTGGTCCGTCACGTTTGTACTAAAATATTATAAACTGATAGTGTCAGGTGATAAATTCATTTTATAATTTATTTCTCAAGCAACTCTCTTTCTCTTTCTCTCTCTCTCTCTCTCTTTTTTTCTCTTTTACTTTAAAACATTAAATCACCCGCGAAAAAAATAATCTTAAAATTTTCAGTCTCCAGTAAACTAATAAATTAACTAAAATGTTATCTGGGTTAAAAATTAAAAAATTCGGTGTACTCGTGCCGTTGAATTGAAGATCAAGAGTTGAAAAGAAGAGTCAAAAAATAAAAATGAAATGGAAAATAATTTTAATTACAGAAAAATAATATTACAAAGGGTTTTAACCAACGTCGTTATTGTTGATGACGAGGTCATTGTATTATTTTCAGCACGACCTTTTCAGTCGACCCGGATACACACATTGACAGCCTAGAGCAGGCGGAGATGATCGTCCTCGAGGGTACCAGCAAGTGGTCGTGCAAGATCGCCATCACAGGTAGCCCATAAAAAACAATTACACTTACACATTTACATCACACATAAGTCAACTCATCACCTAATTTACCTAATAATTAAAAAAAAAAATATATATATATAAATAATAAAGGTGTGCCAGTAATTTGAACTGATTAAAAATTCAAATTATTCGTTAGATGTGAGTTGATAATTAAATATTTGAAATTCATATCGAATAACCGAATAAAAAACATACAAGTGATTCAAATTTGAATCGAATAATTGAAAAATCTAAGACATACCTTCTAAAAATAAATTAGTGGAATTCACTGCGAATCAGCGGATAGTCACTATTTCTACAGCTATAAGTATACCACTAATTCAACCAGTGAAATACTTATAGCTGGTTCCCAGTGAATATTCACTAATTCGAAGTGAATTTCACTGATTCATTTTTAGAGAGTACGAATTTTTCTGACTAATTTCCTTCGATTTGAATAATTTGACTTTTACTTGAATAATTTGAAAGCCAATCGAATAAATACTAATTTTATAAATAATTCGAAAATTTTTAAATAATTTGAATAATTCGAATTTAAAACGAATTATTTGAATTTGAACGGAATTATCGAAATTTGAATCGAATAATACGAGTTCGATTTCAATCATTCAGAAATTTACGAATAATTTCAATTCTAATCAAATAACTGAAAAACTCATAAGTAATTAAAACATTTACTCATAATTCAAATTCGAATTGAAGTATTCGAAAATTTGAATTTTAAATCCAATACTACTTGCACACTTCAAATAGATAAAATAAAATATAAAAAAATAAATAATTTTCCTCGAATCATCAATCGATGCAATGTAATGACACACGCATTTTTTATTACAAAGCTTTTTATAACTAAAATAAATAAATAAATAATAAATAAATAACAGTACGTACGTGTTAAAAAGGCAGTTGGTAATAGTAATAGTAGGTAAAAGTTGAATAATAAATAAAAACAACAAAGAGTATTTTCTTTCCTTGGTCTCATTTGTTCGTATAGTACACCCGTAAATCGATAGTTTAATGTACGGCAGGTGCAGCGCCATCCCTGACCTCACTACATCTCTTCTTATGATTCTTCCTTGGGTTAAAGGTTTAATTTAACCCTTAACTTAGTCTTCTTACTCTCATATTATATTGATCTTAATTTATTTTATTAGAATCTGTTAATTATAAGTTAGAGCTTTCGATCTTATCGTAAGATTTTAGGTAAAGTAAAAAAAAAAAAGTAAATTAGTTTTTTTTAGATTTAGGTTGAATGTTCGGTGAGTTAATAGGATAAAATAGTAGTTTTGGTGGATGATAAAAAATAGTGGGATCAATAAACACGAAAGGAAGCTGGTAGTTGACGGCTGACAAAGTAGATGAGGAGAAAAGGAAGCTAAGGGGTTGAGCCAGCGTTTAAATTACCAGTTAAATTTATCAAACCCGTCTCCAAGCTATTATGGAGTTCTTTTCTTTTCTTTTTTTTTTCTTTTATTATTTTTATTCTGGCTCTAGCTAAAGAACTCGTTTTTTCTACGTTACTTTTTTTTCAATAACGGATATTACGTATTCATATTTGATAAGTGAATTTTAGCGAGCTGACTTTGTAATTATTTATTAATTATTCATTTTCTTAGTTGGAAAAAATTTATATTAAAAATTTACTTTTATATATCGTTTTTAATTTTATAACTCCATCTTAAGACAATTAATTTATTCGTTCAATTTATAATTTTACATGTTCTTTAAATTTTTATTTTTTGTATAAAAACTTTTTTACATAATTTTTATAAATAATTATTAATCTATCATACGGCAAAAAAACATTAATTACTTAGTTTAAATTAATGATTATTTGTATTTAGTTTTGAAATTCAATATTCTAGTAAAATATTATTTTTCGGAAAAAAAAGGAATATTTTTAGCCACCTTACGGCGGTTAATTTATTCATACAATTTATAATTTTTCTCGCTCTTAATATTATTATTTTTAATCATTAATTCCTAAAAATCGTTTTCTTTTTTGAATTTTCTAATATTTAGTCATCCGTCTTACGGAAATAAATAAATTGTTAATTCAATTTTTATTCATTATTACTTTAACTTATTTTTTAAACTAATCACTTCAATAAAATGTTATTTCTCCAGTTTAAAAAAAATTTGAAATATTTTTAGCCCTTTATCTTAGGCAATGATTTATCTATTCAATTACATTTTTACTTTACAATTTCATTCTTATTTTAAAAATTAATATTTTTAATAAGAATTTATTTCTTCAAAAATTATTTCCTCAGTACATTTTTAATAACTCGTCATCCATCATACGGCAAACGATAAATATAATCAATTTTTATCAACAATTTTTATTTTTAAAACAAATTTCATTTTTTGGTTACAATTCTCTCTAAATCTGAAACAGGAACTATTCATTGTTTCACAGCTATAAGCATACCAAGTGGTATACTTATAACTGTGAAATAAGATAAATGCCCCAATACCGGAACGACGAAGGATATACGACTGATTTTTATCGTTTTAAAAATATTAAAATAGATTAGAAAACCAAAATAATTTATTACATCATATAGAATAGACATTTACCTATTCAAAAATAATCAAATTAGTTCATTTTTCTCAAATTTAATATGAAAAAAAAAATGTTTTCTATGACACTCAAAAGACCCAATACCGGAACGCTGAAATAGCCTTGTCCCAATACCGGAATTCGGTTGTCCTAATACCGGAACAGTAAATAAAATGAGATATTTTTTGCACTAACGTGCATTTATCCATAATGAAAATATTAACAATTATTACATAATATTAATGTATCTAAAATTTTTAAATGATTAAATATTTAATGAAAAATATATATTTTGAACTGAAGAATAGAAACAAAATAAATCATTTGAGGATATACTAAAAAAATAATTTATAAAAAAAAAAAATATTTTTTTTATGATTTAAATCAGGGTTTATCTATATTTAATGCATTTTTTATAACAATCATACTTACTGCATTAAATATTAGGCCTCCAGTAATAATTAATATTGCACTTGATTTAGGCAATCAGTAAAACTCACCATTAATATCTATCGATAACATTAATATGACTGACTATTCCGGTACTGAGCACGGGTTCATTTTAGTCTACCAATAGACGAACAGTAGAATTAATATAATAATACTATTTTTTTATCATTCATGCAATATAAGTGCTATCTTAGCGCACGCTCTTTTGTTCGCCAAATAGCTTTTTGCTCATTCAACTGTTTCCGCGACATTTTTGTGGGTTATACGATTATCTGCCTGCGACAAGTAAATTTGAGTGCGACAAGTAAATTTACTTCTAGTCGCATGCAGATTATCGTATAACCCACAAAAATGTCGCGGCAACAGTTGAATCAGCAAAAAGCTACTTGGGGAACAAAACAGCGAGCACTAAAATAGTACTCATATCGCATTAATAATCCTCTTCTAAAAAGTTGATGGCCGGATGTCGTATCGTTTCACGTCACTTCTGTGACTATTTTATTCGCTTGTCGATTGGTCGACTGAGATAGTGGCGGGATTTTTGAAAGAATGAAGGCGAGCGAAGCGAGCATGTTGTGTCTAGTCCTCTTCTAAAAAGTTGATGACCGGATGTCGTATCGTTTTACGTCACTTCTGCGACTATTTTATTCGGTTGTCGATTGGTCGACCGAGATAATGGCGGGATTTCTGAAAGAATGAAGGCGAGCGAAGCGAGCGTGTTATGTCTCGTAAATATAAAAAAAGTATGTTCAATTCGTGCGGTGTTGTCGATTACCCACACGAGCGAATGAGCGCACTCACTTTGGCCGTGCGCTCAACTTTGCTCTGGTGGGCAATCGACAACTTGCCGCACTAGTTGTACAATATACTATTTTTTTCTTATTTCGGATATATTCTAAAATCTATTTTATATTCTATTTTGTAACTAAAAGATGAAGTTTTTAAATAAAGAAAGTTTCATTTAATTTTCATCGCGTACGAATTAAAATATAATATAATGATTATCAAATCATTCCGGTATTGGGTAGTATATACACTATTTTTCAGTGGTTTTCATTGTTTCAGGTTTAGAGAGTGAAATAAAATTTTTTTCACCTTCAATCTTATATCAGAAACTTATCAACTCAATTTCAATAAACTTATTAATATTTTAATTTTTAAAATGAACATTCTTAATAAAAATTCATAATAAAAAAAAAACATAAAATTGGGTATCCATCTTACGGTAACAAAATATTTTTCAAATTTAAATCAATTAATTTTCTTGTATTCAAAATAAACTTTGTCGATAAAAATTAGTTGTTTTCACTAGAGAAAAAAATCACTTTTAATCTAACTCTTGAAAATTATTCCATCTTACGGGAAAAATATCGATTCTAATATTTTTCTATTACATATTGCAAAAACAAACACTTGAAAAGAAAATTAACTTCTCAACAAGTAAACAAACTTTCACACTAAGTGATAATTAATTTTCCTGTTAAAATATTCGTCGAAAAGTTTCCATCAGTGAAATTTCTAAAGTTTAGAATACAGCTGGTAAAAAAAAAAGAAAAGGTGAAATAAAAAGAGAGAAATACGATAGCCACAGAACGGAAGAGGGTAACAGTTGGCGTTTCTTTCCGCCCCAGTAATCAAATCTCTTGATTCACTTCCGATTAATATATATATATTTTGAAGAAAATCCGCAAAGTAAGCCAAGTGATTTTTATTCTAGCTTCAATAAAAAATGATAAAAAAAAATAAAATCCAGCAAAGTTGCACTCGAATAAATTAATAAAACTTGAAATTTTATAAATATTAAATTAACTGACAGGTATTAGATCCATAAATTAATTATTTATGGACCTAGGATAACTGAATCAATCACAGTGACTGGCAAACATCAATCTGCGAACAAATACGCGTATGATTATTCCTGAAATCAATGATGATGTTAAACAGTTTGGGTGCTGGTATCGTGGCCACATTGTCCTCACAAACTGGAGATAGTTTCTCGCTTGACTCCACTTCTCAATCATAAACATACGAATACACATTACCGTTTACATATCAATTAACGTTATAGACATTTATATTTATATATATATATATATATATATATATATATATATATATATACTATCTATACCACACAACATTATATTAATTAATAAATCATCCAGGCATCGAGCCAGATAACCAGGGCTTCAGGAGACCAGGAAACATATCTAAGGCTTTATTAATTTAATATTTAATATTTATTGTCATTTATAATCGTAATAAATGCATGTTAATGTTTTTTTTTACTCACAATCATAAGCACGCGTTGCACAATAAATTTTTTTTTCATCAGAGTATCAATTTATCAATTTTAAAATTACTTATAATTGTGGGAAATTTATTTATATTAATTTAATTTTTTTATCCAACTTACGATAACCAATTGATCAGTTAACTAATTTCAGTCTAAACATTTTAAGACCAATGCGTTGCAGAAAAATTAGAAACTTTACACAGTTAGAAATTATGTGTATTTGTGTTAAAAAATTATTTGGTTAATTTTTTTGTGCTGATTTTCAACACAGGAATCTGTTAATTCAACACAAACCGTTTGTCTTGTTTTACTTCAACTGATATTTTATGTTAAATAATTAGAAAATCTAGAATGTAACATATTTCTTGTGTTATTCGAAAATTAACATAAAATTTGTTTTGTTTAACTAAACACTCCCGCGCGTTTCTTCATTACTATAATCGAGCAAAGCATTGTAGCAGCATTGTCTGCAAGGAAACTTGAATTATTATAATTGATTTACAATTAAATATAATCATAGATAACTTGAATCTTTTTATAATCAGGTTCAATGATTGTTTTATTCTCATTTTACGGGAGGATAATTCATAGCTCCATTTTTTAGAAAAATCACAAAAAATCGAACTTATTGTTTGCTAAATTGAAATTAGTTGTACTATGGTTAGATCAGTATACTTGAGTCGGATCGGTTATGTCCTTATATTTATTAGTTAATTCTAACACGAAAAATCTGTTAAATTTCCACAAATTTTCTATCAATATAACAGATTATATGTGTTAAAGATCAACACAAACACAATCTGTTGAATTAACACAAAAATTTGTGTAGACCGTTGGCAACACACAATTTGTGTTGAATTTAACACAAAATTTCTAACTGTGTATTAATTTCCTATTCACCTCACGGCAAAATACAATTATTTTATTTTGATCACTAATAAATTTTCTTTATGCGTGTTCAGTTAAAGTCTATTTTTTCTTTAAAAACAAATTATTCCGAAAATTTACTGTCCATTTTACGGCATTTTTTTTTTTTTTTTTCAAATATTTTATTCTAATTTAAACCCACACTAATTTAAAAAAATCATTCTCTTTCCCTTCTTTACAAAAATTTTATCATTCATCTGACGACAATACAAAAAAAAATAAAATTAAACAAAACTAAAAAAATATTTATTAAAATTGATAAATAATACTAATAATCTATAAAATAAATTTAATAAATCACGCCGCGCTTTGTGCACGCTTAATGAATAAATATCGTCCTTAAAATTTTTCTATATAAATGTGTGTGTCGTTTTTATAATTATAATAATAATAATACCATTAATCATCTTAATAAGCATGTTTGTGGTAAAAAATACCCAAGTATTCCCTATATAAATTATAAAAATTAATTCACTGATTATATTATTATACCTGCATAGAATAATTATAAAAAATCAAATTAATTTAATTTAATAAATAAAAATGTGTAAAGTAGACAAAGACACTGAGTCAGAGGTCTGAACCAGAGTTAAAGTAGACACTAAAACTTTATAGTCAGCATTATTACAGTTGTTGTGACTCGATTAGTGTTTTGAAACAGGCATTAGGAGGCACGAGAAAGGGGTTTGAAGCCTCTGCCCTTAGTGCATCTAGTCAGCTAATTCAAATGACCGACCACGGACTTTTTAACTTAACTATCATATCCTATCCCATCCGTGAACCAGCAACGCAGTAACCAGTAACCTGGATAAAGGATAAAGGAATATATGCACCAAGACTAGCACTATATTACAGTTTCACAACTCCCATTTACCAACGAGACGACAACTCATTTCCATCTGACTCTCTCGCTCGCGGTTACTACTTTACTCTACTCTAACAACTGTTCCCATAACATAACTTGAACTTTCTACGTAATTTATTTAAACAATATGGTTGATAGTGACGTTGGTCCTTCGAGCCAGTATAAAAATGTAGAAATAGAAATATTCCATTGTCAAGATTTATTTTAAACAAAATAACTGATAATGATTTACTTCTTAGGGCGAGTATAAAAAGTGCAGGAATAAAAATATCCCATTATCAATATTTAAGTAAGAAATCAGGCAATTAAGTAACCAATTAACGTTATATAATTAATTGAGCAATTATTTTTTAGTTATCTGCGCGCAAGGACTTATTGCCAAAGACAAAAGCGGTACTTCAGATCCCTACGTAACAGTTCAAGTAGGCAAAGTTAAGAAACGTACAAGAACAATAACTCAAGAATTAAATCCTGTTTGGCATGAAAAGTTTTACTTGTACGTATAATTACTTCTCTGGCTCTCCAATACTCAGTAATTGTATAAATTATTTTTTTTTTTTTATTAATCTTATTTCTAGCGAATGCCATAACTCGTCAGATCGCATAAAAGTCAGAGTGTGGGATGAAGACAATGATTTAAAATCAAAATTACGTCAAAAACTTACACGTGAGAGCGATGACTTTCTCGGGCAGACAATCATCGAAGTACGAACACTCAGTGGTGAGATGGACGTGTGGTATAACTTAGAAAAACGTACCGACAAAAGTGCCGTTTCCGGTGCAATAAGACTGCACATTAGTGTTGAAATAAAAGGAGAAGAAAAAGTTGCGCCATATCATGTCCAATACACTTGTCTCCATGAAAATTTATTCCACAGTTTGTGTGAAGAAAATGGCGGTATGGTTAAATTGCCTCAAGCTAAAGGTGATGACGCATGGAAAGTATACTTTGACCCTCCTGGTGAAGAATTAGTCGACGAATTTGCGATGCGTTACGGAATTGAAAGCATTTATCAAGCTATGACGTCAGTATTTTTAATTAATCATTAATTACTGATGACAAATAGTTAGTTTGGGTTAAGTTATAATTAGTTTTATTGATTTTTTATTAGGCATTTTCACTGTTTGTCAACAAAGTACCTGTGTCCAGGAGTGCCGGCAGTAATGTCAACACTTTTGGCAAATATAAATGCTTACTATGCACATACAACTGCGTCGTCTGCTGTTTCAGCTAGTGACAGATTCGCTGCTAGTAATTTTGGTGTAAGTATAGAAATTTATATAACTCAATATATATATATAGATACATATAGATTAATATATGTATGTATGTAAGTAAATATGTATGAATGTGTGGGAATAGAGAAGAGTTCCATTTCCATGTTGATGCTAAAAGACAGAGTGAGAAGAGTAAGTTAAGGCGAATGAAGGAAGAAAGGGGAGTGAGAAATGCTGCAATTTCCTTGGAAACAGCTCCATCCGTTACTCAAGAACCCGTTCAGGCTCGTTTCACAATGCAACCTCCCTTCATACCCTGAAAGACCAGGGACTAGGGCTTGTGCACGAATGCCGTAACACTTCAACCCTATCAATTCTAAGGCAACACTCACACACACACACACAATCAGCCCAGCTGACGTACGAAAGTTATTTCGTTTTCATGTCACACACACTCTGAAACCGTTTCTTCAATGCATTTCATTTTAGAATGTGGAAAACCTCAACAGGTGGCTCATCTTAATTTTCTTCACGTCATACATTTTTTTTTTCTTTTAATATCTATAAATATTTATCAACCTAAACGCGAAGGACTATCACCAATTTAATAATTTGTCTCAATTATGAATCCAATCATCATATTTTAATCGATAAAAAATTACATTTTATAACTCATTTTAAGTCTCTGCACGAAGATAATTTTAGTTAAAATATTACCATGCCATTTATTATAAAAATTACACTACTATAAATCAAGTAATCTTGGGCTATGATGGCTTTTTACTCTTGATTTACAAAATTTTACTTTTCTAGTGAGTAAAGATAAAGCTGATTTATTTTTATTTGTGAGACATTTTAAAAATTACCTCTTGCGTCTGTCAAAGTAAACAATTTGTTTAATTCAATTTTTATTTGTAGATTAGTTTGTCCATTGTTGATTTAAAATCAATTGCGTTGTTATAGAGACCACTGAGCTAGAGAAAGAAACGGAGATCATAAGAATTTACATTTTTTACAATAACTGTTATATAAATATTTTCGGTAGTTCGAAAAAATTGATAAATTATTTAAAAATTATTGAGATATTTTTAAAAATTTAATAGCCTCGTCATTAAATTTGAAACAGTTAGCCCTCATTTGACTCACGAGTCGCGCAAGAACATCCTTACACATTTAAGGCCATTCACAAACATTGCCCCCCACTTTTTAAAAATTTTCAATGACTTTCAACTGTCGTATGGGTATCAAAATTTTATCAATTAATTAAAAAAAAATCAAAGCATTAATTGAAAAAAGGACAGCGTAGTCGTAATTTCGCTGCAATATAGTTTTAAAAAAATTACTTACAGTTGATATCAATTGGGAGTTAAACAAAATTTGTTGAATAAATTTCAGTAAAATCTTCATGTCAATTTTGAAATTCGAATTTTCAAGTTTTGTAGGCTAAAATTTATTCAACAAATTTCATTTAACTCCTAATTGATAATAACTGTAAGTAATTTTTTTTTAATTTTGTATCTTAACGAAATTACGACTACGTTGTCCTTTTTTCAATTAAGGTTTTAATTTTTTTTTAATTAATTAATAAAATTTTAATACAATTATGACAGTTGAAGCTCATTGCATATTTTGGAAAGTGTGGGGGGGGGCACTGTCTGAGAATGCCCTTAATTAATTATTTAAACTTATAACCTTTCTGATAAGTTTACGTATAAGAATCTCTCTCTTTAATTATAAGTACTGAATGACTCAGTGCGGGGTTTATCCTCGTTCTGAGGTACTAAACTAGCAAAGGTAAGTGAGTACCTTAACTATCTCACACATGGATGGGCCCTTATTTAGTTAAGGCCATTTTTAATTTAATTAAATAAGGCTACCCATTAAAGTATTTTAAAAAATGATATATCGAGAGGTGGGAGGAAATAAAATTAATACACATATAAATAGTAGGGTATAAAATTACATCTTTTCTGCTTTTAAAAATCTTACTCACTAGTAAAGTAAACTATTTTCAACGAAAAACATTAAAAATTAAAAAGTAAAAATTCGGAATGGCTCGGAATCGCTAAGCATTACAGTGCAATTTTTATTTAAAAAATAATCTCCTTGTAGTTTTAAACTCCTGAAGTTACTTTTGCGTTAGATTATAAATTGATTGGAAGCTTGAGCTTAATCTCAGGTTTGAATCGTGAGCTCGATCATAATTTTCTCACTTATAATAATTTTTTTTTAACTTTTATATAAAATGAAAACGATTGGTCGTGATAAATGAAAAAAAAAAGTACATCAAAGCTAAATGAACAAGCTTTCAAATAATAATATTGGAAATAAGTTAAAAAAAATTTAGTAAAAAGTATCAAGGCTTCAAAATTTATTGACTTTATTTTGATTTGATGAATGAGTAAAAAAATGATTCTTTAAAGAATTTTGTGATGCATAATTTTTTTTTTAGTCGAATTACTGATTTTTATACAAGAATTAATTTATTTACAGAAAGAAAAGTTCGTAAAACTTCTAGACCAGTTACACAATTCACTGCGTATTGATTTATCGTTGTATCGAAACAACTTCCCGGCATCTAGTCAAGAGAAATTGATGGATTTGAAGAGCACCGTAGACCTCTTGACGAGCATAACTTTCTTCCGAATGAAAGTCCAGGAGTTATCGAGCCCGCCGCGCGCGAGTACAGTAGTAAAGGACTGTGTCAAAGCATGTCTGCGTTCAACTTACCAGTTTCTCTTTGAAAACTGCTACGAGCTGTACAACCGGGAGTTTCAAGTCGACCCGAATGAAGCTAAACGTGATCCTGACGACCACGGACCGCGTCTAGACTCACTGGACTTTTGGCACAAACTTATAGCACTAATTGTTTCGGTAATTGAGGAGGATAGAAATAGTTACGCGCCGGTGTTAAATCAATTTCCGCAAGAGCTCAACATCGGTCAACTGTCTGCTGCGACGATGTGGGGGTTATTTGCAGTAGACATGAAGTACGCACTCGAGGAACATGAACAGCATCGTCTCTGCAAGTCTTCGGCCTACATGAACCTACACTTCAGGGTTAAATGGCTCCACGCCAACTACGTTAAGGACGTACCGCCGTACAAGGGTGCAGTCCCTGAATATCCAGCCTGGTTCGAGCCTTTCGTAATGCAGTGGCTCAACGAGAATGATGACGTTTCACTCGAATATCTCCACGGTGCCTTCAATAGAGATCAAAAGGACGGGGTAATTTTTTATTTTACTGACTTTTCACTCTTGGCTCCTTGCACTGAGAAAAAGAAAATTGTTGTTTCAAGTAACTATTTATTGAATCAAGTAAATATGCCATTGGCATATATTAAAAATTACTCTATTCCGTTATAGTCTTCGTTAGACTCTGAAATGATGACTCCGAATTTTTAAAGTTAATCTACTGAAAATTTTATAAATCTACTAAATTTTTTTTATAACCTTTATACTCGAATTTTAGGCAACTAAACGAGTTGATCGTTTCTTATCTCACAAGCTCTTTATTGATTAAAAAAAATAAATTATTGTTACAAATAACTATTTATTGAATCAAGTAAGTATGCCATTGGAATAGTTTATATTAAATAATGGCTAACATTTATGAAATAGTTTTATTTAATACAAGTACTTCAATATACTTATTTTGATAAAATAAATTATTTCAAACAGATGTGTATTTCAATGAAGTGATAGTTTTATTGAACGTTGTTATGTCTGGTGATTGATTTAAATAGAATAGATCGATATCTCTTTAGTAGCGACAAAATATGGTCAATCGGATGGAGGTCCGGACTAACGATATGGAAAATCACGGAAAGAAAAATGAATCTCTTTTCGTTTAATTATTTGTGTGGGTTCATTTGCGAAAAGGTGTTCCACAACCCTTCGAAGAGACTTGTACTGGTTGTTAAGGATTTTATTAAGTTGATAGAATAAGATAGTATATCACTTACTTACCTTTAATCGATCTTCTTCATTTAGAGGCTCGATCCTCTCCTCTGGCTCCGTTGTCTACCCTGCTTCTATGACGAAGTTGGCTTAGAGTAAAGGATAGATGGAGTCTTATACTATTTTTGAGTGAAGAATTTGCTCGTTGGTAAATTTAATCCTTTATTTGATCACAATTAATACACTAATTGTCGTTATTTGATATTTCTTTATACTTATGATTTAATGAACAATTTTATTGGTTCAGCAAAATTTGTTTGTGTCTTTAATTGTTCCAACGAACGCTTAAGCACCGAATTTAATAAATGTAAAAATATAATTCAACAATAATTTATTCAAGATATTACAATACTGCAAAATAATAAAATTTACTAAATCTAGAAATTGTAGATTCGATAGATAGAAAAAATTTCAGCGCAAAACAACCCGGAGGTACGAATTACTTGACCAGTATGACTATTGAACCTCAACCTACCCTTTGCCTCACGTTCTAAGACGGATATATGCAAACGGTATACGTACCTGACGACGGCCGATTCACGCGGGTCAAAGGATACAAAATTACTGATTCTGTTCCACGACTAAGACCTCGAGCTGCAATGCTCGAGTGTTTTTATATTTTTAATTAAATTTTGATGGGGAGTAATTTATTAATGTCATTGGTGGAAAATGACGTTTGATTCCTTTTGTCGGTTGTTCATTGGTCCATCATTATTTGCAATATCTTGGTCAACGCGTAAAGGCAGAAGGAGGTCTGTGTTTGCGCTGCGGTTTCGCAATTTTGAGAAAGAAGTGTCGGCAGTTCTACTTTTTATTTAAATTTGGCAATGAGTAATAATAATAATAATTTTGAAAAAATGTAGGGTGGACATAACAACGTCAATAATATTGATTCAACATAAGTTAACATTTTATTGAGTTGACATCCAAATAATTTAAATAAAATAAATCAAAATTACTATTAAATAGATTTTTTATCAAAACGAGTAATCTTTTATTTTGAATGAAAATTTATTGTTTTTGTTGAAAGTTATTGTTTTTTAAATCTCCGTCAATTTACTTGATTTAAGTCGATTAATCTTTCAGTTAAATAAATTTTTTTTATTAACTTTCATTGAGTTTATTATCTTGCATACCCTGACATTGATATTGAGGACAGGGTAAAAAAAATAAAATGCCGGTAATTGTTCTACATGGGGATCTTTTTCAGATCGGTTGAGTTTTTTTTTCAAGTATCAGGTCTCGAATGCTGGTCTTTGAGTTTATAGTCACGCGCTTTATTAATTGGGCTGCTGAGTCGCAGTATAAATGTGTTACTAAGTTGTTCTTATTAATGAGCTATTAATTTTCATCACGGGAATTTTAAAAATATTTAATTTTATTTTAGTATTTAAATTCATTTTTAGTACCGTGTACTGGGTGTGGTGCATCACTACAGAGAATTGCATTCAAACAGTAGAATTTTCGTTTTGAAATTTTATTAATAAAGTACGTTAATTATATAAAAGAATGAATGAATGAAAGTGAAATTAAATTATTTAAATATTACCAAAGTGATGATTCGCCCCAACGTAAATTTAGAAAAACCAGCGATTGCTGCTTTTAAACTGGTGATCTCGTCTTAACTTTTCGTATCAATTTCGATAATTTTTTTCTGTACTTGAACTTGATTTCCACTTTGATTTATATACAGCAACAAGTGCTGTATCTTCACTCATTTTAAATCATTTTTTAACAGCACTACCATTGTCTTATTCGACGATTAATATTTTATTAAAAATAAGAATATAAAGACAAAAAAAATATTAATTAAATAATAATTGATACAGAAAGTTAACACAAGACCACCAGTTTAAAAGCAGCAATCGCTTGTTCTTTCTAAATTTGCGTTGGGGCGAATCATCACTTTGGTAATATTTAAATAATTTAATTTTACTTTCATTCATTCATTCTTTTATATAATTAACCTACTTTATAAATAAAATTTCAAAACAAAAATTCTACTGTTTGAACTTAGCGCTATGTAAAAATGATCGCTGTAGAGATTTTCAATATGAGAGATATTTTTATGTAGAGATAGAACGATGTAATAATAATATTCTGTTGAGTTGTTGCGATGTAAAAATTTATCTGTAAAGTTGATTCGTGTAGGGAAAAACTTTGTGAGGTTTTATAATGTAGATAAATTCTCTGTAGGGGTGCACCACACCCCCGTGTACTCATAAAAATCTACTAGATCTCTCTATTTTACAAAAATTTCCCTTATTATTTGCAATTTTAACAAATACTATTACAGTAATTAATAAATTTAATTAATCCAAAGGTTTATTTTCTTCGCGCAAATTTCGATTGTTTTTTTAAGTTAATTTTGTTCTTACATTTTATTTCATTATTACCATAAAATTACTATCACATTTTATAAATATTTAAATGTCTACAATTGTATTAAAATCTATGAACTTTTTTTGTAAACTTAAATTTAAAAAATTAATTTTTAAAAATTCCATACCGGAAATTTAAACCAATTGCGTCAGGTTATTATTGAAAATACGAATTTTATTATTAACCAATTTCTAAAATAATAAAATGAAGACTTATATCAACGTAATTATTTATGAAACTGATAAATTTTTAAGTTAACTATACAATAACTTCTTGCAAGTGGATTACTACCACAGTTATCCAAATAAACTTAATTAATTAATTAACTTAAGTATCCATTTAGATTTATAATTTATGAAAATACTAACTTGAAGCAAATAATTTTAAATGCACAAATTTTTTTTCTCAGCAAACTCAAGTCGTAACCTAAAAAAAAATAATTAACGCCATCGTAATTAAAATGGAATATCACATTAATTAGTAATTAAATAAATAAAATAAAATTTAATAATTATAGTTCCAAAAGAGCAGCGAGCACGCCCTTTTCAGTGTATCAGTAGTCGACGTATTTACACAATTGACCCAATGCTTCGACGTCGTATCAAAACTTGAGTGTCCTGATCCTGAAATATGGAAGAGATATATGAAGAGATTCGCTAAGACTATTGTTAAAGTACTGATGTCATATTCGGATATTGTCAAGAGAGAATTCCCAGGTCACCTTAAAGACGAAAGAATTGTAAGCAATTAATAATATTCAATTAATTAAAAATTAATTACATTAAAATTTATTCATTTAAAGGCCTGTATATTAATGAACAACATTCAACAACTGCGAGTACAATTAGAGAAAATGTTTGAATCAATGGGCGGTGACAAGTTAGAAAATGACGCGAAAAATATTCTTAATGAGTTACAGCAACAATTAAATGGTGCTCTTGATGAGCTCGCGATGTTATTCGCCAAGAGTTTAGAACCGAGAATAACTGTTTCCGTCCGAGAACTCGGGGATCTTCTATTGGCGATAAAAGGAGGCGGGCAAGTTAATTTGACGCAGCCGGCACAGCGCAATGCGGTTGCTGTCGAGGCTGATGATGTTCTAACACCGCTAATGGATCTACTGGACGGTAGTTTAACACTTTACGCTCAATCTTGTGAGAAAACTGTACTCAAACGATTACTTAAAGAATTGTGGAAAATTGTTATGAGGATTCTTGAAAAAACTGTTGTCTTGCCGCCTATGACTGACAAAAGTGTAAGTTATTATTTATTCCATTATTTACGTACATTTGAAAGATATACTTTTTGGATTAATTCAAAATAATTATTAAAGCTAACACCCATGTTTGTAATAAATTTTTCATTTTAATTTATGACAAAAAAAAATTATGAGACTTAGATAAAAATAACTATAACTTTGTTAATTTTTAACTAAATCTTATAAGAAATTATCGTAAAACAAATGTTCTCGGACCGAATAGATATAAAAAAGTTTAATTTCCCAAAAAAAATATGAATTTTAATAAATAAAATTCAAAATTTACCATCGGAAATTTTAAAGTTATAAAAAAAAGACCTTTTTTGTAAGGCTTTAAATTATCTACAAAAAATTTATCTTCTGATTTTTTATAAAAGTAAACAATTACTGAGATATTGTTATATAAAATTTCCTAAATTCTATAATGCATAATGAGAATGTGATATTATTTGGATATGTTATGTAATACTTTAAATGTTGAACATCAAAATAATTTTCTTAAAATAAAAAAAAAAATTTTGTAGATGATGTTCAAGAATTTGACCGACAATGCGAAGAATCTTGCGGCAAATGCCAAGATCGAAGATATGTCTCGAATATTCAAAAATCACATGGCTGGAAAACCAGACGTCAAGAATGCTTTGAGTGGAGTAATGGTAACTCTCGAGAATCTTTCCATACAAAACTTATAATAGCTTTTCTTTAAAGTTCACACTTGGAAAGTCCACTAAAAAAAAACTTTTATATTTTCAGGACATATCAAAAGAAGTAGAAAAGAACTTGTCGCCGAAGCAATGCGCCGTTTTGGACGTCGCACTGGACACAATAAAGCAGTACTTCCATGCGGGAGGTAACGGCCTGAAGAAAAACTTTTTGGAAAAATCGGCTGAGCTACAGAGCCTCAGATACGCTCTCAGTTTATACACGCAGACAACGGATACACTTATCAAAACATTCGTCACCACTCAACAAAACCAGAGTAAGTATTCTCTATTTAAATTTAAAAATAATAAAAATTTAAAAAAAATAAAGATGTTGACAAATACTTAAACCCGCGGTCGGGATTTATCATAAATGTTCTGTAAAATGCGTAAATAATTATCGCGTATAAAAAACAGTGCCTCTGAATGATGCAACAGCCCTACGTCAACGTCAACGTTCCATGAGCAGTGATAGGGGTGATGATGGTGATGACGAAGGAATGGAAGGCTTAGAAGAGCCCCTTCGTCAAAGTAAACCGCCGCCTCTTAGACATGAAACTCGACAAGGTACCAGAGACAACAATCTGCTGAAAAAAAAAAAACAAAAAAAAAAGAAAAATTAAAAAATAAACATTGAGACCTTTTTATATCTGACTAGATCTATATTATTTTATTACTGCACACCTCAAATACTTACTCAGCTTACATCTACTTTTATAACTCACAGTATAAACATGCCCAAGTAAAAATTACTATATGTAATTATGACTTCAATATTATAACAATGTATATACTTTTACACATTAATTTTTAAAGGTTTACTTTATATATAATTTTATAGGCTGTCATAAATGAGTACATATAACTATATATAATCAGTATTTGTTTTACTGAACCATATACATATATAGTATAATTATATAGTTATGTAGAAATCTATAAATAGTCTGTAAAGTTATATATATATATATATATATATATATATATATATATATATATATATATATCAGAGTGGCTCGAAAAAACCAACTATTTTTTTTTTCGAGTCTCAAATGATAATTTGTTGATTTAACGTTTTAAGAACCTTATTGGCAGGGTGTGGAGTATAGGGTGGGGACAATCGAATCGATTGTAGCGCCTGCAGTGGACGAAATACGCGTTAAATCGCACTTGTCTTGTGAATAGTTAAATGAAAGCAATGTTAAAAAATAAGGACAAGTAGTTGTTGTGTTGTTAATTGCAAAAATACTGACAGAAATAGTAATTGCAAGTTTTATACATTTCCATCCATGATATTCATATTTGGCTAAAAATTATTACGGGGAATTTTTTAAATTACAAATTTTTAACCCAAAGTATTTTTAATTGTTGAGTTTTAAAATTTAAAATTACGAATAATTTAAATCACTTCAATTTCTTTACTTAATGCAAATTAATAATTTTAACTTTGAAAAAATTATGATTATAATTATTTTAACTCATTTGTTATTATGACTATTATTGTTGTTATTATTATTATTACAAGCTAACCTTATGTCGTTCAAAATATTATTTATTTTGTATTTATTAAAATTTTTTATACTTATTTTTTTCAGTACAATCTACTCTATATTTTTCCACCTTTCAAATGTGGTATCACACATATATTTCGCAATCTTTAAAAATTTTAATTATTTATTTATAAAAACTTTCCGTATTCTCTCTGTGCTTTTTGAGGATGATTTAATGCGGTCGACAGATGTCGTTTTCGTCGCGCACCTTGCCAATTCAAAAATCAGCCTGATAAAAGTTTTTGAGGTATCACTCAAGAATTTCGAAAATTCCAAAAACGATTAAAATTCGGTTTTTTTTTTTCTTCAAATTTTTTCTTTCTCGTGGCAGAGATGATTTCTGCCTGTAAAATCAATACCATGCTGAAAATTTTAGCTCAGAATATAGATTTTTAAACGTCAGTCAAGAATTTCGAATATTAGTTTATAATATGTAACTAATACTTTGAATTAATTTTTTTTTATATTATTCAATTATCATCATTACACGAAAATAAAACTTTACCTAACTGAAAAAATCCTGGACCGCCTTAAACAATAAAATTGGGTAAGATTCGAATAACAAAATATCTAGAAATTGAATTTGAAAAGGAAATGTGTGTAAATAACTAATTTTTTCTGTGTATCGGATTCTATTTTTCTTCATCAACATACAAATTGATAGAGAAAAAATCGACAAGCCTTAAGAGGGATGCGCACTTTTCTCTCTATTACACTCAAGTCCTCGAACGGTACTATCTTTGTTGCAATTGTGCAGTAAATGGAAACATTGGCCGAGTTTTTCTCTTAAACAATCGAATATTATCAAACAATTAAGACGCACTTCGCTAGATTAGACAGTAGTGCATCAATGCGCTGTCTGTATTTTGTATTCAAAAATTTTGTTTCCGAAAAAAACTCAGTCAAAAATATCTAATAATCCCTGTTTATTAATTTTTAAGCATCGCTCGAAAACGTTTCAAAGCCAGTACTCGGAAACATTATAAATTCTTGAGCGACGTTTAAGTACTTGAATTTTGAACTGAAATTTTCAAAATATTTATGATTTTATAGATAGAAAATATTTCTGACACAAGAACGAAAACATTTGAAAATAAAAATTGGAATTTCAATCATTGTTGGAATTTTCGAAATTCGTACGCGACCCCTTAAAAATATTTTATTGAGCTGATTTTTGAAGAGGGTTTTTAAAACATGCTACACATACAAATTTTTAAATAAGACTTTAAAAAAAGAATAGTCGATTTTTTTTGGCCACCCTAATATATATAATAATGTCGAGATAAATATCAATCTATAATGTTAGCAATTTATACACTAAAACTAGATCCATACCACGAGTTTGAGGTGTGCATTTTTGATAATTTTTTTTTATGATTTTACATTGTATCAATTGAGACGTTTAGTTTTTTTTTTATTCACGTAATAAATTGATTGAATAATTAATGGATTATTTACTTATTATTAGAAACTTCAAACATATGAATAAAGCATGAGTAATTAAATAAAAAATGTCTCGATTGTTAATCATCGCCGCTGAAGCTGTAAATGCTGTTGTTACTGCTAGAGAAATGGAAAAAAAGCTTCGCCGCCAAAGCAAATCATTAATCATACGACTTTAAATCGATAAAAGTATTTTTTCATACGGAAACGTACAATAATAATGAAATATTACTTGTAGGTTATCTGAACTAGAAGTAGCAGTAGTGTGTAAGATAAATTACTTTTAGGTTATAGATTATTTGTGGCTATATGATTATTAATGTACATATGACGATTACTGAGGTGTGATTATTTTTTCAGACACACTAGACAGTGGATCAGTGGGTGTATTGAGTCTCCAGGTGGATCTATTTACTCATCCCGGTACTGGAGAACAGAAAATCACCGTCAAAGGTTTTAAAAATAATTTAATTATTTATTTTTTTTTGGTTTATTACAATCAAGATATTGGTTAAGATATAGATCAGGGCTCCATATTTTTTCAAAGTTTTAAAATTTAAATAACCGTAAATTTGTAAATTAAATGAATCCGTTTAATCCGTTAAATTTTACGGCGGATTATTTTAAGGAATTAAAATTAAAACTAAAGACTTAAACCTTGTACCCTTGGTTTAAAAAATAGTGTCGATAAACTTTAGTATTTTAAATTTTACATGACAAATAATTATAAATTTATAAATAATATAATTATTTATTGCTGTAATATAGACGGTGACATTTGAAAGGTCAATCTAAAGTTTGCTAAAATTGATAACAAACTGAACAATTTAAATTGATAAACTTAAGTTATTTTATCACTGTATAGTATTATAGTAATATAAAACTCCGAAACATATAAGTAGATGCAAGCAATATGTTACTATGCATCTCCAGTTACTGCCGGACTAGCGCATTAAAGCTCGCTACAGTGTTTTGACTCGGGTCGTACTAACCCTATCCAAAAGTTCCCACAGGATCTATTCAAATGGATTAAAAACCGCATAAAATCCAATGGTATTGGTCTATACAAGTCTATTGGATTCTATGCGGTTTTTGACCCATTTGAATGGATTCTATGGGAACTTTTGGATATGGAATACCAAGGTACACAGAAAGAACAAGATGGTTCTGGCTACCATCCCGGATTATACTCAGTTACATCTGAAGTAGAAAAAAGTTTCAGATAATACCCAGTATAATCTAAATTGTACACAGTTCTATCTCGGATGTAACGGAGTTAAATCTGAGATACAACTGAGTCTAATCCAGATGTATGTGGTTACCATCTAGGATTGCAGCCAATATAATCTAGCGCTGTATAATCAGATATAACTGAATTAAATCTGAGATAGAACTGAGTACAATCTAGATTATACTGAATACTATCTGAAATTTTTTTTCACCCCAGATGTAACTGAGTATCATCCGGGATGATAGCCAGTACTATCTCGTTCTTTCCGTGTAGTCTAAGGCTGAGTACGCCAACATTAGCTATACTGATGAGTCCGTTGGCGTACTTGGGACGAACTTATCATCTTTCATAACCGCAAATAACTCATAGGTAATTGGACTCAATATTGTTGTTATTATTTAATGCTTATTAACAATTATTGTACAGCGTTTAGCCCTTTGCAGGACTTTATCAAGTACTGAAAGACAAAAGTAAAATAATTTATGAAATATATAAGATACTATAAATAATTTGTAAAAACTTAATTAGATGATTAATAAATTCATACCAATTCAACTTTACAATAAAATTCAAATTCA
Source organism: Microplitis mediator (assembly GCF_029852145.1). NCBI lineage: Eukaryota > Metazoa > Arthropoda > Insecta > Hymenoptera > Braconidae > Microplitis > Microplitis mediator. The sequence goes on along the minus strand of NC_079976.1, from coordinate 10,674,932 downwards.
AATTGCTAGTCATTTACCTCAATTGGTTAAACATTAAATGTCAGAACTATAATTAAATAACTGAGACATGAAATGACACAATATGTCTTTCTCAGTTCATAAATAAACATTCTTAATACACATAAACAATTATAAATTCCTAGTTATAAGTCACAAAATTATTAAAAACGGTTGACAACTAACGTCTCAATTAACAGCTGATCACATTTATAATTCACAGTAGTATTATTTAATATGGATCTATCTCATGCTAGCTTAAATTTTGCGTGTCTGATCTCATATTAATAGTATCATTAGACTTAATAAAACACATCTCACTGATGTTGCGTTTTTCCCAGTGTTTTTCATTATCCAGTACAGTAACTTTATCAAATAGAAACTGATGTCCAGTATTCAGATGATGTAAAAATAAAGCTGCATTGCTCACTGGTGGATCCCTGTTTGCTAATTGCTCTTGTCTCAATAGATTTATGTTTTTACAGTCATATTTATGCTGTGATATTCTTTTATGTAGGTGTTGTTTGATTTGACCAAACCAATTACCTATGAGTTGTTTGCGGATATCAAAGAATAAACATGAACCAACATAATTTAAATCTTTCATAACATTTATCACACTTTACACATATGACTTAAATCTTGATAGTTTACTTAACAATAAATTCATCCATTAACATTCAGTGTTACATTGTGCGATGACAATTTAAAACTTTGAAATAGAATATAATAAAAATAAAAATAAATCTAGATAAAAATATTAACAAATCGCATCAATTACGAGGTTTAATTATGTTGACTTCATACGCAATGCAATTTGTTATCTAATAATTAAAAAAGTATCATCAATTTGCCGTTACATGCTGATGGAATTTATCTAGCGCTATGTACTATAGTAAATAATTGCTTATTAAATATCTGCGGAGTCCTACTTTTATATAATTACCAAATTATTAACTTGTTAATCAATAATGTATGCACTAATATTAATTATTATTAATAGTAATCGACGCAAGCGATTTGAAGTGGACTGAAGCGTCATTCAAACCATTCGTTGAAGTTAATTTAATAGGACCTAATTTAGCCGAAAAGAAGCGAAAACACGCTACTAAATCAAAGAGTGGTCTGTCGCCGAAATTCCAGGAGACTTTCGACTTGTAAGTTGTAACTTAACTCAATAAATACATTAATTAATCAACTAATTATTAAAAATAAATTACAGTATGATTGGAAACGATCAGCAGCTGCTTGATTACCTAGAGCTCCATGTCTGCGTAAAAGACTACTGCTTTTTCGCCCGCGACAATCGTCTAGTCGGTGTGGCCATAATCCAATTAAAGGACATCGCCGAAGAGGCTTCACGTCCTTACAAACTATCACTAGGTAAAAGAATACAAATGGACGAAACCGGTTGGACGATACTCCGAATTCTGTCGCAGCGAAACAACGACGAGGTTGCCAAGGAATTTGTTAAACTGAAAAGTGACATCCGGCAGGAAAACCCACTACCCAATCCCACTTGAATAAATATTAATAAATATAATTAACTAAATACCAAGTTCTTGAGCTTTGAAAGAGCTCCAGATCCATAACCTGTAACCCAGATAAGGTTATAACGCTTCGAGCTACCAAAGTAACAACAACAATAATAATAATAATGTTAATAATCATAACAACAGAAAGATTATTTAGACTTGAAGACATAAAAAGTCTTCGCAGAACTGAATAAATTTCGATCGCACAATCATAATATCAATAAAATGGCGTCGTTTGGATTTATTAAGATGGCGATCACATCGATTTATTATTTAAAAAAAAAAAACCTAAAAGACTACGCAATAAATTCGGTGTATACCGAATTAAAAAAATAATAATAATAAATAATAACCTTTAATGTTATAAAAAAAAAACAATAAACGTTCGATCGTAATTAAATATATAAAGATAAATAATAAATGAGAACAGGATTACGACTGTAGATATAATTGCGAATTGTTGGATAATTTTTTTCTAATCAATTAAAAAAAAAAAAATAAATAAATGTTTTAAATAAACATTTGCGCACGACCAAATAAGGCGCGTCCTGACGTCATTCATGACGTGCCGATAGATTTATAATAGGCCCTGTTAACTTCTTAACCTCAAGACAGAGAATACTCCTTCAAGACACCGAGTACAGAATTTGAAAACAATAAAATTGAATTAAAATTTGTGTGAGGTTTAAGATTTAACAACTCGAATGTATTTAAATAAAATAGGTTTAATCGTTGGCTCTCATTTTTTCCATCGTTTTTAATCCAAGACTAAATTCGACATGAGATAAATATTATAAATCATCTTATAAGTTTCTACAATGTAGTTAACGTCTAGATAATTATTATTATACATAATAAATATTAAATATTCGCCAAGCTTATTCAGATGCTGATAATTATAACAACTGAATGAGTTATTTATTAATCGAGATATTTATTATTGATAATTAACTATTACATTAATATAAATAATATAGGAGCGATGTTTCGATACAAACGCAGTCTCGCTCATAATTAAAGTGTCTATTTTCTCTGCAGCCTAATAAAAAAATATATATTATTATCGTAATCGTAACTTCAATGTAGCCGCCATTTTGTTAATGCCCAAAGCTGATTCGTTAATCGGCTAGTTGACAAACAGTTGGCTAGATGGCGTCCTAACTGAGATCTGTAATAAATAGTTATAACTAAAAATACTTAAATAATTAAGGCAATCGCCTAGCAAAGCCCGATATTGTTATTTAAATTATTTTTCCTTCGCTTCTCTTGTAAGCTTAATGAAAAAAAAAAAAAAAGAAAAAAAAATATATCTCGTATATTCTGTGATAATTACTCTTAAATAATATTAACACTACACGTATCACAATCCTATTTAAACAGATATGGAATATATATTGAAAGAAATAATATAAATAAATATATAATTAATTGATTAATTAATTAAATACTTCCCGTGCCGCGAAAATAACACAAGGGAACATAATATACAAATAAACACTTCCTGCAAATTGGTTATATTTTATCTTATGTTTGAACGTGAGAGTGGTTCTGAGTCCCGAGTTCGAGTCCCCGAGCCGTTAAACGGCAGGAATTTGAATTATAAAAAAAAAAAAAAAATAGGATTGAACAGACTGTTGACCAAGTTTTAAACTTAAAAATTTAATTATATTTAAATTTAAATTAACACAATTGTTGACAATACTTATCGCTTGAAATATGACATTAGAGTAAGAATGAGTTTTATTTAATCGTATAATTAGTAAAAAAAAAATTTAATTTCAAACTTCTTATAGAGAATGTTGTAACCGCCTGAGAAAAAATACTCAGATATGATCACATAAGATCAGATATAAATTCATACATAATGATGCATAAAACTGAAATCTGATCCGACATGAATAAATGTGACCACGCATCATAGCCCCACCTAATATCATGTATGGTCACATTAAGCTATAGTAGCTTCAAATATGATCATATATTATATCAGTTATAATTCACCATAATGTCCGATATGATCACACATAACTTTAAAATATTGAAATATGCATGTGATCATATATAATCACGTATGATCATATATATTCAAGTCTAATAATACATGAGTATACAAATTTCTAAGCAATGGTTATCATAATATTAACTATATATGAGAAAATATGATCATATTTGATCACGTATTAAGACTCAGATTTGATCATATATAATCATGGCTATTTATGTATGATCAAATAGGACTTTTTTCAAAATTTGATCATATCACAGTATTCAGGCATAGTAATATATATGTTCATATATGGATATATGATTATATATGATCTGATTATACCTGTTTCATAACGTAGTCAAATCTGAGTATTTATACATGATAATATGACCACAGAGGGAAATTCGATCAAACCTGAGCATTGATATGTGATCATTCATGAATATTTTTACTTAGGAGGCATTATTTTAAGCTAATATTTAAAATACTATGTATATGTACACACTTATCTAAAAAATTGAAGAAACAAAAAACTTTTTAAATTTTTTAGTGATTTTTGGAAGGCTGTATTTTCGTGAAAAATGGTCTACTCTAAAAATTAAAAAAAGCAAATTGAAGCTTGAAATCTCTAGTTTGAAGATCTTCTAGCAAATTTTTTTTGAGCCCAAGTTATTGTGTAAACACAAGAAATAGATCGAGACAAAAATTTTCTAAATTTTTTGGATTTGATTAATAGGGCTACGGGCCCGGGAAAATTTTTTTCAAGAAAATCAATGCATAGCTCGGTTAGGAACTTTATTCAGCTACAATTTGCTTTTTCGTTGTCTCTGTACAACAATTTGTAGCTGAGATATCGGTCTTCAAATAAGGATGGATCCTTTTGTCTTTGATTATCGATATCTCAGCAACTAATGGTTGCACAGTAATTTTGAGGGCAACAGTAGAAACTCAAATAAATTCGCCGCAAACCTAATTTTCGATTTAAAAAAAATAGAAATTTCATCCCTAATATCGATTTGAAACACATACGAAAAATGACTTCTTATGGTTTTTTAGTCGATCAACCGCTACTGTACAAATATTGATGAAGAGGTTGACATTGCCAGTTGATTTTACAGCTTAATGTACCTTCAAAAGCTCTGTAAATTTTCAAATCGATCCATTGAATCGTTCGCCTGGACCGATTGATGAAAATTTCACAAAACAATTAAAGGAACAAGCTTTGTCTCTAAATTTGTAATCATCATCAAAATAAAAAAATGATTTTTTTCGACTATTCTTACAGTTTTGAGTTACTTTCTCAGCTAATGTAAGGTAAAGAGAAAAAAAAAATTTCATTATAAAAAAAAATTTGGGCTTATTTTCTTCAAAATTTCACGAAGAAAAAAAGTCCTGAATTTTTATTTTTGGAAATTTTTTTTTTTTCTTTACCTTACATTAGCTGAGAAAGTAACCCAAAAATGAAAAAAAAGTCGAAAAAAAATCGTGTGACCTTGACAAGTCAGTTATAAAGCCCAACCTCTCCGCTTCGCATTCGGGGCGTGCAAAATCATTATTTTATTTTGATGATGATTACACAATTTAGGAACAAAGCTTGTTCCTTTGGTTGTTTGACAGTTGATTGACTAAAAGACCATTAAAAGTCATTTTTTGGACGTTTTTTAAATGGATATCAAGCATGGAAAAAAAAAGTTTTTCTGCCCTCTGGCCGGAAATAGTATAATACATACCTAGGCCAGTAAAATACGAAAAGTCTCAGACCAAATGTTCGTCAGCCTCGGCCAACAATTACATGTGATCTGAGATTTTTCTTCTTTTACTGGCCTAGGTATGTAATATACTATTTTAAAATTGAAAATCAGGCTTGCGGTGAATTTATTTGAGTTTCTACTGATGTCCTTAAAATTACTGTGCAACCATTAGTTGCTGAGATATCGATAATCGAAGACAAAAGGATCCATCCTCATTTGAAGGCCGATATATCAGCAATAAATTGTTGTACAGAGACAACGAAAAAGCAAATTGTAGCTGAATAAAGTTCCTAACCGAGCTACGCATTGATTTTCTTGAAAAAAAATTTCCTGGGCCCGTAGCCCTATTAAACAAATCCAAAAAATTTAGAAAATTTTTGTCTCGAGCTATTTCTTGTGTTTACACAATAACTAGGGCTCAAAAAAAAAATTTGCTAGAAGATCTTCAAACTAGAGATTTCAAGTTTCAATTTGCTTTTTTTAATTTTTAGATTCGACTATTTTTCACGAAGATACAGCCTTCCAAAAATCACTAAAAAATTTAAAAAGTTTTTTGCTCCTTCAATTTTTTAGACAAGTGTATATAATTGAAACACGCACACGTAACACAAATATATGTATATATCGCATACATTTCATAACATGCGGAATTGTCGAGATATGAATGATTACCACTATTTTTTTTAAATCTATTAACTAACTTTTGTCTTTCACGTTCACTTAATAAATTAATTAATTAATCCATTTATTAAAAACTTTTATTATATTTTATAATTAATTTATCTATTGATTAAGTCCCGCGTGTATCGAAACATCGGACCGTAGGGAATTGAATGGCGATTACGTTATAATTTGAAAATAAAAAAAAAAAATATTAATAAAAACATAAATATAACAAAAAATGGTTAATTGACTGAATGTTAAATGTGTTATTAAATATTTTCATCTCATTAAAATTACATGAGCTAGTTATCACACGTACCAAAGAAATAATTATAATAATAAATAATGATTATTAACGTTAATTGACGAGTAAGTGATAAGTGTAAATTTATTAATAACTTGGAATATCGTGGAATTTTTGAAATAAATAATAATGATATATATAATAATGATTAAATAAATAAATAATAATATATCATTAATTTTTGATCACTGTGTTCCATATCAATAGGTATTCTATTAACGAGTTAAGTTATTCAGTTTTCATTTTTTAATTAACGATAGAAGTGTAACTCGTTAATGGGAATATCTAAAAGCCTCGAAATCCAAGTTTGGATTTAAAGAAAAGTATATATGTATAATATTCATATATATATATATAAATTATAATCCTGGTTGTTATCAATGGAATTAAAATTTGTCCCGTTAATTGTACAATAAAATTTTTATTCCGAATATAAATATATAAATATAAATAAATAAACAAATAAATATAAATATATGAGTGGTGAGATTTTAATCGAAGCTAGTGCTTATTTATTAATAAAAATTGTCTAGTTAATGAAAGTGCTGGCTGGTTAAAATTTAACTGCTGTAAATTATATATATATATATATATATATATATATATATATATATATATATATATATATATATATATATATATATATATATATATATATATATATATATATATATATATATATATATATATATATATATATATCATGTCATTTCACCGGAAAATATTAATAATAATAATGTTTTAATAATAAAAAATGAATAATGAATTAATAAGGAGCCACGGCGTTGATCGAGTTTAAAACTATTGCGAATTTGGCTTTCGGCAACACACGCACGTGTAATATATTAATACATTTTGAATCACATTTTAAATTTAAAGGTAAAACAATATTGCACATACGATTGCACACATTATACATGCTATCATAACGAATAATAATAATAATAATATTGATGATAATAATAATATGATAATGGTGAATTTTAAATAACGCTGTGGTCGACTCGCTATTGTCCGCGCTCTAGAACAAATTACAGTGACATTTGTAAAAAGATTAAAATATACTCTGAAAGTCTAATTTACTGTCATTCATTTTTCCTGATCCTTTTCTGTTATTATTCAATTTTTATTCATCAATACTTTTATAAATGGTACGTACTTTTAGACGTAGATATAAGTAATGACACATCTATTAAGGCCTACTCTAAACGCAGTCTGAAATTTATCAATAATATCATTGCTAGTTAAGTATTCTATAATTTGATTATAAACGAATCTTTCTAAAGATTAAGATACTGTACATAATAAAGAAATTGGTCTGTAATCTGAATTATTAACAGGACTACGTACTTCTGATAAAGGCAATATATAACATCGCTTTCAAACTGCTCGAAATGTATCCGAAGCCAAAGAGCTATTGAACAGGTTGGTAATAGAGCACAAAAAACAAGGTAAAAGAATCTTGTACATTTTTATTTCAAAAACATCAGGTTCCATCAAACTAGAAGTAATCCTCATAATTGCCCCTTTGATGTCAACCATAGCTATTTTTTTCAATGAAAAATTTTAATATTTCACTTGGACATCCTCTTGAAAATAGTCAAGAGAACTTCCTAAGACCTTAAAACGTCGATATTCGTTCCAAACTCGATTTCCGAAAATCGAATCAAAACCAGTAACTTGCCTTTTTTTTTTAATTTTAAATTTTCTTAGTGGGAAGTTAGAAAAGTTAATTTGCCGCTCAGTACCATTAGTCGCTCACTTTAACTGTTTAATGGGTTTTTTATAATTTTTAGAAAAAAAATTTTTTATCGATAAGTAATTATTTGTGAATCTAAATGTATTAAAATTAATTATTAACATTATTTTTCAAACTAAAATTTTATTCTAATACTTAAAACTACAAAAAATAACGGTATTAAAAAAATATGGTTTTTCATTTTATTTAATTATTTATATTGAGTGATTTAATCTCACTCTAATGGAAAGTGGGCGGGTATGGGGGCTTTTACCTCACTACAGAAATTGGTTTCCCGAAAAATCCAGCCGATTGATAATATTGACATTTCTTCGATTTTTTCGATCAGAAACAGACTGAGAAAATCCATTTGTTAATAAAATTAATTAACAAAAACAAGAAAAGTTAATATGACGATACCTAGGAAATTGGCTTCACAACAAATTCAAAAGATTTGTAGTATTGATATATTATCGATTTTTTTTTATTTTAATTGATTTTCAATATAAAAAATTTAGAAATGTTTCGGTCTATTTACCATCGGATGCATTTTGGCGGAGAGAGAGCGCGCGTACAAGGCAACTGGTTGTGCGAGAACAAGAGATCCGAGCGCCCGGCTTGTTTTTTTGCTAAATCTCGTGAATTATTCCAGATAGGAAAAAAAACTTCAACATTTTTTTGTGCATTTTTTCATTCTGAAGAATTTTTAAAAATAAAAACCCTCATCAAATCAACGGTTCGAGAATTATATCGATTTAAACAATCAAACTGTTAAGAAGAATCATTTGCTCCACTTTTAAACAAAATGGACTAGATTTTGGTGATCCTCGGCCCAAAATACGTAAGAAACCGTTGCTAAAATCCATGGACAAAAATGTATACGGACCTTACTCTTCAGGCGAAGGAATATAAACCGTACATAGGGATTAATAGAAAGAGCAAAAGAAAGATAAATGGCTTGAAGAGATGGCTATATCTATATGACACCCCCGCGAGAGCAGACGGATTATTTGGAGTGGAAATACGGGGGTGGAAAAGAGCTAGGGGAGAAAGGGAGAAAGGAGGTCAATAAAAATACACCAAATCCAAAATTTTTTTTTCGTAAAAAAGTTCGAAAAGTTAGCTAGAGAAGAGAAAACGAGTGTAGCAAATAAGTAGGAATAAGGGATAAACTAATAGTATAAAAAGTCTAGCCAGGGCAAAGATTAGGAAATAAGGAGCCAGAAGAGAAAAGAAATAGTAAGGTAAGCTAGTCAGCTCGAGACGCAGACCGATGTCAAAATTCAAGAGTAGAAGTAATTTATTAAATATATGTCATATATTAAATAAGCAGCTTGCAAAGCAAAAGGGAAGTTGCGGATTTGACGTTTGTATACAAAGTTATCAACAGTCTAATAGACTTACCGGAAACACTTGAAATGTTTGGGTTTGTTAGCCCTAGACCTGGTCTCAGGATATCTCGACTACTCTACACTGTCAAATCGAATAAAAACTACGTAGTTCATGGTTCACTTAACAGAATAGCAAGACTAGTCAATCGAAATTGTTCGGACATCAACTTTTTCGGCAATACAATTGCCTCATTCTCAGCCAGTACCAAGAAGTTACTTTTGCAATACGAATAATCAACAATATTATCTTTATGTAGTGTTATTTTTCTTTTGAGATTTTATAATTACATATATCTTTTTATCATTTTATATTTCATTAGCGATAACCGATTGACGTTAAAATAAATAAATATATACCCAAGTAGAATAGGGAAGAGAGTTACTTAAGACTAGATGTACAAAGTATTAAAAGAAAATATAAGTTAAAGTTTAGATGTAAAAGTGAAAACAAATGGAAAATTGTAAAAAAACGTAAGTTGTAGAATAAAAAGGCAATAAATATTATTATCATTATTGTTAACAGTTCTAATATATCAGGATTTCAGCCAACAGAATCACGATTTAAAATTTCAGATACAAAAATTTTACTTAAGGAGGTTCGACCGAAACTAGTGAGTCAAAGTAGTGTTTGAATTTATTCGTTTGCTAAATTCTCCTAATAATTATAAAAATTCATTATTTTAATTTATAATAACATAACGAATTCATAAATTTATATTTTTTACTTATTTAATTAAAGAAAGTAATGAAATTACTTGGTTATTTTTGACTCATATGATTTAATAAAAAGATTTGGCAACAGCGCGTTCTAACTTCTTACACATCGATATTCAAATTAGAGCGGGAAAAATTAATTTCTAATCTCGTCTCTGATTAATATATTTCTATCTTTGTTTTTTCTCTCAGCTGCTTCCGCGACGTTGCCAAACCCTCAATAATATGTATCTCTGTCGATAAACGAGATTAAATAATAAAGTTTAACTTGAATTATTTAAATAACTACAACGGTAACACTATATTGTTAAAATTTTATCATATTCTAAAAATATTTAAGTTTATGGCATGTGGTTTTTTATTTCTTAAACTTGGGAGGTTAATAATGAAAAAAATTGAATAAGTCATGACGGAAGCTTGTCCGCCATAAGAATCTGTGTATAAGAACTTTAAAAACATCATTTTTAAATCTTTTTTCTAAAAAACTAGACGGTGGATCATATTCAAATTTTGAGAATAAATAGATGAAGTACTTCTTTACATGTATACTAAGTGTCAAATCTTAAAGTTGGAAAATTTTTTTTACGTTAGATTCGGTCGAACCTCCTTAAGTAACTGACTTATTATCAAAACCACCTGGTGAATTTTAAACTCAGATTATTTATGAGTTAAATATCACAAAATTTTCATTCCGAAGGTTTCTTCAACCAATGGAGCCATGATTTCAGTAAGAAAATTAAACGAAATAATAGTAAACTGTGAATCGGGATTAAACTTACTGGACGGAGATGTTGATGAGTTCAATAAAATATACGACCAATTATAATGATTTAATTATTCATATTTATTGTGACAAATACAATAACTTATCTTTTCCTGTCACCATAAATCCATCTATTGTATTTTTAAATTATTTATGAATTTAATCCTCTGATTTTTTATTGTACATTATTTGAATATTTATTATGATGACTTGTATCTCAAGTGATTACCAGCCAGGACCGCATCCTGAAAAAAGTAATTGACGTAATGAAATCTAACCTCTGATGGATTATACATGATTAAATAATTAATTAATCGAGATGAATATGATTAGTTATCAAGTAAATAATACCTTGGGTTTGGTATGTGGTCCACCACGAGGATGTCGTCCGACAATATCTCTCTTTCCATTTTCAAAATCAGTTGCAAACAACCAAATAGTATTTGCAACCATTATACATAAAGCATACACTGAGTGATCAACCATTTTTATATCCCACCGAGTTGGTTATATAGTTTTGGTGTATTAATTAACTAATCAGAGAGGTTTATTGTTATAATTATAGGTAATATTTACACAAAGACCTTCAACAGACAATAGACTGATGAAGTATGGAAATGGAGATTCTAGGCTCTAAAGTTCCCGAGTTGTAGGTCAGCTGGTCGTATCGTATGCAATATATTTTTTACCGATGACAGCGCCAATCTTCAGAGATGAATTTTTTTTTATTCCGGTCGATAAAAAAGTTTTTGAAATTATTAAATAATAACAGTGAAAAATAATATTAATAATAAACAAATAAAAAAAAATTTCAATGAGTGTGAATGTAGCAGACACCAGACAAATTTAAAATTATTAATAAATAGAGTAATTAATTAGTAAAATTAAATTTTGAAATTAATAAGTGGCTTTTTATAAATATAATTTTTTAAATTATTTACTCTATTTATTTATAATTTTGAATTTGTCTGATGTCTGCTACATTCATACTCATAAATTTTAATTGATTAAATATTTTAATTAAAATTTAACTTATAATAATAATAGTAATAATAATTAAATAAAAGATAATAAGGATTTTATTAATTAATATACGTATTTTTAAACAATCATTAATCGCTATATATTTATCGAATGATTTTAAACGAAATAATAATAAAATAATTATAATAAACATTAATTAATATTCTATTAATTGGATTAACATAAGCACAAAAAAATCAAAATTATAATTATTAATAATTAATAAAAATGTACACAGGAAGCTTTTAAATAAAAAGAATTTAAGGCAGTAATTTAATTGGTAATTCAGTGCTGTATTTATTTTTAGAGAAAAATTTTATTTTAGGTTTTTTTTTCTTTCATTATTCTATTGATTTTAAGGAATTTAGAAAAATTATTTAGTTTGAATTTTCAGCTGAATTTAAATATAGAAAAATATTTGAATTTGAATTAAAATAACTTTTTAATTATTGAATTGAGACAAAAATTTGTAAGGATCTTTTATGTAGGAAATTCAAATCTACACAAGTTCGTAAAAGAGTATTTTTTTCGGATTGTTAATAAATAAATTTAAAGTACTCGGTGTGTACTTTCGAAAATTTAGTAACTAAAAAATTTTCAGTCTCAATTAAAATTTGAAAAAAAAAATGTATGACAATAATTTGTTGGGAAATTTAATTTTCTACAATTTTATTTATCTTAAAGTTTATTCTTTCTCCAATACGTCAGCTACAATTATCTAATTACGATCTAAAAAAAATCAAAATAAACAAAACCTAAAACATTATAATCTCTAAAAATAATAATAGCTCATTTCGTTACCTTGTTATCACGATCTCATGACTCATTCACGAGCATTACAAAATTAAAAAAAAAAAATAAATAAAAAAAAATGTTCGTTGATTGTATCTTTAGTAGAAAAATCTTCAGGTTGAGCTCTGAAAATGTTAATAAAGGGTCAACGAGACAATAATTAACGAAATAATTATTTTTAAAAATCCTCAATGTCCAAATCATCGCTGTATTAGCATAATTATCATCAATAATTAATAATTAATAATAATAATAATTAATAATTAACTTTATCTATCGTACATAAAACAATAACACTAAAAGTTATTTTTAAAATCTGAGTAACCTAGTATTGAATTTTATCATTTGTTTACATAATAAATTTTATTTAAACGCACGCTTACCAACTAATTGCATACGATTTATATTTATAATTTTTAAATTGTATCGTTTTAATTATTATTTTTTTTCTTTTTCTTTTTTTTTTTTTTAAATATAATATTCTATGTCGCATATAAAAAACAATTACTTAATTATTTTATAATAGAGTACAAGATCGTTCCTTAATTAAGTTAGTTCTTGTTTTCTGCTTTTCTTTTTTTTTATTATTTAATATAATTATAATTATTTATTTATTTATATATATAAACTTAAGACCTCGTTAATCACTTAATAAACTTTTCTTCGTTCTCGATAATTTAAATTTTAAGTTTCCAATAAAAAAATTAAAAAACAAAATACCGCGGCCAAATAAAAGTTATTGCACAGCTGAAAAAAATTTTTTAAGTATTTTTAAAAAACTACTTTTGATTATTAATAATAATTAAATTTAATGATAATTTTTAAATTAAAAACTTGAGAACGAGGAAACGATTGTGAACCCCGCGACAAAGGATTAATTATTTAATTCCCATATAATTATTTGCCTCTTCGTTGACTACCAAAGACTGTTTTATAGACCAAGTGTCATTTTGGTTGGCAGATTTGAGCGTGTTCACATTTTTATAATTAATAAGTTAATTAATTATTAATATATTTTTTTTTTTGTTTGTTTTATTAAATTTTTAAAATCCGTTTAAATTCTTGTGGTGTGAGATCGTTGAGTATATATTTATATATCACCGACAAAAATAATTCGCGTTGACTCTAGCTGAAGAGGCGCGCTACATCGCGAAGTTGTTGCATCAATAATATTGTCTGCTCCACGTTCCGTCTCCGCATCCTAAAAGATCTTACTTGTAAAACAAACCAGTACAAACCAATACAATCCATTAGCATCAATCACTTGGACTCTCCGGCAATATTTTTTTTTAAATTTAATTAATAAATTTTAATTTTTTTTTTTTTATTCAACTAATTGGCCAGTACCCATACCCATAACAATAAATATTTATGTAGCGCGTCGGATAAAATAATTTCGTTGCTGGCTGAGTCCATCGTATGGTATCGATTGTCAGGCACTTTCCTTGAAGATAAATACGAGATCACTCACCACACTCGGGCAGGTTGAAGAACTGGACGTGACAGCAGAGGCAGGCACCGTCAATATTGAATAATATTATCCACGACTGCAAATCCACAGGCTCCTAAACCCGCGCTTGACATCAGACGGACTAATTCTCGAACGTGAGATATTGCGACTTCTAGAGGTGGTCGTCGTGGAAGATTTGTTGACTCTAGTTAATAAAAATTCATTATTTATTAATATGATATTTTTATATAAATGGGCGTAGATAAAGATTAAGATGTCAATAAAAAAAAAATCCATTTTTGAGATATTTGTACCCAGTTAATCCTTAGTAACTAAAAAAAATTTTTTTAAACCATAAAATCAAAAAAATTCTTGACACGAATTAATTATTAGGGATAATTTGAATTTAAATACTAGATTGCAGGTCATTCATTAACTAAAATAAAAATTCAAGTAATTTGGTACGTCATTGCAAAAATACTAAATAAACTTTTCTTACAAGTTAAAAATTTATTTGTGATTAATTTTTTACGTTACAACATTTCTGCTGTAATTATTTTAGTAGTACAGTGTCAAGTTACTTTAGATTAACTGGATTTAATCATCAAGTATGGTCAGTAATTTTCTAAAACTGAGTCAAGGATTATGAAACATTTTTGAGATTCTTCTCGGACGTTAAGTAATAAAATAGCATAAAAGTAATTTGTACTCAAATAATTTCGAGATAAATTTAATTGAAAAAGATTTGTAATCTTCAAATGCAATTTTCTCAAAATGACGACTATGTTAGTTTCCACGTTATTCCTTATCTACGTATATATTATTTTATTATTTAATTACCTAAAATTGCAGAATTTAATCTAGCACAAACTGTTTCACGTTCTTGCGGATCCAATTGCCAGCCGACGGGTGAATTCCAGGGATTTGAATACGCTAATAAACTGAATGCATCTTGAAGCATTTTTTTGTTTCCCTCATTTTTACCATACGACTGTCGAAGATGAATTGATTGTGAATACAACTGACGACCAAATTCAAGCATCTTCTCGATTGCTTGTTTATTACCACCACACAATTGTTTTTTATTACTTAGTTTTGTCGTTTGATTATTATCTATACTGTTGCCGTTTTGTTGATTTTGATTGGCACTGTCTATTTCTATAAAATTATTTTTTTTTATTAATACTTTTTTTTAAATAATTTTATTGTAAGAGGACCGCTTTCTTTTAAAATAATTAAATATTTTTTATACTTGTTCTGCACTCGCGCAGGAATCGCGACCACGATTTGCGCGTTATTTCTACGTAAAATAGTATATTACACACCAAGGGAGGAAAGTAGGGCATTCCAACCCGCGTGTATAATTGTCTACCCGAGCCGAAGGCGATTCCTATCTTGCTTCCTATTGTGTATACAATTTTTCACTAGATCTGTGCCTAAGTTTAAATTTTCGCCTCTGTTTGCGGGAAGAATAACGCATGCATTGATTTTCATCATTTGTTTTTTCATAAACAAATAGAACGAGATTCTTCCCTCTATACAGGGCAGGAATGTAAACTTTCAGTGAAGGTATAGTGAAAAAATATATCCCTCTATACTTTATTCGCGTACCTACACTGAAAATTTGAATTCCTGCTCCGTTTAGTGGGAAGACAGTTGTACTTTTCTTTTATGTAATTGCCTTACGAAGACGAGAGTAGCAAACACGTAGATTAGGACATCCGACCTTACTACGTGGTGTACATGCTATTTTTCACCAGATCTGCACCAAAAATTCAAAGAATGGCGTATGCTCTAATTTTTATCATTTTTTTTCTCATAAGATAAAACGAGACTTGCCCTGTCTAGACAGGGCAGGAATTTTAACTTTCAATGCAGATTGAAATATCCTACTTTCTTCCCCTGGTATATAATATCCCTAATAGCACAGTTTGCTTAGCAAAAGTTTACTTTACAAAAGTTTCCTTGAATTATTCGTCAAATGTCCGTCAACTTCGGGCTTTTCCGTTTTTGACGACAATTTGTATACAACTTGGTATACAATTTGACGTAAATTTACTACCCGAATTAGAATGCAAATTCACTTCAAAAGTTGTATATAAATTGTCTTCAAAAACAGAAAAGTCCGAAGTTGACGGACATTTGACGAAAAATTCGAGGAAATTTTTATTAGAGTATTTTCTAGTAAAAAAAAGTTACTTCTAAATTAAGGATAAATTAACCGCGAATTTTTCTTTCCAACTTTTGCTGTCAAACTGTCGACAAATTCGGGCAGCGAATTTCGGTAATTTCAATTATCAAATTACTGTCAATTTCAAGCTAAAGTGGCTATTAGGGATACTATTGTTTCTTCCCAAGGGAAAATACATGTTGCACGACTCATGATGCGAAGCATCAGAGTGTGCTTTACGATCTTTGCAATTTACGCATTCACTATTATTTGTCTAATAAGCTTTTAGATATTGACAAGCCACGTCGAATGCCACCTTGACGATCAAAATCGGTTCATCCGTTCAAAAGTTACAGATATTTACATGCGTACGTACATACATACATACATACACTCGGACATCATATAGAAATTAGTCAGAATAGCTTCCCAGAACCTCAAAACGTCAAGATCTCTTAGAAATTCGATTTTCGAAAATCGGACCTAAACCAATAACTTCTCGAATTTAAAAAAATTTACAATTTTCTCAGCGGGAAGTTAAAAATGTACTCTCAAATCTATTAAAAAAGATAACGGTCCCCTTAAATATTCAATAAATAAAATACCCATGTCAATATCTTCACCATTACACTTGTAACCATTTGAATTAGGACTACCATTCTGATAACCATTTGTTGTATTTTTCAATCCATTGATATTATTAATCGTTGGTGTATTACTTTCCATTTCCATGTCAACGTCATCTTCTATTTGTCCATTTATAAATTGTTGATCCGCGGTACCATTCAATGTATTATTTAGATTCATTTCTTCTATTGTACCGTTTGATGATTTGCTGTTATACGCTTTTGTTGATTGTATTACACTTGTCTGATTATCGTTACTTGGATTTGTATTTATATTTATACTAGTATTTGTATTTGTATTTGTATTGGTGTTGGTGTTAGGATTAATATTAGTATTAGGATTAGTATTGGTATTGGTATTAGCGGATGTAGTCGAAGTCCCAATAGTTTGATTAACTTCAGAATCACTTCCGTTAACCATTTCAACAAATTGACGACACTTTAAAGCAAACATTAAATTTGGATCTCGATCTAATAGACCTGGATATAACCGAGACGTGAGGTCTATTGCTTCACCCATACGACCTGCTAGTACGAGCTTCAAAATTTCTGTAAATTAAATCAGTTAGTCAGCAAAACTTGTTTTTTTTTTTTTTAATTCAAATACAGAATATGGGTTTTATACTTTGTCTATTTTTAATTGAATTAAAATCTTCTTCGAATACTTGTCCTGTGCTTGTGGCAAATGCTTCGGCAGTGTCACAGTAACCGTGATGGACAAGATACGTTGATACCATCCTAGTTTTTTTTTAAATTATTAACTATTCAAATGACTACTAACAGCTTTCAAGTTATTTTATATTCTAGGGTATTATTTTTTTAAAATTAATTTTATGAGTTAATAGAAATTTAAGGGTGTAGTCTAGTTGGTGTAAACAAGTACTGTTTGTGAGCAGCAAACGAAAGTTTTGAGCTAGAAGAAGGCACTTCATATTTAGTAGGCATCACAGATTAAATTTTGGTAAGATTTTGTTATGATTTTTTATTTAAAAAACTTTGAACGCGTTTTTCTCAAAACAACGGTTTTTCGGACGCACATTCTGCACATAAGTCCTTACAAAATAGGGTATTATCATGTTAAAATTTTGATTTTTACTACATTTTTTTTTTACAAATAAGAGTAAAAAAAACACTTTTTTCAATTTTTTTGGTTTTTAAATTAACGAAATTAGTTCAAAATTATTATCTGTCGCCTATTTTGTAGTCATTGTCATACCGAATCTAAAACACTTCGGTTTTTTTATTTCAGATAAGCCGTTGCCGAGATATCGTGTGGCAGCCGACCTCTCCAAATTATGGCGTTCTGTTTGAGTACGAATTTCGTGTAAAAAAACTCAATTCAATTTTTATATACATATTTTTCATAGCAAGCTCACAATAAATTCCCGTAAATAGCCGATCTACTAGACTGCACCCTTAAAATTAGGGTGGATTAACTAAAAAATTGAATTTTTAATTTAAATTTTGGCAAGTTATTGATTAAATTGCGACAAGTTGTTGTGGAATATTCAATTTTAGTCATTGGCTCGTCGCAATTAATTTAAATGTAAATGTTACGGTAGTTATATCCTTGGTTTTTTTTTCACAATTACATAGTTTAATTATTATTGAAACGAGTAAACTTTTATTAGAGGGATCAAATAATTTTTGGAGCACGAACTTTTAGAATTTTTAATTTTTTGAGATTTAAAAAAAAAATAAATTACATCAAAGTTATTTAAAAAATGAATATACATTAATTTGCCGAGAATTAAATTTCCTATAAAATTTTACTAATATATTTTTCTTGTATCTCTAAAATTTTAGCAAAAATTTTAAAACCAAACTCCGAAAAAAAATTTTGGAGATCAAATTTTAGAAATTTGAAAATCGAGTACTTAAAAATTGATATTTTGGTTAAACTATCAAAGGTACAACAAATATGTATGGAAATTAATTTGTAGAGAATTACATTTCCTACAAAATTGTATCCATATATTTTTATCGTCACGCTAATACTTGAGTCAAAATTTGCATTCTAAATTCACAACTTCTAAATACAAATATTTTTGCTCAACTAACTTATGAGTTTATTTAAACTTTATAAAAGTTAAATTTATTTAAAAAAAATTAAGTCGAATATTTAATTAATTGCATCCAAATTAGAGCTTCCAGTTAAAATACTTCCGTTTGATAAATTCTAGTGAAAATAATCACCACCCTCCAAAAAAAAAATAAAAAAATATTTACCGCGAAAATATAAAATTCACTTGAAAGCAAATTTCTAAAAATAAAACAAAATTAAATACTTGTGTAAGACAGCTTGCCACTGGCCCTGGCCATGATCAGGCGTCGGGTAATTGATAATCTGTAATCTCGTGCGTACACGCAACTCGTTAATCATATCACCAATATCAAACACAAAAGGTGTCTGTCCAAAATTAGCATCAACAACTTCTCCGGGTGTCTGCAAACCTACCGTCGGATACAAATTGGGCTGCAAATTAAAATAAAATAAATAAATATATAAAAAAATAAATAAATAAATATTTAATTCACTAATAATTAAATGACAACTATATTTTAGTACCAAAAATAAATCTATCAGCCTTAAAGTCTACCAATAATTATCTACCACAATAAATAAAACTACCATTTTAAACTCTACTATGAAAATTTGTGAGCCTCCTCAATATAAATTGTATTTTTAATTAAATATATAATTAAAATTTTATATATTTATATTTTATATTTATACAATTTTATCCACAATTTTTTTATTTTTTTTTATGTAAATTCAGCTAATAGCAAAACTTTAATAAACTTACAATTATTAAAAACTAATTAAAAAAAAATTAGTACTGAATTTTTAAAATTTCTTAAATAAAAATCATGTGAAAAATGTATATTCATGTAAGATTTCTAAATTTCAATGACAATTATTGTTGAAAATTTTAATAGTTAATTTTATTATGAAATAGTTTTGTTGCGGACATTTTTGGTGCAAAAATAATATTTGCAGAGATATTAAAAAAAACTCTTCAATCGGGATATCAATGATGAGATTTATCAACTTGGTACCTATTGGTAGACTTTGAGATCGCAATGAGAACAAAAAAAAATTTTTCGGAAAAAAAAAATGATAATAATAATGATTTTTTTGAATCAATAGATTATTAATTTGTTAACTCGAAGCAATTAATTTTTATATAAAGAAAATGATAAATTAAAATTCCTAATAAATTTTTAAATCACAACAAAAATTGCTTGAAGCAAGCTCGTGTTCTATTTGCTAATGATTTTTTTTGGTTCAATAAAAAGTTTCGTGTATCAAAAAACGACTATGGCAAATTTTAAATAAAATAATTTATCACTCAAGATTGTATAGTCTTACAAAAAAATTATTTTCTTTCTCCGTGTTTTAGATTTAGTTACTAATAAAAAAGTAGTTGTCATTAAAATAAAAGATTTAAAAAAAAAAAATTACAGGTAAATCTGAGAAGGCAGTGCCCAAATGTGTTCCATTTTTAGTGTAAAACGCAGTGTTGTCAACTAAATTAACACCACATCCAATAACATCACCCGTAGTAAAAGTCGGTCCATAAGGTTGACCAGTACCCGATGAACAAAAACTGTGTCCATCATCACCATGGTAACCATACGAATGTTTATCCCATCCCGGAAGTCTGTTAACATTAACGCCATGTGCTGATAAACCTATACCCATATAACCATCTCTGCCTTTGCTAACTATTTTAACTTCAAAATAATAAAGACCACAGGCAGCTGGTATCGAGTGCGTTGTGCGAACACTGGCAGCGTCTTTGTGTGTTTTTCCAAAACCTAAACATTCAATCAATAGACAATAAATATTTAAATTTATTTATTAACCAATATCGAAATAATAATTAAATATATATATATATACATATACATATATAAATATTATTTAATAGCTTAATAAACTACAAGGTCCCTTTACCCACGAGCCCAGCGACTACTTCTAGGTCACTAGGTCAAACCCGTCCTCTCTACTCCTCTCAACTCTCATCGATGTTACTCTAAATGCTCACACGCCAGCTATTTACCAGCTTCAACTATTTCTTACATACATTTACAACTTCCTTATTATTTATATACATATATATTTTTTTTTTCATTTCATACACGTGCACCTACACGTGCTATTTTAAATATTAATAATTACTCATACTAATTATTATTATTATTTATATGCCTTATATTTCATTTTTATATTTATAGAAAACAATAAAGTTATAAAACTAAGACCTGTTCGTTTTATACCTCAATCGATTCAAGGTTTTTTTTTATCAATATTAAATCATATTTTAATTAATTAATAGATTTATTTATATAATTAATTATTTAGGAAAAAATAATAATAGGAAATTTAGATAAATCATTGCTAATAGACATTGCAGTATAACAGCATAAATATATATACATTAATATATTTATATATATATATATATACATATATATATGTATATATATTGACAGTGTATTTATACGACAGAGGGCGTAAGATAAATAATGAAAATAAAAGTCAAAATAATATTTTTTTTTTTATTTTGACAAAATGAAAATAAAAATTTTCAGACATGAAAAAAGAAAAAAAAAACAACAATAATAATATAAAATGTATATAAAAAAAAATGTTTATATGAGTTTATAATTTAAAATATTAAAAATATAACAGCTGTCATTGACATTGCAGAAATAATTATAAAAAAACTATTTATTTAAATAAAATAATAATTTTTTTATTTTCCTTATTATTTTTTCCGATGAAATTTAAGCTGATGTATAAAATGGAAAATGGCTGGAACTGGACAATGAATATATATTTATATTTAGGTATAAGTGGATCTAAAAATGTAATGAAAATAAAATTAAGTGAACGATCAGCTGATTCCTTTGTTTAGGTCGCTGACACGCGAAAAAAATTTACTGCCATTTTAAATCAATATTTAGTTGTAATGATTTAATGAATATATATACCAGAATAATATATGACAATAATGACAATGGTTAGTTGATATGATGACATTGAATGTTAGGAAATAGAGAATGGTAAAAAAAATGTCAAATGACAAAGAGATTTATGAGTAAGATTAGTAAGTACGTACCTTTGTAATGAACGCGAAGATTATTTTGCGAGAGACCAATGTAGTTGTACTTGTCCTTAGGGCTCCATGATCGTGGCAAAGGGGTTTCGTCCTCGTTGACCATCGGATATAACATTTTTAATCGATCGACTGGCTGATTTTCCGCGGAATTTATTCGAGACGAATCCATAACACTCTGTTCCTCGCTGGTGGCAGCCATCATCGTCTTCCACAGCCCCACTACTGGCTGATGACACTCTTACTCTTACCCTGCGTATGGCTTGTCAATCCCACTGTCTCACTCTTTCACTCCCAACACAACCACCACGGACCTAGTCGTTGTCGTGGTTCCTGCTTCCTCGTTCTCGTCAATTCCAACTTCAAACTGAAGGCTCTCACTCTCTGGGTCTAACTGTCCTATGTCTTATCCGTAGTAATAATCAACGCGCAGGCTTCATTGTACGTCTCTTTTTCTTTCCTGTTCATACAATCGAGATATTTGTTCTGTACTGAGTTGTTCTGCTTCTGGATTATTTTTGAACTACTCCCGCCATCTCATGGTGGGAAAATTTAACAACCGAGTAAAAGTGACATCTAGTGCCGCCAAGTTTAAATAAAAAGAAGGTAACGGATTAAATTGGGAAAGGAATGAATAATGACGTTTTAGTTTAAGACACGTGTTTTATTTATTTTTATTATTTAAAAAAATGTGCTCAATAAATGATGATTGTGGTGGTCAGGAATTAATGAAAGGATATCAAGATTTAGATACGTAAGTTTTTTAAATTAACAAACGATTATTGACACTGGGTTATTATTTATTGGAGTAACTGATGGTAATAATAATTATAGTTTTTTTGGTAGAACCTAAAAAATATGATAATTTACTTGAGTTGAAAAAAATTTAATCGCGAGTGTCGAAATAGACTAAATTTATTAATGAGTGTTAATGTATCTGACAATTGGCAATTTTTTAAATTTTGAAATAAATAAATCAAATGTAAGTGGAATAAAAATTAAAAAATGCGTATTTAGGTGAATGCTAAATCCGTACGCGCATTTTTTTAAATTTCATTACTTCAATTTATTTGAAATTTGTAAATTGTCTTAGGTCTGCTACGTTCATACTCATAATTTATTATGGTAATGGAGTAATTTAACTTTCACCAGCTAATTAATTACTATTTTATATTTTAAATATTAGTGTGTTGTCATCCGAATGTTAAGTTATTTTAATTTAAAAAGCAATTATTTTAACTGAGTAAATAATTATTTATTTTTAAATAATTAGTGTCAGTGATTAGTACACTAAAAATTAAGACCGACTATTGACAGGACACACGTGTATTAAATGATCCTGAAGTTAACAGACAATTAAAAATTTTTATGATAGTGAAGTTAGCCGACGTCTAATAATTTTTAAATTTTTTCAAAACGATGAATTGTATAAAAAAATTATTTGAAAAAATTGCACTTATGGTTTTTGTAATTTTCTACCTGTGCAAATTTTTAGTTTTAGTTTTGTTTTTTTTTGGTCATCGATTTGTTGAAAAAAAAATCAAAAAATTCTTAATTGTCTGTAAATTTCAGGATCATCAATTTTTGGATTTGTTTTTCAATAAATCAATTACAAAAAAAAGAAAATTAAAAATATGCACATGTAGAAAATTAAAAGAACTGCAAGTGCAATTTTTTGAAATTTTTTTTTTTCATAATTTATCGATTTAAAAAAAATCCAAAAATTATTAGACGCGGCTCACTCCAGTATCATGTGTATTTAACCCAAGTTGTTTTAAAATTTTAAACTTAATACTCAGATCAATCTTTTTACGTTACTTAAGATAATTTAAGTTTATTCTTGGACATTATTACTATTAAATTGATAAAGTTTGTCAATATAAATAAAAATAATTATTATTTAAATTTAAATTGTTTAATTATCACTTTTTTTTTCATTAATAGTCATAAAAACATTTTACAAACTTGTTAGTACGCCCGTTAATGAAAAAAAAAAATTTATTTTTCCAACCCAATAGAAAATAAACCGTTGATTCACTCAACTTAAATATTTAGATTTTAAATTTAAAAAAAAATTAAATACCTTTAGAATTCTGAAGGTCAAAGTTATTTAAATATAAATAAAGAATAAAAAAAATAACTTGATAGTGTCAATAATTGGGTTTTATATTTTATCCATTATGTTAAATGTTTATTAACTCGATTTTAAATTTCAGAGATGATGCTAAATGTCGCAAGTGCAATGAAAACAATGCAACAATAAAATTACGCGGTAAAGATAATTATTGTAATGAATGCTTCTTGTTAAGTGCGACGCACAAATTTCGTGCTACGCTTGGTAAATCAAAGCTAGTGCGTCCAAAAGATAAAGTTCTCGTTGGTTACTCTGGTACAGCTGGTTCAGTTGCTCTGCTCAATTTAATAAGAGCAGGCATGCATGAATCAGTACACAAACGTCTCGTTTTCGAGAGCAAAGTTATTTATATTGATGACGGTATGTTAAAAAAACAGGATCTAGCCCAAAGACAAGCTTTCATTGATCAGGTCAGGACTCAAATAAAATCTCTTGGGTTTCCGGGATACGTGACCAGTTTATCTGAATGTTTTAATGCTGATTCTGATGTAAACGTTTATAAGCTTGACAATTACAATTGTGAGGACAATGATGATCTGAATAATTTATTCGACCAGCTAACGAATGACACAGCCAAGCAGGATCTACTCAAGAAATTGAGATATCGACTGATAGCATCAGCGGCTAAAAAACTTGAGTGCGGAAAAGTATTTCTTGGTGATGATGCAACCAATCTTGCCGTTGACATCCTCAGCAATGTAGCAGTAGGTCGCGGAGCCCAGCTGGCTGTTGATGTTGGTTTTGTTGATGATCGATTTAAAAACCTGATGATTTTACGACCGATGAGAGACTTTACAAGAGTGGAGCTTGATCACTATTTAAATATTCACGGACTAAAGACCTTGGACACTGCAAAAGTAACAAAATCTTCGGATCCTTTTGCCTCAATCCAACAACTCACTGAAGACTTTATCCTGGACTTGGAGTCCCAGTTCACCGGGACAGTGTCTACTGTCTTTAGAACCGGGGATAAAGTATGCGCGAGTAAACAATCCCATAATGATAATAAAAGTAATGACGAAATTTGCGTTATTTGCAATGCACTGATGGACACAAGGTCTCTTGATGATGCAACGGCTATCAAAGCAACTTTATTCTCAAGGTTTATTTCCACCCAAGGAATAAAATCTATTGTTGATGTTAATGTTGATGATAATTACTCTGAAAAATCAAATTGTGATAATTGCCAAGGCGATTGTTTTAATTCAAAAGATTTAACATTACAACAATTACGTAAATTTTTATGTTACGGTTGTAAATTAATTTTTAATTACTCGTTTGATTGTAAAAAATTACCTCCTCATATTACCAACAAATTACGCGAGATAATTTGTATGCAAGACATGCGTGAGCAAATAAAAGATTTTTTATTATAAATTATATAAAAGTTTATTTTCATTTCCTACATTTTATAAGTTATTTTGATTTTATTTATTTAACTAAAATGTTTTGATTTGCTGTAAATTAATATTTAATTTTGTAAAAAATGAATAAATAAATTCTTGCTTGAGGCCATTCTTAAAACTTAGGCAAAAGTTATAGATATTTTATAAAATTATTTTTTTGAGCTATAAGTTGACTATATAAATTTTTTTGGAAAAAAACTAAAAATTATATTTCACGCTAGGCAAAAAAAAATCTTAAAATTATCCCGATAGCCAGTTAATTTTTTCTATTTCCCTCGATTTAGAGGACCAGCTAGTAGTAATTTTCATCAAATTTTGAACGAATCAAGCAAAATACAACAAATTACTATATCTATATAGGGTAGAGCTACCATTTGTGGTCCCTACTCCATTTTTGGACATTTAATACTTAATTTTAATTCATGAAAAAGTGTAAAACAAAATTTTTATTTTAATAGTGGAATAAAAGTATTTTTTAAAATATTTTTAAATTAATTACGTTATTGCGTCTTTTACAAATTATTTTATTTAAATTTTTCAAGTGTCCAAAACTGGCTCTAAACTGGCCAATAATGGTACCTCTACCCTATACTTTCATTATAGACTACTTTGACTTGGACTGCCTTGGATAGACCTCAGAAATACGAGGTTCTAAAATACGTATAAAAATTTCTGAGGTAAAAGCACCAATTATTGACACTATAAGAGACAAGATTATAATTTCAGTTTTTTTACTATATTAACGATGAATATTATTTAACTTTTATTTTAAGATTGTCCTTATTAGTCTTTCAACTAATCAAATTCATACTCTCTGATAATAATAAATTAAATTTACTAATTAATTGCAAGCGATAAAATAAATTACCCGGATATACCCATTATTGACAGGTTAAAAACCCGGCTGTTTTAATTACTGACATGTTGTTGCTTCAATTATTGACACCCATAATGCACATGCGTAATTAATCTGTAGAACTAAATATAAAAAATCAAGTCTCTAAATAATTGTTAATTTATCAATTATTATTCAATTAAACACGAAATTTTTTAAAATATTTTTTAATTAAATATAAATTAAAATCAATTAATCACTTTTTTATAACAATTTAATATATGACAGCGTGGGTTCTCCAATATTGTCGTTTAGGTTTGTAATGGACTTATGTTTAAAAAAAAAAAACGTTACGGTGCTGTCTACTGACCTGTCAATATGAGATGCAACTTCAATAGTACGTACTAATTATTGACATCCACTATTTTAAAATTAAAAAGCATAAAATTTACTGTAAATTATGTTAATGTTAATTTTTCATATTTTATTTATTTATAAACAAAAAGTTAATGTAATTAGATGGAAAAAATAATTAAAAATCATCGTTTTAAAAGACTGCTTTTCTAGCCGGAATAGTTAAGAAAATTTACGCTCACAAGCTGTTTTGATAGACACGAATAAACTTTATTTTTTTTATTAATAAACATTTGATACTTTTCACTAACAATAATTTTTTTTCAATTTTTTAAATAATAAGGATTTTCTAAAAATGTATACAATCATTATTAATATAGTATGTAATTAAATGTCTTAAAATACGATAGGGTGTCAATAGCTGGGTCCCTGATAATAATTAGTGCTTTTACCTTACCAACTTTTAAAATCTTTCTTCTTACTTCAGTCTTACCAACAGCTGTTGGCTCTCAATTGTCATTCATCTGTATCCGAAAAATATTTATAATTATAGTCAGGATTGATCAATAAATAAAAAGGTAAAAATATTTATCAACAAATAGAAAATTTATCTCATTAAATAAAATAAAATAAATTAAAAATTTAATTTCCACAACATCTGAAATAATGTTATTGCGTAATTAGTTAAATAGGTTAAGAAATTCACATATTTATTTACCTAGTTAATTATATATATGTACAATTGTTATAGAGCACAACAATGTCTCTGCTAGTTACACCATGGTTCCGTAACGTCTTCACTGACATATTCGGAGGTCTTTTGAACTTCCAGGACCATCCTGAGTGTGCAAAACACGAGCTCCGAGTGGTTGACTGTCTTGAGGCCTATGGAACTCATCACGGCAAGGCCAAGTGCCGTGTTCTCCTGGAAGACTTTCGTGAATGTGTCTGGAGAGACAAGCAGGTCTTGAGAATGAGGATTATGAACATGGAACGTAAGAGACAGTACGATGATGGGGAGCGTGAGGCAGATGGTTTTTGGGCAAAAGCTCCGAGAGCGGATTCCTATTAGTTTCATTTAAATTAATTACTAAATACTTGATTAATAAATAAATTATAATTAATGTAGTTTATTTGAAAAAATAATAAATTATACTGTAAAATAAAATATTTATTTGTTGTTATTTTTTTTTAAAGACTTATTTCAAAGAATTACATAAGTATATACATGATTTTTATTTATTTGTATTTATTATAATCATTAATGGAATTAGTTTTAATTATTCATGTATTGTATATTTATTAATGTAATACCATTTTTTATAATACTAATTAGTAACCAATATATTTATTAAATAATTATTTTTTTTCATTAAAATTTAAAAATCTTTATATGGATTTATAAAAATATAAAGATTTTTAATTATGCAGAAGGCTTAAAATGCTTATGAATAATTTTAAGTGAAAAGTGATTTTTTAATTAAATTAATTGATCAAGTTGATAACTAATTAGTGTAGAAATTATTTTTAAAGTCACTATTTATTGGGTGTAGATTTTAAAAAATTTTTAGTGAGTTGACATTTTTAATTTAATTGAGAAATCTTATAAAGGAATAATTTTCAGTAAAAATTAATATAAACATTTTTTGTAGAGAATTTAATTTCCTAGAAATGTTCTTGTACATTTTTGTCGTATCTCAAGAGTTTAGCGATAAATTTAATTTTAGTCACTCAGTTTATAAATTTTATGAAATAAAACAATGAGTCATAATATGAATTTTAAAAAAATCATCTGGCCCTTTTTTATGGAATAAAATTTCATAGAAAATTAATTTCATAAATTTATGTCTTAATAGTATTATTTACCGAAAATTTTGTGAGTGTAAATGTAACAGACAGAAAAATTTAAAATTATAAATAAATAGAGTAAATAATTAGTATAATTAAATTTTAAAAAATGCGCATTTAAAAATTTTTGAAATTAATAAGTGAATTTTTATAAATATTATTTTTTGAATTATTTACCCTATTTATTCATAATTTGAAATGTGTCTGATGTGTGCTACATTCACACTCGTAAAATTTTAAGTAAATTTAACATTTGAATAAAATAATTTCAAAAACTATTAAAATTAATATTTCAGTTAAACTACTGCAAAAAAAAATTGTTGCATAAATAAAATTCTGTCTTAGAAAACTTTCATCAAAATTACTCATCACTTCATTACTCCAATCGTCTAAAATAAATTACCAGCCAACTGCATAATTACTAAATTATTTATTATTTGTTCATAAAAAAAAAGTCAAAATATCAGATCATAAAAATCTGATAACAATTAATTTAAGTACATACATAATAATATTCATATATATATATATATATATATATATATATATATATATATATATATATATATATATATATATATATATATATATCTATATGTATATATATATATTGTCAGTTTGAAAACATACAATTACAAATACAATTATTAACAATTAATAACTTTAATAAAATGTTGATTGTTGATTATATTAAAATTCCAAAACTTTAACGTTAAGTACATGGGTCATTACAATTATTATCAATCAATTAATTAATACATGTGTAAATGGAGCGTGCACGAATAGGCGTGCCTTAATAATAATTGGACGATTAAAATGGAATGGATGTGCATTATAATACTAATAACTATAATAATAATAATTGTAAGGGAGAGTGGGGCTAAATGAGACACCTTTCTTTAACAAAACAAAATGTTTACATATGGATGTAGATAAGAAATAACGTGTAAGCCAACATAGGCGTAATTTTGAGAAAATCGCGTTTAAAGATTCAAAACTATTTTTAAATAAATTTATTTTGAAATTATTCGGGCACAAATTACTTCTATATGATTTTATTAATCAATACCCAAGAAAAAAATATAGAGCAGAGGTAGCATTTGTGGCCAATTCTCTATTTTTGGACATTTGATACTTTATTTTAAATAATGAAAAAGTGTAAAATAAAATTACTATTATAATAGCGGCTTAAAAGTATCTTTGAACACATTTTAAAAATTAATTACGTCATTGCGCCTTTTACAAATTGTTTTATTAAAATTTTTCAAGTGTCCAAAAGTCGACAAAATCGGTACCTCTACTTTAATAGTTTAAAGTTCTAAAATAAGCAAATCCATAAAAAATGAACTTAAATTTTGTATCACGAAATATAGAATAGCCAATTTAATTCTCAAAAACGTTTAATACGATTTTCGAAAATTACGTTAATTTTTTATTCTAATTAATGAATGGTCCTCTGCAATCTAGTATTTAAATAGAAATTAAGTAACTCGATTTTCCAAAAAGTTTTATTTCTTGTAATTAATTTGTATCAACAATAAGTTTGATTTTATAATTTAAAAGCATATTTTTTTTTAACGCTCAACTACTCGAAAAAAATGTTTTATTTTCTAAGGATTAATTGGGTGAAAAAATCTCAAGAACGAATTTTTTGGAGGATGACACATTATTGATTATCTACGTCTGTATAAACTCTAGAAGACGTATGGGGTAAGCTGATCACTCCGAATGTTGCAACCATTTTAGAATTTTGACCAAAATAATATTTTTTTTAAAATTTATTTTATCCCAAGATATCTTTTTTGTCCATTTGTTATAAAATAATCTAGATAATAAACACGAAAAAAAATTTTTTTGTCAAAATTTTTAAATGCTTAATATTTGGAGTGACCAACTCATCCCATATTTTCTATTTTGCCCCACTCTCCCTGATATAATCAAACATTAATGATTAATAATTAATAAAAATGAGCTGTCAACACAATCAATTGCTTAAGTTTTTTTTTATGTTTCCTTCTTAATTATTCTTTTTCAATAACTAACTTATTTACAATTACTCGGGATTATTTGTTCTAGTAGAGGAAAAAATTAAATAATTCCTCAAAATATTTACAATCTAATTGATATATATATATAAAATAAATTCGTATATTTAAATTTTAAAAATATAATTATTAAAATTTCTCGAACGTAATTATTATTTTTGATTAAGTACATTCGCTAATTAATTAAGTACCACATTAATACTCAGGTTACGCTGTCATTTAAAATAAAATATAAATGAATCATTGATAACAATCATCTCATTAAGCTGCACATAATATTTGTTACTCATAACTAATTACTGATTACTCATAAAGTTATTACTCATATAATTATTTTAAAAAATGTTCGAGGCACTTGGAAAGGCATTTTAAATTTTAATATTTAAATTTCCCGGGTTACCTTAAAGATGAAGAACACCTGGTTGGTCATGATTAAAATGATTGTGAGGCTGATGATGTTGGTGTTGATGCTGGTGCTGGTGCTGATGTTGATGCGGATGCTGGTGTTGATGTTGATGATGATGATGATGGTGGGAAGATGTTGGAATATCGTCATGAAGCGCAACTCCCGTCAGATCAACTATTTCGTCAGCTTCCTCGTCACTTGCGCTTCCTGTGACGATACTCTGAGTTGATTGATGACTTCCCGACGACAATTGACTGTTGCGGGAGAAAGAACCGCGTCTTGGTGCAGCCATTGCTGCACGTTGATTTGCTGGTTTAACCGTAATTATTAAATTTGACGAGTTGGCGATCATCATATCTGTAACCTAGAATTTTATTTATTAAAATAAATTGAACTAGTAATTTAACTGGGAATTTTATTAATTACTTACTTGATCAAGAGTTTTTCCAGCAACTTCAATACCATTTACTTCTAATACTTCGTCATTTAC
Organism: Microplitis mediator; assembly: GCF_029852145.1. Taxonomy (NCBI): domain Eukaryota; kingdom Metazoa; phylum Arthropoda; class Insecta; order Hymenoptera; family Braconidae; genus Microplitis; species Microplitis mediator. Next base: position 10,643,384 of record NC_079976.1, on the reverse strand, counting down.
TGCTAATAATCCAGTACTTTCAGCAAGACCACCAGGTACAAGTCGACTTATAAATACACCTGGTACTTTTTCAAATCCACCGCCAGCTGATGGTGGTAAGAGACGAACACTTTCACCATCTTTAATATAAAAACCTAGTGGTTTATCGGAGCCATGTTTCAGTAATCTTACACGTCGACATGTTTCTGGTAAAATATCAACATCTATAATAGCTGATACCTGTTTGATAATTAATCAATTAATTAATTAAATAATTTAGGGATTATGATTATGGATGAATGTAAAATTACCTGTCGGAAGTCATGAGGATTGGAAATAGCGAGAGGTCTGGGTTTACCGGGAGTGCCGCCTAGAATGCTCGATATTAAATTTTTTGGCTTGAGAGTCCCGGTTCCAGGATGATCGTCGAAACTGTCTCCGTTTCGGGTGATTATTATCTTGAGCAATGACTTTGCGGCCGCAAGAGCACGTGCGAGATTATTATCATTATTTATTGGCAGCAAATCATTGTCAGTTGGATCCGTGTAGCGAATATTAAAATTTTTGTCCTTGTCGTCTTTATTTAGCTCGTGTTTCTCGGCGAGTATTTTACGAAATTCATCGTAACCAATTGGATTATTTTTATTAATTGAAAAACGGATGATATCTGCGTCGAACTACGTCATAGGTAATTATTAGTACTTTTTATTTAATATTATTAATTTGATAAAGAGGCGCAATTATTGACACTTTTTTATCGTTTATTTGAGTGACTAATGATAATGATAAATTATGTTTTTTTTTATAGAAATTAATTTATGAGTCAAAAAGAGTATTGTCGCTTAAGTCGAAACAGACTAAATTTATTATGGTAATGAAGTAATTCAACTTTCACCAGCTAATTAATTACTATTTTATATTTTAAATATCAGTGTGTTGTCATCCGGATGTTAAGTTATTTTAATTTACAAAATCAATTATTTATTTAGAGTAAATAGTTATTTATTTTAGAATAATTAGTATCAGTGATTAGTACACTAAAAATTAAGATGCATCGATTATTGACAGGTCACACGTGTATTAACCCGTTATTTGAAAATTTTAAATTAAGTATACAAATCAATCTTTTTACGTCACTTGAGATAATTGACCAGCAAATAATTGCAAGTATGAAAAAAAAAAAAATGTAAAAAAAAAGACAATCTAGACTGGTATATTTAATGTTTTAAAATATTATTTATTTAAATAACTAAATTTCACAACAATTTAAATTTATAACTAATACTTATTTGAATTGTCAATAATGTGATTAATTAAAATAACTTAAAAGTTACCAAATAAATAATTTATCTGATTTAAATATTTAATTTTGTTTTAAATTATTTACATAAACAAATATCTATTTAAATTTTTTATCTAGTTTTTTTTCTTTTGATAAATTAATAAAGTGTACTCGTAGGCGAATAATTAGTAAACCAGTAGCATCTCAATTAATACATTTTATTAATTATTTATATTTGCTGTTAAATTTTATAAATGTGTTAATTTTAATTGTTGGTTCTGTAAAATTATTAATTAAAGTATTTCTAAAAATGAATTAATATTATTATCAACTTTAAATATAATAAATAAATGAATAAAATGAATATGTCAGTGTCAATAATTGTATCTCAAATTTTTATTTGTTAAAAATTCATACTTTACTTTTGACAGCAACAATGTTGCTGTCAATGTGATGGTGTAGCTTACTCTTGGACATTATTATTATTAAATTAATGAAGTTTTTTAATATAAATAAAAATAATAATAATTTAAATTTATAAAATTAAATTATTTAATTATCACTTTTTTATTAATCAATAGTCATAAAAACATTTTACAAACTCGTTGGCACGCCCGTTGATAAAAAAAAATTATTATTTTTCCAACTCGTCTAAATTTCACTCCAATCTTGTAGTTAAAAAAAATCTCAATAGAAAATAAACCGTTTGTTAAACGTTGATTCACTCTCAACTTAAATATTTAGATTTTTAATTTAAAAAATTAAATAAAATATCTTTATAATTTTTAAGGTTAAAATTATTTAAGTATAAATAAATTGTCTGTTTAAAACATAATAATAATTAAAGAATAAAAAAAAAATAATTAAAATAAACAAAAAAAGTTTTTTATTTAACTAACGCGATTTTACTTACACGAAACGATCTTGTCCACCTCCACGCCTCCTACCACCCGTCGTGTCATAGCATCATCAGTTTGCTTTATTTTTTTATGGTGGCACCACTTTTTTCATCATTAATAACAATTCCAGATCCGTGTGCTTCCATCTTACAGCTTTTAATCCATCTCTTCTAAATAACTGCTAAAGCTTCGTGTTACCAACAAATAGTCAATTATTTTACATCCCTACTCCTGAGTTAGCACAAGTCCTGGTTCAAGTCTACGTGCTCCCATCTTACAGCATTTATATATTCTGTCACTAAACTTTTTTTGGTGCTTCCTTCATATTATACTTGATCAGATCTTTGTTACCAGCAAGCAGTTTAAAATTTTTAATCTTAGGACCAAGTGTCAACCTTCAACCTCTAAATTTTTTATCAATAAGATAAAACTAAAACCACCAAAATGTATTCAACTTTGGTGTAATTAAATTAAAGTAATAAAAATAAAAATGGCATCAGTTGAACCAGTTGATGATGGAATTGTTGAACCAGGTATTGAACCTGGTGCTTCTACAGAAACAATGCTGGTAACTGATGACACTTTTGAAGAATATGAACAATTAAATCAAACTCTAAAACAAAAAATAGATAAGGGATCATTTTCTCCCGACACTGATTTGAAATCATCTCTAGATGATTCCGCTGTAAGTATTTTTTTATTAAAAATAAATAATAAATTAATTAAAATAAAATAAGATAATTATTTAGGATGAAACGAACCCGGTTATGGATGCCGCAGATCCGCTCCGTTGTAAACATTGGCTCGCTCAGAAAAAACACATCTTTGTGCTGAGTCAAGCTGGTAAGCCCGTTTACTCCCGACATTGTCCTGAAGACAAGCTGGTGACCATAATGGGAGTGATGCAAGCTCTGGTGTCATTCGTTCAAGCTGGTAATGACACCATAAAATCAGTTCATGCTGGAGACACTAATTTCGTGTTCCTTATCAAGGGACCCCTGATCTTGGTGGCAGTTTCTAAGACCCTCGAGAGTGTTGCCCAGCTTAATTTGCAACTGACGTAAGTATTTAAAGCCATTCTCAAACAGTGTCTCCCATTTTTTAAAAATTTTCAATGACTCAATTGTTCAAAGCGTATCAAAATTTTATCAATCGATGAAATTGTAACTGCGTTGTACTTTTTTCAATTAATGCTTTAATTTTTTCGAAATTAATTAATTAAATTTTAATACTGTTATGACAGTTCAAGGTCATTGAATATTTTTTAAAAGTGAGGGGCACTGCCAGAGAATGTCCTTAATGACTTTTATCATTTTTCTGGAATTATAACCCTAGTAGCAACTCTTGTGTAGTCTTGTTCACAATATTGTCATATTGTGATTTATTACACTGACTTCAATCTTACTCAAGATACTTCCACTAGAATCTTTGCTACAGAATAGTACAAATATTCCTGCAGATGATTACTCCAAGGACTTAAATGTCGTACTATTTTTCAAAAGTCTTGCTCAAGATCTGGTTAAAAAAACTTTTAACTGATTCAAATGCTCGAGTTTAAATACTCTTGTATTTTAAATTCATATGTTAATACTAATTGGTTGGGTAACGAGGCCAACAGTGGGACAGCTAAGGGAATTTTAACCCTTCAGTACTCCTGTCTTTTTTAGTATCTCGCTTCCACTACAGTGACATCCTATAACTTGAATAATGTCTTGTGAACAAAATGCTCATAACGAGAGTGTTGAGGGGTTACAGCTTCAGTTAAGAATTTAGCTATAAAATAGTGACATATTGAATGAACAAAAAATTTAATAAGCGTAAAAATATGAAGAGTTTTAAAATCGGGTTTATTTCTTTTAGAATCGCTCGTTGCTTAAATTCAATACCTACAGCAATTCCAGTGGCCCTCATTAAAATTTAAAGCGCCACAAATTATATACAATTTGCAAAAAAAAAAAAAAATTACACTCGTTATTTTTTTTTGTATGTATCAAAAGAAATAATTATTGTACCGCTTTTGGTCTTGTTACCCTGGCATTCAAATTTTTAGACATTAAAAAACTTATTACAGTTTTAATGAATTTTTAAAACTGAAAAAAAAATATGAATAAGATACCATTAACTATACATGTCTAGCTTAATTAAAATAAAATCAGTTGGTACATAATTTATAGTACTGATTTTAAATAATTACAGGTATGTGTACAACCAGATTTTATTTGTGCTCACGCAGTCACATTTGACAAGAGTTTATGATCAAAGACGTAACTTTGATCTCAGAAGATTGCTAACGGGTAGCGAGAGATTGATAGATCACTTGCTTAATTTTATGGACCGAGAGCCGGCATTTTTCCTTGGTGCTGTTAAATGTCTGCCTCTTTTACCTTCAATGAGGGATTCAATTACGCAAACAATTATTCAAACTTGTAGTAAAATAAAGGTAATTGATCCATAAAAAATTTGATGTATCAATGTATCAAATAATTTAAAAAAATTTATTGCAGAATTTAGTATTTGGATTATTGCTGGCAAATAATCAACTGGTGACACTAGTGAGGATGAAAAAATTTTTCATACACCCGGCGGACTTGCATTTGATACAAAATTTAGTCGCGAGCTCTGAGTCTTTCAAGACAGCGGAAGGATGGACGCCGATTTGTTTGCCAAAGTTCAATTCCAATGGATTCATGCACGGGCATGTTTCTTATCTTGCTGAAGACTGCCAAGCCTGTTTGTTGCTGCTCACTGCCGACCGCGACGTCTTTCAGACTCTTTCGGAAGCCAAACAGAAAATTGTTGAAAAATTGAGGCGCACTAATTGTCTGGAAGCTATTAATGAGTCGATGAATCGCGTGTCAGTTACAACTGCTGAAATTGGGTTACCGGAAATGCGACATGTCCTTTATAAATGTAGAAGTACTGCACAATTTTGGAGTCCTGGTTTCCAGCCTCCTTATTCTACTGACCAAGAAGTTGAAAGGTAATTGCTAATTAGTAATTCAAATATTTTTCAATGGTGTCTCGTTAAAAAGCATGTGATTGCGAGTAAACTGAGTACCCACGTCACTATATTTAAATCTAGTGCACCTTAAGCGCAAAGTAGCTGTTTAATTAATAATTGAATCGATTAATTACCACTTTATTCAAATATATTAATGTAGGTACTCGTTTCACGCAGAACTGCATCTTCTACCTAGGAATTCTATTTATTATAATTAAAAACTTTAATTAAAATTGAGATAAATTTTTCTAGGCTACTGGGTCTCTATCAATGTCTACATCATCGTCTCCACTCGCCTACCCGTCCACTAAAATTAATATTCCAGCAGCTAGAAAAAGAGACGATGCTAGCCTGGGTGACCTCAGGTTTTGAATTATACGTGACTTTTGAACCTCTTGTGACTAAACCAGATGCAATAAACGCAGTAAGTAAACTGCTAAAATGGATTAAGAAAGAAGAGGACAGACTATTTATCCTTAACTCACCGACTTTCTAATTATAATTTAAATTACAATAATAATAACCATATTAACAAATTAATAGTTAATTTTATATAAAATAATGTATATTGTAAAAAAAAATTAACTTTTAAATCACGTTAATTAAGTAAATTTATTTTAGTACATATGTACATGTTGCTCATTATTTATATTAAGTATTAATGAATTATGTAAATAAATTAAGAAAATTTTTATTTACGACTAAATTTGTTTTTTTTTTTTTTTTTAAGAAAATCCTTTATTATAAAATTATAATTACATTTATAATTAAAATTAATACCGACCGCGATCGCGTTCTCTTCGTCTTTCACGATCGCGATCTCTCTCCCGATTTCTCTCGCGATCATCGCGACGATGCCGATCCTTGTCACGGTCTTTATCCTTCCGATCTCTGCGTTCTCGATCTCGTTCCCTTTCACGGTCGCGTTTGCGATCCCGGCTCCTAGATCTCGCTCGATCGCGATCAGATTTTTTATCAGACCTTGAGTGTCTCTTATCCCGGTCCTTGTACCGGTCACGATCCTTGTCATAATTTTCTAATTTTTTTCGATCATCATTAGGCGGTGGCATGTCTTCGTCTTCAGATGACTCTATTCCTTCATCAATATCATCCTCAAGAGCTGAAATCTTAGCCTCAAGTTCGTTGCTCTCTTCCAGAACGTGCCGCTTTTGAATACGAGGTAAAATAATGTCACAAGATCTTTCTTCTCTCAGAAGATTATCAATAAATTCGTCCATATGAATTATTTCAAAAATTCCCTGCTTATTTTGTGATCTGAGCTTACGATTGTCATTAAAAAGAGGCTCCAAATATTTATAACAATCCAATGATGTCCCTGTCAGTCGCATATACAAAGCACCGAGCGCGCGAACATATTTAAATTCCTCGTTTTTTATAAATTCAACTATAATATCTTTCTCTGGTTGAATTTGCAGCATTTTTAAAATCAAACATAAAAATGGTGTTGGTTTTATGTTGCCCCCAAATACTCCGCCGATATATCGCAACTCCATGGCCTTGTCGACAAGTAACTCGGCAGTAAGAGCGAAACATTCTTCTTTCCAATATTTCGAATCGTATATTCTTGATCGTATTATTTTTTCAATTAAATACTGGGGGTTTGTACCTCGAATTGATTTTGCATCTTTTACGGTACGATTTGCCATTTCTCAAATTTGATTGTCACTAAAAAATGTTTTGATATTAATTTTTATTATGAAATAAAATTCAGTACATTATTTAATTACCCCTGATTAAGAAAAATGATTTAATCCATGGTAAGTGTATGACTAAATATTAGTCGATTCAAATTGTTTTAAATCAATTCAAATTGTTTTGAATCATGTTAAATAGGTTTTCTTAATCAGGGACGGAAATTTTTTAGAAAAATTTTTGTTAATAGTTAATAAAATTTATTGATAGGTCGTCAATATTCGATTTGGCTGGTAAAGAATTGAATGAATACAAAAATTAAAGATGTACCTGAATATCGAAACGTTTTTCACGCAACGAAAATGAAAATAATTTATGTAATTTGACTCTGAAGGTGACTTAAGAGGTAGTTGGGGATGGTCTGCAATTTACGCCTGACGTGTAAAACATTTCAGAAATCTAGATCCAGTAAATTTTTTACTTTCCATTTATTTTTTTTATTTTCGTTCCTATCTTCAAGTACATAATCTATATATTATTAAGAGAATAAGGAAAATTTTGTTCCTGACATATCTTTATAATAAAATAAGTTAATGTTATTAAATTTGGTATCATTAGAAAGGTCTTGACTTGAATTTGTGCATTTTCATAGTTTAAACTCTTTTTTATTGCTAAGTATCCAAATAAATCAACTTACCAACATCATTCGAATAACATTTAAATTACACGAGAAAAAAGACAATCGCATTTATTTTCTTGAAATAAATTAATATTTTAATTATTCTGTCACTGAATATGACTGAATATATGAAACTATTATATATATATATATATATATATATATATATATATATATATATATATATATATATATATATATATATATATATATATATATATATATATATATATATAAAGAAAAAAAAATTTAGTCTATGCCATGTATTCTATGATTATAAAAATTAAACAGATTCAATTTGATATCAGTGAAAAAAAAATACATTAGATGACTAATGACAAAAAATTTGACCATGCGTAGATTTTTTTTAAGAACCCCATGATTATACAATCATTGAAATTAATCAGTTTGCGAGTCAATGATGAGATTGTTCTCATTAAATTTTAATAAAAACAGAAATAAACAAAAGATTCTAGAGTATAGATTTCAATTAACAGTTGAATTCAAATCATATTCAATAAATTTTGAAGTTAAACTCGGGCAGTCACGTAGTGACTGCAGATTGCTCGTTTAATGTACTTTGATAATATATTAATTGAAACGAGTAACTTGCAGTCACTGCCTTACTGCTCGAGTATCACTACAAAATTTATAAAATGTGATTTTAATTGGATTGTTAATTAAAACTACAAATTTGCTCTCAGATATTTTGTTTATTTTTACTATCATTCAAATTTAATAAAACGAAAATATATAGATAATATCTATGGATTTTCAGTGATATTCATGTATAGTCAGTGACAAAATGATTGAAATTAATTTTTGTAAAGAAAATAAAAATGATCGTCTTTATTTTCGCGCGTTGTTTAAATTGCGAATGATATAGATAAATTGATCCCGCTGAATTCTCTCAATACTTGGCAATAAAAAAAAGTTAAAACCATGGCAAGGTAAAAACTAAAGTTATGACCTTACAACGATACCAAATTTAATAACAATAACCGATTCTATCATAAATATACGGCTGGAATAAAGTTTTCCTTAATATATTAATTTAAAATCGTGTCCAGATCAACTTAATAAAATGGTAAAATCATAGAGAGGTGGGCAGTAATTAAAAAATTAGAATTTAATTTTGACCATACATTGAACGTTTCGTCCCTTTATTGGGACTTCTTCAGCAACTAAAAGAAGTCTTCCAGTTTTCCTTAATAATCTGGATTATTTTATTATTTAAAAATTTATTCTCTATTTAAATTTCAAACACTGAGTCAAAAAAAACTTTGATAAAATCTTTAAAATCATCTCTATTCTAAAAATTATAACCTCATTTTTGTCCGAAAAAATTTATAAAATTAACATTTCATTTTTCTAATAAGTAAATTTAAAACTTATGTTAATTAGTAATTATTTAATTAATTAAACTGTACTTACATTTGTTATTTCCAATTTTAATAATTACAAATATTAATTACTTTGTTTGTAACTTATAAATCTCATATTTCACCTGATTTCACCTCAACAAAACTACAGTAATTGTTTTTTTTAAACTCCTAGTACGAACTCTGGCGGGAAAAATTTGAATTTACAATTTGTCAATTCTAGGTTCGGTTCAATTTACCCTACAGATGACAGCACATGCTTGTTTAAAAATATGTATAACATATACATATATTATGTATCCATATATATGAGGAATTCATTCTTATCAATATATCTTTCATGACTAGCGAGAAGTTGGGAACATGCAGGAGCTAAATACGCTTCAATTACACTAACCGGAGACCGGAATTTGAAAAAAATAATTTAAAAAAAAAAGGTATATTTAAATTTGTTAGTAATAACATTTATCAGATAAAGCGTTTCGACGCCTCGGTGATTAATTTTAAGTAAGTAGATTATAAGTATAATAATTATTTATATTTAATTTTTAATATCGTGTCAGTACGAATAGATAGATTAATAAAAAAAAATAGATCGCAGTAAAAAGTACGAGTCATCACACACACACACACCAGCAGTACAAGTCCAAGATGGCAGAAGGCCAGGAGACAACCAATAAAATAACGATTTTCGTAAAAACTCCAAAAGATAAGCATTCTATTGAAATAGAAGAAAATGCGACTATCAAAGACGTGAGTTATTATTTATTCGTTTTATATTATTTTATTACTGAATTATTTTATTGGTAATTATCTTCTGTAATTATTATAAATGTGACGTACACAACACGTCACATTTACCTTCACTCGTATAATTTTTGGGTTAGACTTCTAGCACATTCTTGATTATTTAAAATTTATAAATTATTATTTAATTATTTATTTTGTTTTTTAGTTCAAAAAAGCCGTTTCAGAAAAATTTAACGCGGCAATCGAACAATTATGTTTAATATTTGCTGGTAAAATAATGAAAGATCATGAAACACTTGAGACACATCATGTTAAAGACGGACTAACTGTACATTTGGTGATTAAGACACCACGTCCTGCTCAAGCTCAACCTGAATCAGCTCCACCACCTCTAAGATCCGGTAAATTAATTATTTTGGAGTTTAATTTAAATTATTAATGATTTGAAGGTGTATTTATTTAAATCATGTTTGGTTGTTTGTGATACAGTTCCTGATATTGGTGCTAATCCTTTTGGACTGGGTAGTCTTGGTGGACTGGCAGGTCTCGAAAATTTGGGAATCGGCTCGGCAAACTTTGCTGACCTGCAGCAGCGAATGCAGCGAGAGTTGCTGTCAAATCCGGAGACGATGCGTCAGGTGTTTGACAACCCGCTGGTACAGAGTTTGATGGACAATCCGGAGAATGTGAGGTTGCTTGTCTCGGCTAACCCTCAGATGCAGGAATTGATGCAACGTAACCCGGAGATTAGTCATATGTTGAACAACCCGGATTTATTAAGGTAATTTTTTAAATTTTAATTTTCTTAAGAGACTTTATTAATTTAATCTTAATAATGTCCAAGAGTAAACTTCACCGCCACATTGACAGCAACATTGTTGCTGTCAAAAGTGAAGTATGGACTTTAAACAAATAAAAATTTGAGATACAATTATTGACATTGACATATTCATTTTATTTATTTATTTATTACATTTAAAGTTAATAATAATAATATTTCATTTTTAGAAATACTTTAATTAATATTTTTACAGAACCAACAATTAAAATTAACACATTTATAAAATTTGACAGCTAATATAAATAATAAATAAAATGTATTAAGTGAAATGCTACTAGTACACTAATTATTCGCCTACGAGTACACTTTATTAATTTATCAAAGGAAAAAAAGATAAATAAAAAATTTAAATAGATATTTGTTTATTTAAATAATTTAAAACAAAAATAAATATTTAAATCAGATAAATTATTTATTTGGTAACTTTTAAATTATTTTAATTAATCACATTATTGACAATTCAAATAATTATTAGTTATGAATTTAAATCGTTGTGAAATTTAATTATTTAAATAAATAATATTTTAAAACATTAAAAATACCAGTCTAGATTGCCTTTTTTTTTTACATTTTTTTTCATACTTGCAATTATTTGCTCGTCAGTTATTTCAAGTGACGTAAAAAGATTGATTTGAATACTTAGTTTAAAATTTTTAAATAACGGGTTAACACACGTGTGACCTGTCAATAATCAGTGCATCTTAATTTTTAGTCTACTAATCACTGACACTCATTATTTTAAAATAAATAACTTTTTACTCTAAATAAATAATTGATTTTGTAAATTAAAATAACTTAACATCCAGATGACAACACACTAATATTTAAAATATGAAATAGTAATTTATTAGCTGGCGGAAGTTAAATTACTCCATTACCATAATAAATTTAGTCTGCTTCGTTTTACGCGACAATACTCTTTTTAAGTCATAAATTTGTTTCTATCAAACAAAGGTATATTTTATTATTACCATCAATTACTCCAATAAAAAAAAACCCATGCCAATAATCGCGCCTTTTCATCGAAATTATATTAAAAAAATTTTTTAATAATTAATCTTGTAAAATAAATGATTAATAATGAATAATTATTTGTTACTCTTAAAGACAAACTATGGAATTGGCACGGAACCCATCGATGCTTCAAGAACTGATGCGTTCCCACGACCGCGCACTATCAAACCTCGAAAGCATTCCAGGCGGTCACAGCGCCCTGCGCCGTATGTATCGTGACATCCAGGAGCCGATGCTGGCAGCAGCAGCCAACGAGCGCAATCCCTTTGCCGCTTTAGTGGAAAACAGTACCGACAATGTCAACAATCCTCAACAGGGCCAAGAAAACCGGAACCCTCTCCCAAATCCTTGGAGCCCAACAGAACGTCCCGAAGGCTCTCCCGCTACTCCCGCAGCTCCAGGTCTCGGAGGATTAGGTCGCGGTCTCCTTGACTCACCTGGCATGCAAAGTCTTACTTCTCAAATGATGGAAAATCCTCAGCTGCTTCGAAATATGCTCGGCGCTCCCTACACTAGATCTATCCTCGAAGCCATGGCCGATGATCCAGCGATTGCCGATAGTATACTTTCAGCAAATCCGCTATTTAGATCAAACCCACAAATGCAAGAACAAATGCGTACCATGCTCCCAGCTTTCATTCAACAAATGCAGAATCCCCAGATCCAGAATGTCGTCACAAATCCCGACGCGCTTGCCGCGATAATGCAGATCCAACAGGGAATGGAGCAACTTCGTACCGTAGCTCCAGATTTTGTTGGTACTATGGGTGGTCTTGGTGGTTTTAGTGCTACTACACCAGCAACAACTGGTACCACACCTCAAACTGGTACTACAACCAATCAAACAACTGGAACCGGTACAGTAACTGGTACTGGCGGTACTACAGGGACTGGAACTGGAACTGGAACTGGAACTGGTACAGGAACTGGCACTGGTACTGGTACTAATCCATCATCAGATTCATATTCAAACTCACAAAACGCTTTATCCCAACTTATGGCTCAAGTTATATCTTCAATGGCGCTTTCTCAAAATGAAGGAGTAGACGGACAGGGATTAGGTGGAGGTCTAGGTCTAGGTATTGGTGGTAATCCTATTGGACAAAATGCACCACCACCTGAAGAACGTTATCGCACACAATTAGACCAATTATCAGCAATGGGTTTCGTTAACAGAGAAGCTAATATTCAAGCTCTGATAGCAACTTTTGGTGACATCAATGCCGCTGTTGAAAGATTACTTGCCAATGGACAAGTTTCAATGAGCTAACCGCCAATATTCCAGTAATATATTAATATTAATAACATTATTAATTAATTAATTAATTGATATTCCTCACTTTTAAAATAATAATAAAAACAATAATTTTTTTTTAATTTATAAATTTTTTTTATTACCTGAAAGTTTTTATTTTTATTGTAATTAATTATTTAAAATAAATAACTAACGTTATTATTACTAATTAAAATAAAAACTTTGAGCGGTAAATTTAAATAAATAAATTGAGAAAAAAAAAAAAAAAAAAAAAAAAATAGCTCTTGGTATTAAAATTTCCACTTTGCATTTTAATTAATCGGTTGTTATTTTTAATTATTAAATATTTAAACAATTAATATGTGTAAAACTTTTAAATATATATATGAAGAGAGTGACGATTATTTTTCACGGTGTCATATGCATTAATTAATTAATTGATTAATTAGATGCTTTTTTTTTAACTCGCACTCCGGATTATTAAATGTTTATTACGTAACTAAATTTATGTTTTGACGATCGCTTAATTATTTTCTGAGGACGGTGTATGTAATAATTTTTTTTTTTTTTTTTTTTTTTTGTTTCGTATACAAATATATATTAAATAATAAACAAAATATAAATTTATATAGATTTGTAGTGAGACCAAGAGTGCTTAGATATATGTTAGATTAATTATTAATTACCGATTATTAATTATTGATTATTGATTTGTAATTGTAATTAATATGAATTACAGGTAATGTTTAAATTAATCGAGAAACCCATGTCTCATTGTCGAAATACTTTGGAAATATTGTGAATAAATATTTAAAAACATGCATACTTGTAAAAGTTTATTTTATTTATTATATGAATTAGTTAATAGTTTTTCATTAGCTTAAATCTAAATTGGATTTTTTGTTTTTATAAGAGCAATAGACTTCCGTTATTTGAATACCAACAAGATGTATTCATTTTTTTAAATTAAAAAAATATTTTTGGCATTTAATAGTTTAAATTAGAGTATCAATAATTCATATATTTTTCTAAAAATTATTTTTTATGTTTAAAAATTCAAAATTATTATAACTCGTAAGCTTTTGAGTTGAAAAAAAATTTGAATCAGTACAAAATTGTAGAGAATAAAAAATCGGTTAAAATAAGTGTCAACAACACATAGTTTTTTTTTTAAATTCTAATTTTATTTTTAAAAATAATCTTTCATATTTAAAAATTTAAAATTATTATAACTCGTAAACTATTGAATTTACAAGAAATTTCATTTTATACAAAACTAAAGAGCAGTAAATTTCCGTTAATTTAAGTACCAACAAGTCACATTTATTTTTAAAAAACTCCAAATTTATTTTTTAATAACAAAAGAATTAAAAAATTCCTGAATCAAAAACCAATTATAAATTAAAATAAAAAATTATCAATCGTAAAATTTCCATCGAAACAAATACCAGAATCCACCTTTACTTTATCAAAATTTTAAATTAAATTTCACCAATTTCCGTTATTACCCAAAAAAACGAAATGTCAAAAAAAAATTACTCAAAAAAAAAAAAGCAATAGTAGGGATAGACAATCCCACGACCGTTGGAAGATGTTCAGTGTTTCTCATTCATACACAACACACAAATATTATCGTACATACACATACACACAAGTCGGCTAAAGTTAAAGTCTGCTCCAAAGCAAGTTCCGTCCGTCAGTCGAGCGTTGCCGTTCTTATTGACCGCGTACTCTTTTATTTAAAATAACAAAAATCAAACTGTAACTACGTCTCTACATTCAACATCAACATAAATCTCTCCGTCTTCCGTTTTCATTATTTATTCTTCCGTATTCCCTATTCCTATAAAATGTTTTTTTTTGTTTTATCTATAAACTGATAACCAGTGGTGCTTATTTCATCTAAATAAATAAAACAGTGATTACATTACAAATAAAACATCCAGACCCCAGACCTTAAATTAAACCCAAGACCTTAAACCCAAAATCGTCTATTTTATACCTGTCGAAATTTGTCCCAATTTTAAATTATTTAATAATTACTTACATTATTTAATTTATTATTAAAAGTCATCATTATCATCATCATCAACACCATAATAAAAAATTAAAAATAACTAAACACCTTGCCGGGTTTGCACCTGGAATGTATTAAAAGTATGGCGATAGACGCGCGAAAAAAATTGTGAATTAAAAATTAAATTTAAAAAAATTAAATTACCAAAATTTAAAGTGCAAGTGCAGGTGCTGGTTCTGGTGGTGATGCTTATGCTAGTGCTGGTGTAGGATTTAAAAATTAAAAAAAAATATATTTCTAAGAAGGTTCTAAGTGTTAGTGTACAAAAGCTACGGAATGTGGGACGAGGTAAGAAAATACATATTCTATCTCTATCATCTCGTAAATAATGATCCGTAGGTTTAGTTCATGTTACTATTTCCTATTCCTGTACCTATATCTATACCTATAGTTACTGTGTCTTTACTTTTATCTGGTAGTTGTCGGTTGGTGTATTTAAACTGTTGTAACCATTAAATTGTTACCGTTCAGGGCCGTCTGGGGTTTGGGTCTTTTGTTGGATTATATTTTTAACGTTTTGGGTCTTGCCGTTGGGTCTGTGACGAATTACTTGAATATATTTTACTTATAAATTTAAATTACACTTGTTTAGATCCAGGTCTAGGTCCAGGTCCAGGTCCAGGTCTAGGTCTAGTTCTAGGCCTGGATCTAGGTTTAAATTGAAGTCCAGGGCTAAGTCTAGGTCCAGATCCAAGTTCTGGTCTAGGTCTTAGTTTAGGTTTAGATAAAATTGTTCAGCAGCCTGTTAAATATAATTAAATTTCCAAAGATTCCGTAAATTTCCCGCTTAAAATATTTAAAAAATTTAAATTTGTCATTTTACTTCCTGTATTGAGTAATAATTTAACGATCTAAAGATCTATGGTAAATGGAGACTGTAGAGTGTGAGTAGAGTGAGTGAATGTGGATGTTAATGTTGATGTGGATGTGAAGGCACATTCCTGTGGGTAGCTTAGAGGTAAGATCACCAATCAAGTAAGCAATACACAGAGCAACCAACGTTGCTGTAGTAAGTTTAACGTTGTTTTATCCATATCCCGTGTGCTCTGATATACGTTGTCGTTTAAACCCGTTTCTACAAGTCTTACTTATACTTATACTTGTTTTCTCATTCCATTTCGTGCGTATTATTTATTTTTATTTACGTATACTTTGATTTTTTTTTTTTACTTTCTTCTTTTTCCTCTTACTTACTGTATCAGCGATAGATATGGAGATATTTTTATGTAATAGCGGGATAGGCGGATTGATGCGAGGATCTAGTATCTAAGTGGATAGATTATTCAGATGGAAGGATTGATGGAAAAAATGAAAAGAAGTTTATTGATAATTAGATGATGTTGAGGCCTCAATATTTAGCTTGAAGGACATAAGACTTTTGATTTATAGATGGATTTAATCATTACTGAGTATTTATTTATTTATTGTTTAATACGCATTTCTGCAATTTACAATATGCTACAAAGTTTAATTAAGATTTTCTTATGAGCAGGATGGATGAAGACAAAAATAAAAATAATATTGATTAGTATTTAAGAAGATCATAAGTTGACTTTTTGAATTGATCCAATGAACCTCCAAAGAATTCTATGTCACCAGAGTAATTGTTAAGTACATTGAGGAGCCTTATCCACGGGCTCAATTTAATAAATTGCTTCCTTGTAATGGGTCCATGGACTAGACGGCTATGAGGCTCATAGAGTATGAAAAGATAAATTTTTTATTGGGAAATTTAGTTCAATGATTTTGGTACATAAGAAAAAAAACTTTTTATTCAAAATATCATTGTTGATTCAAGAATATATTATTATTATTATTATTATTATTATTATTATTATTATTATTTTCGAGTAATTTATTTTCATTGAAAACCAAAATATTGAAATTAAAAAATTATTTTTCCTTTATTTAAATTAAAATTATTAATCAGTAAAAAATGAGTATCAATTTTTTTTTTAAATATCGAATTTATTAGAATGATTCTTAAGTCGAAATTATATATTTTTGAATATATAGTTTTTTACTGCTCAGTCTAGGGAGGCGTTTGTTTATATATAAGTATATATAGGTATGTTTATGTAAGTCTGTGTATGTATGGTTATATTGATGTAGTGCAAAAATATAAAATTTTTAAGTTTTACGAATTTAAAAAAATGTAAGATACAAAAATTAAAATCAAAAAGTTTGGAGGTCAATAATATTTTTGAAAATTTTTCAAGTATTAAAAAATGAAATTTTAATATTTTTAAAAACATTTTTTACCAGAGAAAAAGAAAAGGTTGTTGAAAAAATAAATGATTTAAAAAAGATGCCACTTGAAAATATGAAATTTAAAAGTCCACTAGTTAAATAATTTATTTTTTAAAATTAAATTATCTCTGAAATAGAATATGACATTGACAACATTATTTATAACACATTTTTTTGTTAGTCTCGTGTTATAGTTATGTCCATAATCGTGTGAGTTGATAGTAAAAACACAAATATTGTTAACAGGGGTTATCAAATATTTTTGGCTGAGTTTTTTTCGCAAAAAAAATCTCTAAATACAAAATACAGACCGCACATTGATGCACTACTGTCTAATCTAGCGAAGTGCGCTTAAATTGTTTGACAATATTCGTTTGTTTAAGAGAAAAACTCGGCCAAAATTTCCATTTACTGCACAAGTGCAACAAAGATAGTACCGTTCGTGGACTTGAGTGTAACAGAGAGATAAGTGCGAACCCCTGTTAATATTAATATTTGATAGTCCCTTGAAAACATTCAAAGATATTAGGAAAAATTTTTAAATTCTTGAGTGAACTTATTCAGCCGTTTTTACTGCTAAAAACTTAAATTCTTATTAAACTATCAAGATATAATAAAAATTTATAGGAACTTATTTGTAGAGAATTAAATTTAATAAATAATTGTATTGATATATTTTTATTGTATCTCTAATAATTCTCCAAAGATTCTAATTTAAAACTAAATTTTTTTTTTTCACTTAAAATTCTTCAAAAATGACTCAGATTTTTTTTTTTAAATAAAAATGATCTCATTCTTTTTCATCAATACCTCAAATTAAAATTTTAAATCCCATTTCCGTTGATCAAAAATTTTTTTAAAAATTAAAAAAATTACTATTCACTTTCATTTAACTTTGAAACCTATGCAAACATAAAATATACAGGTATAATATATGTATATATATATATATATGTATATTTGTAAAGGAACTCGGAGCTAAATGTAACACTATTTTTTAGACACAAATTTTTTTTTTTTTTAATTCTCAGTTATTTATTTGTAAAAAATGGTATGGCAAGTTGGTCAACTCAGAAAATGCCGCCAATTTTAAATTTTGGAAAAAAACAAAATTTATATATACGCATAAAATTTAAAAAATTGGCCTTACTGTCCAGGCTGATCAACTTGTCGCATTTTTTTTTAACCAAGTCATTAAGCAGTTAAAAAAAATCATATATGATCTATAAATTATGTCTCATTTTACTCCGAATTCCCCTATCTATAAATATACATACATATTTTTTTCTGTTAATGTATATATGGAATGTATGTATATATTAACAAATTCTCGACAACGATAAAAAAGTAATAATTAAGCCAGAGTATTTTATTTTTAATAGGGTGAAAAAAATTGACATGCTGGCAGCTGATTCGTGGGAATCACCTTCGAGTTCAATATCTCCTCTTCCGGCTGTTAAAGGAAGCAAATTACAAACTCAAAACAACAGCCTGCAACGAGAACATGTATTTAAATACAATAAAGCGATGAATAATTAAACCCACCATAAAATAAAATCAAATGAAATTAAAACAAAAAGAAAAAGTTGAAAAAAAAAAAAAAAAAAGTCACAAAACCAATGAAATGTAATTTATCGTATTGAAGTTATGTTAAAACATATACCGTCGACGCAACCGGCGTCGAGGAATCACAACCACGAATATCAAACTCAGATAATCGGTCACCATTTTGGGTCTGGTTCAACTACCTCACGGGGTGTTTCTCGGGAGGGAAAAAATCCCGATAAAGATTCACGGGATTCAGGACCAGGACTCGGAGGAAGATTATGCGACTCAGCAATTTATGACTCGTTGCATTCAGTTCATCCTTCTCATAAAACAAATCCAGCTTCCGTTCATCGGCATCCGCTTAACCACTCGCAACTTAGTGTCAACAACCTGTCCGCGAGATTCACCCACTCCCATTTGAATTCCCTTAATCTTTCCGCACTTTCTGCCTCAAAGCATTCAATCGATAGCGCAAGTCCGGATACGCATAATCATACTATTAATAATAATCATCATCATCATCTATTTCATAATCATAATCATAGTCTTAGTAATCATAATCATAATCATCAAGGCCAGATCACGCAGGTGCCAAACGAGAGGTTACTAAATGGCGGTCTTGATATCTCCCGACTGTCAAGACTACCAAGTCGTACTACACCATCACCAGCACCTGTTGCAACAATTCATCCACCTGTTTCTTCACAACACACACAAGTACTGCCACATTTAGCTACCAGTCCTGGGCCGTTACATACCCAAGACACTTCCTGGTCGTCTTTTTGTCTAAAGGGAGCTAGTCAACCAAATGGTAGCGGTAGCGGGAATGGAAACAGCAATGCGGGAAATAATAAAAACCAAGACGCTGGCGTTAAAGAAATGCTCACTTTTCTGGGACTACTTTGTCTTGTGTCGCTTCTACTTGCAATGCTGTCCCATATTTTTTTACTTAAAATATCTCCTGTTTCAACTGCGCCCGCAAGTGTAATTAGTCCTGAAGAGTATACAATTGTTTATGAAGTTACGCTGGCACTTTGTGCGCTTGCAATGTCGTTGAATTTATGCTGTCTTCTGGTCTGTGCTATACAGTTTTTGTTTGCTATGAAGCTCGTCAAGTCATCTTATAATCAAAATAGGTAATTTATATATTTTTTTATTTTTACTTTTTAAAATTCGGTTTAAATTTTCTGGTGGCAATGGGTAGTAGGGTGGTCGTTAAAATTTAAATTTTCTCAGGCGTCTCCTAAAAAGCTTCTTTTTAGTGAAAAAAAACGTAGGGATTTTAGTTTTTTCTCTTTAAGTAAAAAGAACACGTGCCTCAGGACGATCAAAGTGCATTTTTCGATACAACCGCGGTTTTTTTAAAATATCATATGAAATATGCAGATTAAAGGAAAAACTCATAGAGACAATTTTGTAGGAAATTAAATTCTTGACAAAAAAGGTCAGATTAAATTTTTTATAAATGGTGTATTTACGAAGATATTAAAAAAAAAGTTTTTTAGATCTTATCAATTAAGCATTTAAAGGATTACGGATCTTAAAAAAAAACGTTTTTTCTTAATTATAGACAACGTCGTAACTCGTAACATGTCAATCATTAATGCTTGTTATAGTTTCTATATACTTAGAAAAATGTTATTTTCAACATTTGTAATCCTTAAAACTCAATTCATAAGATCTAAAAAAAGTTTTTTAAAAATATCTTCATCAATACACATTTTATAAAAAAAATGAACATGACCTTTTTTGTCAAAAATTTAATTTTTTACAAAATTGTTTCTATGATTTTTTCCTTTAATCTGCATATTTCATGAGATATTTAAAAAAAAACACGATTCTATCAAAAAATGAACTTTGATCGTCCTGAGGCACGTGTTCTTTTTACTTAAAAAGAAAAAAACAAATTTCCCACGTATTTTTTTAACTAAAAAGAAGCTTTTTATGATGCGTCTGAGAAAATTTATTTTTTAACGACCACCCTAATGGGTAGATTGTTAAATTCTGAGTTAAATGAGTACTTGCATCAATATATTTTAATCAAGTGATATTTCATAAATTTAATTATTAATTAAACAGCTACTTGGTACTTGGGGTGCATTAAACCCAAATTCACTGATGTGGGTACTAATTTTACTCGTTATCACGTGCTCTTTAACATGACAACATTAGAAGATTCTAGTTAGGAATTATTTGATTAATTAATAATTAATCATTATTGTAATTTACTTGTATTAATTTTTAAGACGATAGTAAAAACAATTTTTGAAAAGTCATAATTAATTAATTTAATTATTGATTAATTAATTAATATACAGTTACTTTGTAGTTGAGTAACATTAAATCCAAATATATTGATGTGAGTACTCAAGTATATTGAAATGAGCTCCTGAATAACACTGACAATTAAATTTTCTTTTAATCAAAACCTAAATAATTAATACTAACTCTCGATTGCTTATTAATTTAAGGATATAAATAATATAACAAGTGCGTATGTAATTCCAGATGGTATTTATTTATGTGATATTGAATCTGAGCTACCGCTAGAAAAATTTCTCACGATGCTATTGCTACTGATGCCCTTCGAGGTACAATGACCTTTCCTATTCTATTTCAATTTTAATTCTTCCAAGCTAAGACTTTTATTAATAGGTGTTGCTATTATTCTTTTGTTGCTTGAATTCTATTTTGTTTTCTTCAAATTAATGAATTGAAGTGGATGATATGATAATTAACGGTTTTATTTGTATTGTAGGACGAGCAGGTACCTGGAAAAATCATCAGTGAGCAGAATGTGCGCAATTGGAGGCTTCTTTGTCAGCATTCCTATTTTTCTTACTGGTAAAATATATTTTTTATGCTTATATTTATTTTATATTTTAGTTATCAAGATAAAAATTCAATAAATTTTATTTACTTTTTAAAAAAGTCTGGGGAATAGTAAAAATGAACGGTAACTCGCCCCCTGATGTTACGCTTTCTTCGAAATTGAATTTCTGTAGAAATGATGTTAGGAAATTGATCAATAAAAAATGAAAATTGTAGCACGAATTCGGATCTTTACTATGAATCCAAGAAAGAGTTTTTCGTTTCATAACTTTTAAAATTAAGAATTATAAAAATTAAAATTTTTTAAAATTGAGAATATAATCCATAAAATTTTAATTTTAGAAATATTTAAAATAACGGTAATTTATTACCATTTTATTCATTAACTTTATAATAAAATTAGTTTTGGAATTTAAAAAAAAAGAAATTGTTCATTTTCAATTTTTTAAAAAATATATATTGTAGCCATCAAAACTTTTAAATGAGTACCCACATCACTATCTTTAAATACCAAAATTTTTACTCGTGACTTGTGTTTAAATTTTTAAAAAATCAAATTTTTTAGAAAACATACTATTTTACAATAAAATAAATAATTATTATAATTCAAATTTATATTGTCCCATTTACTAAACAAACGAAAAATTTAAAAAATTCAAAATTACAAATTTCAAATAAATTTTTTTTTTTTCGCAAATGTACACTGTAGTTCTGTAAATGAGACAATTTTCAACAATATGAGTACCCACATCACTATATTAAAATTAAAAAAATTTTTACCTTCAATTTAAAAAAAAAATCAATTTTTTAAAAAAATGAAATAAATAATAATTATAATTAAAATTTATATCATCGCAGTTACTAAAGAAATAAAAATAAAAAAATTTTAAAAAGTCAAAACTACAAATTTCAAGTAATTTTATTTTTTTTTATTAAATGAACCCGATTGTCTCATAATTTAGTAAATTTCCATTAATATGAGTACTCACATCACTATATTTAAATAAGAAAATTCAACCTGCGATTTGTTTTTTTAATTTAAAAAAAAATGAATTTCTTTAAATAAATAAATAAATAAATAATAATAATAACATAATTATAGGTATGATACTTTATACATTCATCCAATTTCACTCAACACCAGCAATAATAATGTCAGTATTCATTGGGCTTGGTATTATATTTTGCGGTTGCGCTATGGTTCACAATGTCATTGTATGGCAGAGAGTAAGTATCAATTTACTCACTTCTAAAAAATAAAATAAATCAACAATAAAAATAAAAAAAAAATTATAAACTGATAGGAAAAGACGAATGCGGTTAAAGAATTGGCACGAGCGCAATGTGAAGCAGCGCTTCAACTCCAGCAGCGTCAAGCCCTTCATCAGCAGCAGCTTCAATCAAATACTCGACTGTCATCAACAATGCCGCGAAATAATTCGAACTGTACAAAAAATGGGACAGCAACAGTAATTCACGGGCATCCACGTGGTCAGTATCACTCGATGCCTTACAAACATCACGATGTAAGATCACAGATATCTCCAGCCTTGCTGACAACTCTGTCTGCTAGTCCTGCTGCTCATAATCATATTGGAGATCATAGAATTTTGACAAGTCCACCGGCTACTCCAGCAGATGATCACTCGCTACCGACAAGTCCTATCAACAAGTCTATTAATAAATCACAGCATTTGCTGCAACGTGACGCCAGCGGAAGTGTGAGTCCTGGTTTACCTGCAGCAACTCTTGACCTCAGTAGTGCTGCTACCACTAACAGTCCTCACGAATTATCAACTCTTGTTTAAATTTATAAATTTATTCTTGCCATTATTGTAATTATCAGTTTATTAACTTTAGTTCCTGAACTGAAACCCCAACTTTCAAGGACGATAGTATTTTTTTTTTAAATTTAATTACATTATTTTATTTGTTACTTTGCTTTTATTATTCTTATTATTAATTATTAATATTATTTTAAATTGATTTATTAATCTAGGAATTTTTGTACAGTTTTTATTTGTATATTTTTCTTTTCTATTCTTTTCTTTATTTATTTTCGATGGAAAATTAAACTAAATTATTACCAAAAACGTGCCTTTGAGTATTTGATAATAATTATTATATGAGAAATTTCGAGTTTAGAGAAAAAAAAAATTACGAAAATTGGGAAATTTTTTTTTTGTTTGTAAAAATTAATTTAAAAAGAAAAAGAAAATTATTTATTTGATAAATAACTAGAATTTTATAATAAATTAATATTTATAATTTTTTTAAATACTTTTTATAGGAAAAAATTTAACAAATTTTAAAACAAATCTATAGAATTTGGAAAAAAATTTTTACATAAACGTCAAAAAAAATAAAAATTTAATTTTTAAAAAAATTATTTATGAATAGGATTCAATAAATTACATAAAATCATTACTTTTACTAATAAAAAAAAAATGTTTTTAATCAAAATTTAAAAATTAACATTATTTTCAAAAATAAAAATTTTCATTTTACTCAGCCACCATAAGTTTTACAAAAAAGAATGCTGAAATGTTTTTTAAAATCAAATAAAATTTCCAAAAACGATTTTCTCTACACAAGAAATAAAAAAAAATAAAAAAAAAATAATAATTGCCACGAGAGACTCTAATAAATTTTTAAAAAAATAAGTTATTAATTTAAATCATAATAACAATTGTTAATTGTTAAAAAAGCCAAAGTACTTACAGCATAATTATATATAAGTATATATATAAATATATATACATATATCAATTATGAATCACGATAAACTATTAATTATTGATTAATTAAATTGGTTCTGTCTGTCCTGTAGTCATTAATCATAAAAACTATTTTATTTATATGTATCATATACTCTTAACTGTTTATGTATTTTATTATTATTATTAATTTTAAACTTAAAAAAAAAATTAATAAATAAAACAATCAATGTTACGCCCAAGTCAATATTTGAAAAAATATTTTATATAAAATAAAATAGTCGTTAATAAACGACTCTGGAAATGGTAAAAATGTAAAATAAAAAATAAACACAAAAAATTTGTTATTTAAAAAAAAATATCAACAATTTAAAAAAAATGTAAATATTTAAAAAAAAAGTTATTTTTCATAAAATAAATAAGAAAATTTATGAATATTTAAATATTTATCTGTTTATAAAATATATATTTACAAATTTATTCCTAATTTTCACAATGTACATTGTGACCTATAATTAAAATTTAATTTATAATAATTTCAATTAAAAATGCCGAAATCATGCTCTGGCGTCATTTATTGTCGTGGGTACACGCACTTCTAGGCCATCAAGTTCTTTGGTCATGATAACTTGGCATCCTAGGCGTGATCTGAGCAAATGAATAATTTAAATTATTACTATTTTTTTCTTTTTTATTTTAAGTTTTAATCAAAGTACTTACGTGTCGCAAAGATCGAAGGCCAGGTCCAACATGTCCAGTTCTTCGTCAGTCGGCTTCTCGGGCAGAGAATCATAGACTTCTTTTGGAAATATTAAATGACAGGTACTGCATGTCAAAGTACCTTCACAAGCACCTGAAATAATTTAAGGTTTTTAATTTAAACGAGCAACCTGCGTCACTTTGTGACTGTCCAAATATCACTACTAAATTTATGAAATACGCAGAGAAAAAGGATTTCTTGCCGCAAAAAATTTTTACTTGCACCAAGAAATTTCAGTAACATGAACTGAATAAAAAAATTTTCTTGGGGCGAGAAAAGATTTTTTTGGGCAAGATTAGTATATTACACGCCGAGGGAAGTAAAGTAAGAAATGTCTCAGATCACATGTTTGTTGACAATTGACAACCCTAGGTGTGTAATCCACTATTTAGCGCCAAGTAATTTTTTATAGTTCTAAATAAATTTTTGTTTTTAATTCACAATGCAAAAAAATTTTTTGGGGTGAGTAAAAATTTTCTTTAGGCGAGTAAAGATTTTTTGCGTCAATGAATTCTTTTTTTTTCTCTGTACGCTCTTTTGGCTTCGAGAGGCTCCCTAAAACCAAAAGGGAGTATAAAAGTATGTCAATTTGAATTAGTAACGCAATATCAATAATATAGCGATATATATTCAGTGACATTCAGTCATATTCCGTAAGAGAATAATTAAAATATATATTAATTTATTTAAAAAAAAGAAATACGATCGTCTTTTTTCGCGCGTGATTTAAATGTAATTTGAATGACATAGATAAATCGATTTATCTCAATACTTGGAAATAAAAAACAGTTCAATTTATGAAAAGAAACAAATTCAAGTTAAGATCTTTTTAATGATACCAAATTTAATAACATTAACTAATTATATTGTATAGATATGCCGGGAACAAAATTTTTCATATTCTCTTAATAATGTAGATTACTGCATGCAAATCAATATTATCTTAACAATTTTATTTAATAAAATTAGAAGCGACACACGAGCAATCGTATATTTACTTCTTTATCAAAGAATTTTAAAACAAATTTTCTTAGAATTCAAAATTATTTAATCTACTGTTAGGTAACATGCAATGTATAAGTTGTACAATAATTTGACAGTAAAATAATTAATTCATCAACACGTTGGAGTAAGATAAAAATAATTATTATCAATATTATTAGTCACGTATTTGGTGATTAAATTTTTCTAGTGATTATTATTTAATTTTCAGAATATAATTATAAAATATTCGGAATTTGTTTAATCTCAGAAAAGATGGAAAAATAATGAATTTCGTTACGAGATTTAACTTGTAATTAATGCATCGACACGAACCCAAAAGTATATATAGAAAACTAAAATTTTATTCTTACTATAAGTAATAATATTTTTTTTTAAACAAGAAGAACATAAAGGTAAGTGGTTTCTACTGCGAATTATTTCAATATCTATTTCTATTTCATGTAAATTTAATAAAATTAAAATTTATTTTTCAAGGAGAATAAAACTTTTACCAAAAAGTTTTTACGATCAAAACTATAGCCAAATTATTTTTCAGTCTATTAAAATGTTTAACGATATTAGTAAAATTATAAATATCTAAAACTAATGAAGACTTAAAGGTTTTTTGTCCCTAATCACTGACACTTCTGAAAAGTCACACATTTCCTACATGGAGATCATATAAGCCCCAGGCAAACTTTATTTAACTTTTTATTTCGATTATTTCTAGCTCAAGTTTTGTTTTCTTGTTAGTTAGTTGTAATCTTGATACAAAATATGTCAAGAAAACAAATCTGAAAACTGCCTGACCCTGCGGGCCAGCTCCAACTTTCCGCTGTTTTCGAGCTCAGGAAGCTCGAAAACATTGTTACTTGTAAATTTTTGAGCTCTTCGAGCTCAAAAGACTGTTGGACTGACAAAACATACATTTCACTGAAAAAGAATAATTTTTGTCCGACGATATCTTTGGAACGAATGAACCGATTCGAGCGTTCTTAGTGGCAATCGAAAAAGCTCACCAAGACTTGAAACTGATTACATTTTGAGGCAAATGGTTTATGAGTTATACGCAAAAAACCTAAAAAAAAATTTTTTAATTTTCATTTTTCGTATAACTTGTAAACTACATGACTGATCGTCTCCAAAACCTAACCAATTTCAAGTCTTGGTGAGCCCTTTCGATAGCCACCAAAAACGTTCAAATCGGTTAATTCATTCCAAAGATAGGGTCGGACAAAAAATTTTACACACACACATGGACATCCATCCGGAAATAGTCAGAATAGTTTTCTAGGACCTGAAAACGTCGCGATCTGATAAAAACTTCGTTTTCGAAAATCGGACCGAAGCCAATAACTTTCATTTTTGTGAAAATTTGCAATTTTCATAGAGGGAAGTTAAAAATGATTTATTCTAAGACGGTCCAAAAAGTATAATCAATTTGAACATCGTATGGACAGTATACAACCCCAAAAAATTGATTAACACTTTTTAATTAATTTCTCACAAACTAAGATTTTTGTGTATAGTTGGGATCTGTAACTTAGCACTGCAGTTCCTAATTTAAGCTCGGTCTTGTTCAAATTTTAATCTGAAGTTAATGTTGAGGTCTTTCAAATTCGTAGTGATTGATTAGAAAATTAAGTTATACTTATTAAATGTTTTCAGATCTTTACAAGAGTCAATCATGTGGTTATCAAAAGTGGTATCGATTATTTTAATCCACATAATATTTATAAATATCTGCGTAGCTAATGATTTAGAAGAAGAAAACTTTAATTTTGATAGAGCTCAGTTTGTTGCTATAGGGAAAGAAGACTCGGAATACGGATTTTTATATATACAGCAAGGTCTATTAATTCACCCTCAAGCTGTTATCACCGTTGCCGACGATTTACTATATGAGTAAATAAATAAAAAATATCAGTTCTTCTTTTTCGTATCATTATTATTATTATTGAAATAATTATTTAATATTTTTTAAGAGCTGAATCACTGAAAATTAGAACAGGTTTATCCCAAATGAGTCATTACTCTAAAGTGGCCATTGCGGAGAATGTAAATGTGATTAATGTCATAGAATTACCAGAAACTTCAAAGATAGTTTTGTTAATCTTAGAAGAAGAAATTTTAGGTGTAAAATTAATTAACTATAAACACACTTCATATGATGATCAATATAACGGATGCAAACTGATTAAACTTGGATTCAGACAACTTCATGTCGGTAATAAATTAAAATTATAAGCATTAGTTAATACAGTAGAAAAACTATTTTTATACTTTAAAATGAAAATCAGTGCACTGTAGAAAAATTGTGGAGTGAAAGTGGATTAAATTCAGAGTAAATGCGAAAGATATAATTTTTCATTTATTTGATCCCCTCGGAGTGAAATCCTCTCCGGAGGGAAGTTTATTTTAACTTTAAAACTGCGGATCAGATTGAAATAAAATCCACATCACTTCGAAATCACTTCGCTAAGAAAAAAATCGGGGACTCTACGGTTTCCGGGGCGCCGCTAAATGACTGCGAATTCTTGTAGAACTCGGCGAAATAAGACTTTCTTAAAGGATAAAATTTTTCGATATCTCGTTTAGTTTTTGAGAAAAATGGGTTTCGAGAAAAATGCGATTTTTTCAAAAAAGTGAAATATTTCATAGATTTTAATATCTTCAATTTTTTGTATTTTTTTTTCCGAAAAGTGCGTTTAGAGATGAAAATTTCGAAAAAAAGAAAACGTCTGAATTAGTCCAATTCGCGATCATTTGGTGGCGCCACGGAAACCGTAGACTTCCCCAATCCGTATTCACTTCTGTATTTTTACGTCATAGAGATTTTTCATTCAAATATTAATAAAATAATCTTACAAAATACATTATATTCTTAGACTTTGATGAAGTTTACGCATCGTTGACAACAAAAGAAAAAAACACTCAGTTATTGAGCCACATGACTGATAAAGGTTGCCCATCAAAATTAAATAAAATCGTCGATTTCAAAAGCTCACTTTTTACTGATTATGTTTATTGCATTAAAGAAATTAAAAAAAAAAACTGTCGTGTAAGTATACTATATTCGAAAATAATGAGTAATTACTTTGCAAACAATAAATAAATCATTATTTTTTATTTTTAAGAGAAATTATCCAGGAGCTTCTTTAGTTTGTCGAGACCACGAAACAAATGAATTCTACTTAGCTGGACTTGTCATTGGGAAAAGTCATTGCAATTGGATGCTTATAAATACTCCAAAATTACACGCATCGATTGAGGCTCATTTAAAAACTATTCAATAAGGCCATTCTCAGACAGTGCTCCCCACTTTTTAAAAATTTTCAATGACTTTCAACTGTCATAAGCGCATCAAAATATGGGTGTGAATGTAGCAGACATTAGTGAAATCTAAAATTACTACTAAATAAAATTAGTAATTAATAAAATCAAATTTTTTAAAAATGCACATTTAAAAAATTTTGAAATTCATAAGTGCATTTTTTAAAAATATATTTTTTTCAATTATTTATTCTATTTATTTATAATTTTAAATTTGTCTGATGTCTGCTACATTCACACTCGTATCAAAATTTTATTAGTTAATTGAAAAAAGGACAACGTTGTTGCAATTTCACTAAGATATAGATTTAAAAAAAATTACTTACAGTTGATATCAATTGGCAGTTAAACGAAATTTGTTAAATTTCAATGAAATCTTCATGGCAATTTGATAATTCGAATTTTCAAATTTTGTAAGCTAAAATTTCTTCAAAAAATTTCGTGCAACCCCTCATTTATAATAACTGTAAGTGATTTTTTTTTCAATTCTACCCTTAATCATTTTTGTTTGTTTTATTTTATTTTGCACGTCTCATCGAACGCAAATCAATTTTAATAAAAGTGACAAGCACAATGTAGTTTTATTTGTAACCCGAATTCTTTTTCTTTTAATTAAAATTGACTTTAAAATAATTTACATGAAAATGACTCCAGATAATTTTTATAGAGAATTTAATTTCCTACGAAAAAGATCCTTAAAAATTTTTACTTAATCGTAATATATAGCTAGTAAATTTAATTTAAATCATAAGTTAATTCAAATAATTTGTAATTAAAACCTGAATTGTTAATCTTTGAATTAAAATTGCACTTAAAATAATTAATTTACATGAAAACTATCCCACATTTTTTTAATAGAGAATTCAATTTATGCATGAGTGTGATTGTAGCAGATATCAGACAAATTTAAAATTATTAATAAATAGAGTAAATAATTGATAAAATAAAATTTTTAAAAAACGCGGATTTAAAAAATTTAAAAATTCATAAGTGCATTTTTTATGAATATTATTTTATCGATGTCTACTACATTCACACTCATAATATGATACTGAAGTTTGCCGACGTCTAATAATTTTTAGATCTCTTCAAAAACGACAAATCATAAAATAAAAATATTTTAAAAAATTGCCCTTATAGTTTTTTTAATTTTCTACAAGTGCATATTTTTAGTTTTTTTTTTTTTTTAATTAAATAGTTGAAAAAAATTTTAAAATTGTCAACTGTCTGCTAACTTCAAGATCATATTTGAAATAAATAAATAAATTGAAATGATAAAATTGAAAAAAATGCACGTACGGATTTTGCTTTTATTTAAATATGCATTTTTTAATTTTTACTCTACTTAAATTTTATTAATTTATTCTAAAATTTAAAACAATTGATAATTGTCTGCTACATTCACACTCATTTTAATTTCCTACAAAAAAGGTTTTTATAAAATGAGTGTGAATTTAAGAAATTTTTAGAACCGGGAATATATTCGTATTTTCATTATCTTTACACGCACTTTATTCTTTTTTTCATACTTTTTTTTTGAAGCTATAATTCTTAAAATAAAACTTTAATGAACATTTTCAGAAATATATATATCAATAAAAATATATCAAATTAACAGATTTATATTCTTTTTAACTGAACTGCAGATGAATTTAATTTTTTTTTCAATAAAATTTCCTGAATTTATATTGAGCTGTAACTATTAATAGTTGATGGTAGGGATTTCAAACGATAGAGTTTATTCGGAAATGCAACTTGGTAGTGTTTTTGTCTAGAAGTGATTACATCGTGATAGATTTTTTTATTAGTAGAGATTTTAAGATGGTAGATATTTTATTGGAGCGGGAATTTTCGAGGTCGGCATGTCGCGGCTGACTTAAATTGGATACCCTGATTAAACAACTGAATTCGATCGAATTAAACAGAATTGAATTTTTAATTCTATATAATTCAGATAAATTCTGTTAATTCGGTACCTAACTTAAAAAAGAATTCTGTCTAATTCGACAGGAAAACCAGAATTTATCCAAATTGAAACGAATTAAATAATTATGTTCTGTTTAATTCGAAAATAATCCTCGAATTTCTGGTTCTGACTCCGAATTAAACCGAATTGAAACCAATTCAAAAATTTTAAATCGGTTTTATTCTGTTTTATTCGAAAATAATCCTTGAATTCGTTCAAATTCTGTCTTACCGAATTTAACAGAATATACCAGAATTGGGCAGAATCAAAATATTTAATTCGATCGAATTCAGTTGTTTAATCAGGGTAGAGTTTTATTTTTGGTAGAGTCGCTTATGACTGAGTCGTATACCTGTCTATTCAATTCGCACTTGTATTAAAGTAAAACACGTATTGTGAATGTAGCAACTAGAAACATGTGGATCAATAGGCACATTAATAGGTCTACGAAATAAATCTCTACCTTACGACAACTGAACCATAACCAGGCCTACTACGAGTAACTGTACCAGTTTCAAATACTACCCGCGAAAATTTCAACCAATCAACAAATCTACCACTTAAGAACTCTCTCTCATTACAACTCTGCCATATACTTTGCAATAAAAAAAAAAGTTTAAACTATGAAAAGGAACAAATTCAAGTCAAGAACTTTTTAATGATACCAAATTTAATAACATTAACTAATTATATTGTATAGATATGCCGGGAACAAAATTTTTCATATTCTCTTAATAATATAGATTACTGCGTGCAAATCAATATTATCTTAACAATTTTATTTAATAAAATTAGAAGCGACACACGAGCAATCGTATATTTACTTCTTTATCAAAGAATTTTAAAATAAATTTTCTTAGAATTTAAAATTATTTAATTTCCTGTTACGTAACATGAAATGTATAAGTTGTACAATAATTTGACAGTAAAATAATTAATTCATCAACACGTTGGTGTAAGATAAAAATAATTATTATTAATATTATTAGTCACGTATTTGGTGATTAAATTTTTCTAGTAATTATTATTTAATTATCAGAATTTTATTTTAAAAAATTTTTACTTCTTAAAAATATTCGGAATTTGTTTAATCTCAGAAAAGATGGAAAAATAATAAATTTTTTAATAAAATTTAACTTGTAATCAATGCATCAACACGAAGTCAAAAGTATTTATAAAAAACTAAAATTTTATTCTGACCAGCAGTAATAGTATTTTTTACAAACAAGAAGAACGTAAAGGTAAGTGGTTTCTACTGCGGACTATTTCAATATTTATATTTATGTCGTGTAAATTTAATAAAATTAAAATTTATTTTTTCAAAGAAAAAAAAATTTTTAGCAAAACGTTATTAGGATCGGAACTCGAGCCAAATTATTTTTCAGTCTATTAAAATATTTAACGATATTAGTAAATTTATAAATATATGAAACTGCTGAAGACTTAAAGGTTTTTTATCCCTAATCACTGTCACTTTTGAAAAGTTGCACATTTCCTACATGGAGAACATATAAACCCCAGGCAAAGTTTGACACTTCTGACATTGATTGTATGCATTATTTTGACTTTGAAAAATTCTTAGCATTTGGTTTTGAGATATAAAATTCATTTAGGGATCTGTGAAAAATTATTAAAGTTTAACAATCAGGAAAAAAAAAAATTCATAACTTTTCATTTCGATTATTTCTAGCTAAAGTTTGGTTTTTATAATCTTGATATAAAATATATCAAGAAAAAAATAGTCTATTCTAAGACGATCTAAAATGTATAATTATTTTGAACATACTTTTTCATTAATTTTTCACAAAATCTGTACCTAGCTCTGTGTAACACTACAGGGTCTATTTTAAGTTCGGTTTTGTTCAAATTTTACTTTGAAGTTGATTTGGGTTAATAATTATTTATAAGAAAATCAAGTTATATTTATTAAATGTTTTCAGGTCTTTACAAGAGTAAATCATGTGGTTATCAAAAGTGGTATCGATTATTTTAGTCCACATATTATTTATAAATATCTGTCTAGCTAATTCAGGAGACGAAAAATTTAATTTTGATAGATCTCAGTTTGTTCTTATAGGGACAAAAGGATCGGAATACGCATTTGACTTCCTACAGCAAGGTCTATTAATTCACCCTCAAGCTGTTGTCACCGTTTTTGACGATTCACTATATAAGTAAATAAATAAAAAATATCAGTCCTTATTATTATTGTTATTATTATTATTATTATTATTATTAAAAAATAATTATTTAATGTTTTTTAAGAGCCGAATCACTGGAAATTAAAACCGGTGTATCCAAAATGCATCATTACTCTAGATCAGGTATAGCAAGGACTGTAAAAGTGATTAATATCGTAGAATTACCAGAAACGTCGAAGATAGTTTTGTTAATTTTAGAAAGAGAAATATTGGATGTACAATTAATTAACTATAAACACACTTCATATGACGATCAATACAACGAATGCAAATTGATTAAACTTGGATACGGAGAACTTAATTTGGGTAATAAATTTAAAATTATCGACATTAGTTAATACAGTATATAAACATTATTTTCATACTTTGAAATGAAAATCAGTGTACTGTAAAAAAATTGCGGAGTGAACGCGGATTTAATGGAAAAGATATGATTTTTCACTTATTTGATCCTTTTAGAGTGAAATTCACTACAGAGGGGAGTTTATTTAAAAAAAAAAAAAAAAATCCGTATGCGGAGTAATTTTTGTTTAAACTCCGAAACCCTGAGAGACGGAGTGAATTCGAATTTAAATAAAATCCGTATTCATTTGTTTTTTTACATTGTGGAGATTTTCCATTTAAATATTAATAAAATAATCTTATTAATTACATTATATTCTTAGGCCTTGATGACTTTATCTCTTCGTTGGGAATGAAGGAAAAAAACATTCAGTTATTGAGTCACATGCCTAATAAAGGTTGCCCATCAAAATTAAATAAAATAGTCGATTTCAAAAGCTCACTTTTTACTGATTATGTTTATTGCATTAAAGAACTTAAAAAAAAAAATTGTCGTGTAAGTATACTATATTCGAAAATAATAAGTGATTACTTTGCAAACAATAAATAAATCATTATTTTTTATTTTTAAGAGAAATTATCCAGGAGCTTCTTTAGTTTGTCGAGACCACGAAACAAATGAATTCTACTTAGCTGGACTTGTCATTGGGAAAAGTCATTGCAATTGGATGCTTATAAATACTCCGAAATTACACGCATCTATTCAGGATCGTTTAAAAACTATTCAATAAGGCCATTCTCAGACAGTGCCCCTCACTTAAAAATTTTCAATTGCTGTCAACTGTTATAAGCAAATTAAAGCTTTGTTAATTAATTAAAAAAAAATGAAAGCATTAATTGAAAAACTGACAACGTAGTTGCAATTTCGCTGCAATATCGATTTAAAAAAAATTTACTTACAGTTGATATCAATTGGGAGTTAAACGAAATTCGATAAATTTCAATAAAATCTTCATATCAATTTTATAACTCGAGTTTTCAAATTTTTTAGGCTAAAATTTATTCAACAAATTTTTTGTATACCCTAATTCATAATAACTGTAAGTGATTTTTTTTTAATTCTATATTTTGGCGAAATTGTTTTTTTTTCAACTAAGTTTTTAATTTTTTTTTTTATCAATTAATAAAATTCTAATACGGTCATGACAGTTCTAAGTCGTTGCATATTTTTAAAAAGTGGGGGATACTGACTGATAATTCCCTTAGTTATTTTTGCTTATTCCATTTTATTTTGTATGTCTCGAACGCAAATCAATTTTATTAAAAGTGATAAGCACAATGTAATTTTATTTAAAACCCGAATTCTTTTTCTTTTAATTAAAATTGCCTTCAAAATAATTTACATGAAAATTACACCGGATAATATTCATAAAGAATTTAATTTCCTAAGAAAAATCTCCTTACAAATTTTTACTTAAATATTAAACTAATAAATTTAATTTAAATCATAATTTAATTCAAATAGTTTGTAATCTGTGAATAAAAATTATAATGAAAATAATAAATTTACATAAAAATTATCCCACATTTTTTTTTTTGTAGAGAATTTAACTTATGAGTGTGAATGTAGCAGACATGAGACAATTTATAAATTTGAAATATGATGCTGAAGTTTGCCGACGTCGAATAATTTTTAGATTTTTTCAAAAACGACAAATCTTAAAATAAAAACTTTTTAAAAATTGCACTCATATTTTTTTTAATTTTCTACATGCACATATATTTAATTTTTTTTTTTAAATTAAATTGTTGAAAAAAAAAAATTCAAAAATTGTCAACTGTCTGCTAACTTCAGGATCATATTTGAAAAAAATAAATTAATTGATTGAAACAAGTAAACTGCAGTCACTACGTAACTGCCCGAATATTACTACTAAATTTATTGAATATGATTTTAATTTTACTGTTTTTAAAAATCTATATTCTAGAATCTTTTGTTTATTTCTATTATCATTAAAACTTAATAAGCCCAATCTCATCATTGACCCGCGAACTGATTGATTTCAATGATTGTATAATCATGGGATTCTTGAAAAAAAATCTACGCATGGTCAAATTTTTTGTTGTTAGTCATCTAATAAATTTTTTTTCAACGATATCGAATTAAATCTATTTAATTTTTATAATCATAGAAGACATGACATAGACTAAATTTTTTTTCTTTAAATTATATATATATTAGACTGGGCCAAAAAAATTGACTATTTTTTTTTTTCATAGCTATATCGAAAATATTATTCAGAATGACAAAAAAAAAATTTCATGAAAGTTTGAGCCCTTAAAATTAATTTTAAGAGGTCTATCATCGCAATTTTTAATTTTAATTCATAATTTGATGTTTTACGTCAGAACTGCTAAAACATTGGAGTAAAAAAAATTCATTTCCACTTTTTCTTATGTAAAATTAAATTCCCTACAAAAAAGGTCTGATTAAAAATTTTCGTCAGACAAGCCGTTTCCGATTAATTGAGCTTAATAAATTGATATATTTTTTCGATTTAACATTTTTACTTTTGAATTTTGTAACTGACAAATCAATAAATATCTAATAAAGACCATGACAGATTTTCGAAAGAAATTTAAGGCTCTACAAAAAAGGCCTCTTAACATATTTTGCTAAATTCACTCCTTCGAAAGTTATTTACGTTATTGAAATCGTTTTGACTCAAATTCAACCTTGAATAATTTTCGAAGGAGTGAATTTAGCAAAAAATGTTAAGAGGCCTTTTTTGTAGAGCATTAAATTTCCTTTAAGAATCTGTCATGATCTTTTTTAGATATTTCTTGATTTGTCAGTTACAAAATTCAAAAGTAAAAATGTTAAATCGAAAAAATACATCAATTTATTAAGCTCAATTAATCGGAAACGGCTTGTCTGACGAAAATTTTCAATCAGACTTTTTTTGTAGGGAATTCAATTTTACATAAGAAAAAGTGGAAATGAATTTTTTTTACTCCAATGTTTTAGCAGTTCTGACGTAAAACATCAAATTATGAATTAAAATTAAAAATTGCGATGATAGACCTCTTAAAATTAATATTAAGGACTCAAACTTTCATGAAATTTTTTTTTTGTCATCCTGAATAATATTTTCGATATAGCTATGAAAAAAAAAAATAGTCAATTTTTTTGGCCCAGTCTAATATATATATATATAATAGTTTCATATATTCAGTCATATTTAGTGACAGAATAATTAAAATATTAATTTGTTTCGAGAAAATAAATACGATTGTCTTTTTTCCCGCGTAATTTAAATGCGATTCGAATTATAGAGATAAATTGATTTATTTCGATACTTAGCAATAAAAAAGAGTTTAAACTATGAAAAGGCATAAATCCAAGTCAAGACCTTTCTAATGATACCAAATTTAATAACATTAACTTATTTTATTATATAGATATGTCGGGAACAAAATTCTCCTTATTCTCTTAATAATATAGATAATGAAACTGAAAAAATGCACGTACGGATTTTGCGTTTATTTAAATATTCATTTTTTAATTTTTTCTCGACTTAAATTTTATTCTTTTATTTTTAAATTTCAAAAATTGACAATTGTCTGCTACATTGACATTCATTTTAATTTCCTATAAAAAAGGTCCTTATAAAATGAGTGTGAATGTAGCAGACATCAGATAAATTTAAAATTATTTAAAAAAGAGAGTAAATAATTGATAAAATATATAAAATTATTAATAAAGAGAGTAAATAATTGATAAAATAAAATTAAAAAAAAATGCACATTTAATAAATTTAAAAATTAAAAAGTGGATTTTTTATAAATATTATTTTTTTAATTATTTACTCTATTTATTTATAATTTTAAATTTGTCTGATTTCTGCTACATTTACACTCATCCTTATAAATTTTAACCAAAACTTAATAGTTTTAATTAACTTTAAAAATAGTTTGAATATTAAAACAATAATTACCATAACCATCTAAATCAATTTCATTATTGACAACAATGTCTAACAAACTATCTCCAACTTTTCCTTTGGCTTCAATCCTCTCTCCACTTGCTCTCACAAACGTCACCTTAACCCTATAAATATAATATAAATTAAGTAAACAATTAATTAATCGCTAAATAAATAAAACAAAACTTACTCTTTAGCATCTTGAAGAGGTTGGCTCGTAGACGTTAATCTTTTACTAAAATTATTTAAATAATTAAATTTATTACCACGTGATAATGATACGGTCGTAATCAAACGGCCTAAATTTCTAATAAGAGCCATTTTTTTTTATTGCGTTTAATCTTCCAAAAAAAAAAAAAACTTCAATCACACAAATAAACAATAAATAACAAAAAAATATTAACAACTATCGCATGTCTCTAATCTCGACTGTCGCCTTTGGAATACCTTTAAATATATATACATATAATACAATATATTATAGCCCCCACTATTTTTTCTTGACACGTCACATGATGAAATTTTTCTCCTCTATTTAAAAATTATAATATTGATGCCAAAAGTATTTTAAAATAAAAAGATAAAATATGTATATTTTCATAACGTATAAATTATTTATTTTATTATTAACCAACTAATTAATTAATTTAACTTAATTAGTTACAATATTTACAACATGACGCCATCTAGTTTTAAAAATAGCGCCATTTTTTTAAATTAAAATACTTAACGTGTTTACAAAAAATTATTAAGACTCGTTTATAATTAAAATAAAATTAGTTATAAATAATTATTATTATTATTTAAAAAAATATATTAAGATTTGTGTTTTCATATTTCTAGAGGATCAACTACCATGAGTTCGTTTTCATCGATAAATTCTTCGTTTATAAATTCCTCTTTGATTGTCGGGTCTTCTTTTATTGTCGGCTCAAGAATGTCAGTAGTTTCTAATTAAAAATAAAAAGCCATATTTAATAATTAATTTTTTAAAATTAATGATAATTGTTAACTTTGATTATAAATTATAATGAACCTTGTGGAGGCGGAGGATTGGATGTTAGGGTTGGATCCTTGACGTCAGTCTCAATTTGTGCCGTAGTTGGATTAACGTCCCCTGTTATTAGATTCGAACTGTTGTCGACTTTTTCAACGACGATGATCACGTTTCCTGGACACATAAATTTTTTAAATAAATGATTTAGCTTATTTTTACATCAAGTATTAATTAATTTTTTAAATTTAATACTAATTTTCTAAAAACAATTTCTCGTTCTCTACTAGTTTTCAAGTAATCACAACTTTTCCAAACTCATTATTTTTCATATGATGGTAAAAGCCCCTACACTCGCTCAGTATATGTGTATGCATATTTACTTTTCTAATTACGTTTTGAATAATTACGTCACTCGAATGATGAAAACCTTCCGAAAAAGTTTGTCTTTCACATTTTTTCGGAAGCTATAAAAATTTCTGTAATAACAATTGATTAATAAATTAAAAGAAAAGAAAAATTCAAAAATTCGTTTAGTAGGGCCCAGCCTTAATGAGTGGTTTAGCGGGGAACTTCAAAATGTAGTTTTTGTGTCACCCCTGTGCGCGCGCATCGTAAAAATTCACTCCCATCATTTTTTCATAACGCGCCTAAAGAAATATAACTTCAAAAATATGGTTTTTCATTTTATTGCACGACTCTTAATGCGACGCATTAGAGTGCGCTTTACGATCGAAAAATTCAGTTTGCCTCTTTTTCGCTACTGTTTTTAATCATTTAAATTGAGTGATTTAATCTCACTCCAATGAAAAGTAAGCGGGTATAGGGGCTGCTTTACCTTACAGCTTAATAGTTTCATTTTTGAATTTATTTGAATTTTAAAATTTTATGAAACACCAAGTAATTTTGGATATTACTTTTAGCCAATGTTTCATAACAAATTAATATTTTTTTTTAATATCTTTAAAAATTTGAGAATATTCTTGTATGAATTAAAATTTTTCTATATATGGGGCACTCCACGCCAAATCAGCCAATTTTAAACCCGACTCTTCACGATTATTTTTTTTCAAAATTTTATGTTTTTAAGAACGTTGTAAAACTTGCAGTTTTTATTATTTTCTACATGTGCATATTTTTAGTTTTTTTTTTTTTGGAATTAATTTTTTGAAAAAAAATCCAAAAACTTTCAATTGTCTGTTAACTTCAGGACCATGAAATTTTGAGTAAAATTGAAAAGGATCACTAAAAAAAGTGGTCAATTTGATGTAGAATGTCTTATATACATGCAGTACAATTACCTGGATTGAGATTTTGTTTTTCTGAATTTGGTTGTACAGAATTATTACTATTCTGTGAAACATCTTTATTTACTCCAGCTGGTGCAATCACTGAAGAATTATTATTTACTTTTTTATTGACCAAAGTTCCAATGAATCTTTTTGTTTTGGTTATTTTATTACCTCCAGCTACTGATATCACTGGAGTATTTCTATTCACCACAGTACCAATTATTCTTTTAGGATTCTTGTTCACTCCCAAAGCAGTAACAAAAGTAGATCTAGAACTAGAACTAGAACTAGAACTAGAACCAGAACCACCACCAGAAACAATACCAGATCCAGAATTTGGGAGTTTGAATTGACTCCTGATAACTTTTGAAGCAACTGTTTGATAATTTGCTTTAAAATTCCCCGGTACGATTCTTCTAGGAATATTCTTATTAATTTCGAACACCTTTCCTTGGATATTTTTATTAACTTTAATAGCAAAACGTTTTGAAGAATTATCACCGTCAATAGAAATGACTTCTGGATTGGCTTTGGTAACTTCGGTAACTGGTCTTTGAGTTTTTTTTACATTCACTGTTTCAGCAAAGTCAGAAGCACTTTTATAAGAATCTAAAATAATAAAATAATATTCTTAATTAATTAATTACATATTGGAGCCATTGTATTTTTTAAAAAAAGTGTTACCAAATATTGCATGAGGTTTCACGTACTCAGCACCTTCAGGAGGTACCCAACCTTTCTGGACTACTTCTATCCGTCTGTCTATTTCCACGACCACAAATTTAAACCCGTCAAGATTTAATTTCTGTAACAACAACAATAATTTTATAAAAATTCTACACGTTTTGTTCCTAATCGGCGGGAAATTTTAAAATATATTTTTTTAATTGTAGATAAAAATAAGAACTTATTAAAGTAAAAATGTTTTTTTTTTAACTCATAATTTCAATCAGCTTAAAAAAATATTTAAATCACTTATAAGCACACAGGTGGATGCGTAAAAAAATTTGACACAGGAAACGTATAAAAATTATGAAACGAATATCGTTTAGTTCCACCACATCAACCATCAATGATTTAAATGAGCAATGACCAGTAAAAGAAAAAGTTTTTAATTATAAATTGACGTAGATAAGCAATAACATGTCAACCAACATAGCCACCATTTTGAAAAAATTGCGTTTAAAGATTTAAAACTATTTTTGATAAAATACATCTCGAAATTATTCAAGCACAAACGGCTTCTATGTGATTTTCAAGTTACTTAACTCGATTTTGCAAAAAGTTTTATCTCATATAATCAATTTTTGTCAACAATATTTTTGATTTTATGATTTAAAAATATTTTGTTTTAACGCTAAACTACTGAAAAAAATTTTTTAGTTACTATGGAATCGTCTAGTATAAAAATCTCGAAAATAATTTTTTGTGGGCTGACACGTTATTGCTTATTTTTGTCAAATTATAAATAATAGTTTAAATTACTCTATTATTTTCTATTCGAGGTAATACTGATGGTGCATTTTCTGTTTCTATTTGGATTTCATCATCATTTTCATTATCGTCATCACAAACTTCATTTATTTCTTCAGTTGGCGGAGTTTCAGTACGAGCAATTTTTTCATTATCAGTATTTTTTTCATTATTTTTTGACGAATTATTAGTGCAATTTTCAGCAACGCTATTAGATCTCCAACCTGCATGTCGTTTTACTGCAATATAATCGGCACCAGCATCAGCTAATAATTTAGCAGAAGTACGTCGAAATGTATGGCCAGTATATAACTCCGGTTCAGATAAATTTAAGTAATTAGCAATTATTCTAGGTATCCCACCAATTTTATTTATTCCTATTGGTTGTTGATAGCATTTACCGTTGTAGTATTTTAAAAAAAAACGATTCCATTCTGTATTTTTCGGACGTGCTGCCATGTACTTTTTTATTATTTCACAAAATGCACCGACAATAGTAAACGACCTGGCAATTATTGATTTTGTTTTGGGTAACTGGACAAGAATTGTTGTTGAATCAACAATTTTAACATCACTTATCGTTATGTTACACAATTCATCACGTTTACATCCACCGCTAATACCAAAGATTAGTATTGCCTGAAAATAATTAATTTATTCATTTAAAAATTATAAATATATTTAGTATGTAATTAGTTGGTAAGCATGCGTTTAAATAAAATTTATTATGTAAACAAATGATAAAATTCAATACTAGGTTACTCAGATTTTTAAAATAACTTTTAGTGTTCTTGTTTTATGTACGATAGATAAAGTTAATTATTAATTATTATTATTATTAATTATTAATTATTGATGATAATTATGCTAATACAGCGATGATTTGGACATTGAGGATTTTTAAAAATAATTATTTCGTTAATTATTGTCTCGTTGACTCTTTATCAACATTTTCAGAGCTGAACCTGAAGATTTTTCTACTAAAGATACAATCAACGAACTTTTTTTTTTTATTCATTTTTTAAAAATTTTGTAATGCTCGTGAACGAGTCATGAGATCGTGATAACAAGGCAATTAGATGAACTATTATTATTTTTAGAGATTATAATGTTTTAGGTTTTGATTTCTTTAGAACGTATTTATTAGATAATTGTAGCTGACGTATTGGAGAAAGTATAAAACTTGAAGATAAATAAAATTGTAAAAAATTAAATTTTCCAAAAAATTATTGTCATACATTTTTTTTTTTCATATTTTAATTGACTAACAATTTTTTAGTTACTAAATTTTCGAAAGTACACACCGAGTACTTTAAATGAAAATTCTGGTTAAATTATTAACAATACGATAAAATTCTCTTTTACAAACTTATGTAGAATTAAATTTCCTACAAGAAATATCCTTACAAATTTTTATCTAAACTCAATAATTACCAAGTTACTTTAATTCAAAATAAAATATTTTCCCATATTTAAATTCAGCTAAAAACTCTAAGCAAATAAATTTTTTTAAATTCCTTAATAACAATAGAATAGAGAAAACAAAAGCCTGTAGTAACATTTTTCCCTAAAAATAATTACAGAACTAAATTACCAATTAAATTACTGCCTCAAATCTTTGTTCTTTAAAAGCTCTCTGTGCGAATTTTAATTATTAATAATTGTAATTTTTTTAGTGCTCATGCTGACCCAACTTATAAAATATTTATTATTATTATTATTAAAAATTTTACCTTAGAAGCTAAATATATTTCATCCGGCGCTTCATTTAAAAATTTCTCAACTTCACTTGATGTTAATATTTTAGCTTTTTTGCTTTTATATCCAACAGATTTTCGTTTTAAAAATGATGTCAGTTTTGCATAAGTTTTTATATTGACACCATCATTTAGCAAAATGGTAGTTTTTAGCATCGAGTATTGTGCCCATAACGTTGCCGGCGATAAATTTTCAGCAAGAAAATTAAAATATGATAAAATAACACTTTCAGAGAATGCAGTTTCATTATTTGTTTTTTTCCAAGTCAAAAATTTTTCATAAGTCTTGTTGTACAGCATTTGTGATCTCCTAGGCAACAAATTTAATGGATCATCTGGTGCAGGAGAAGATGTATTTTGCGGTGTACACTCATTTGTTGATTCACTCATCGTTTATAAACGATATAAAAATTTATAATAATTCAAATAAGTTTATTTTTTAAAATAAATAATATGTCAATTTATATATATATAGATATTTGTATAATATTGATGTCTCTATGACTATTTTTTATGAGGTTATGAATTCACACTAAATGTCAACCATAAGATTTAAGATATGGTAGTTTTCAATGCGCATGCTCATGTAATTGTGGTGGGTGTAAACGAGGTTCATTTGATGATTTTTATACGTTTTCTATAGCAAGATTATTCACGCACGCTATAGCGTGTCTAGAAATAATTATAATATTTTTTAAAGCCCGCTTAAATTAATTTCAGGAGCGTTTACATATCTAAAGTGTCTAATAATAATTATATTATGTTTTTCCAAGCTTTTAAAGTCTGAGTAAAAAAAAAAAATTATCTATTAGACTACTGATGATTTAAAATAAATAATTTTTGGTAAAATGGTAAAGAAAATCTATGCTACATTTTTTTTGATTTCCCGCTATAAAAATTAAAAACAAAAAAAGAATAGGAATCTC
This sequence comes from Microplitis mediator, assembly GCF_029852145.1. Lineage (NCBI taxonomy): Eukaryota > Metazoa > Arthropoda > Insecta > Hymenoptera > Braconidae > Microplitis > Microplitis mediator. The sequence continues at coordinate 10,599,271 of NC_079976.1, read as the reverse complement.
AGAATTCGAATCCAAGAAATTATTCCTGAGTATTTTCCATTTTTTAAATTAAATTATAGAAAAAAATATGAACTCAGTAAAATTAAAACAAGTATTTTTTTCTTCATTATAATTAATAGTAGATTGCATAACTGGTGGACTGAAATATTTTTTTTTCACCATACCTGCGCCGAAAGTTCAAATTCTTGCCCTGTTTAAAAAGGTTCAAGCGTTACTAAATGACTCAAAAAAGCAATTAAGCTTTTTTATTTTTTCAGCTGACAAAAAAATGATTAAAATTTTGTTGTTTAATTATTAAAATTATTTTTAGTTTATTTGCACACATTTATTAATGTTTAATAAATTAAAATATTTAAATTACTTCCGTAGTAAAAATTTTAAATAAGATATGGCAACAGTGCTTTTTGATAGATATGTCTGGACATGTGTGTGAACGTACACAATGCTCAAGTCAAGTGTGTAGCAAAAATTTAAATAAATAATTTCCCTTCATTAAAAAATGGATCAAAATATTCATCTCTAAAATTGTCTTATTATATTTTATGTTTACTTAAAAATTGAAGTTTCTACCGAGACCAAAAATGAATTTTCTTTTTTCATTTCTTGTTTTTAAAATTCGCGTAACATAACAGCTGTCTCTGGCAGCGTTGCCAATGCGTCTATCCTCTATGTCGCCTCAACTTATTAACCACTAAAATAATTTTTTCAACTTAATTTTTCTCATTGTTTTTAATGATGATAATAACTTTTAAATATATAATTTGACTCTACACTTATTCAACTTTCTTATATCAGTTTTTGAGAACTCAAATTTGGAAAATTGACAGCCTATGTAATAAGGATTTAAGAAAACACAGTTTTCGATCATTTGTTTTTCTCAATAACTATACGGTAAATCTTCAAATAATTTTAATAGTAGATGTATGGTACATTTATCTTCAAAATTAAAAAATTTCAAATCTTAAAATTGGAATTTTCGATAATCATTAGAAACGCGAGAACCTCCTTGAAAGAAAGTCATTCTTTTCATTTATAAGAAAATAAATGATAAAAATTGCCGTATGTGCTATTCTTCCTACAAACAGAGGCAAAAATTTAAACTTTCAGGTGCAGATCTGGTGAAAAATTTTATACACACCACGAAGGAAGGTAGAACGTTCCAATCCACGTGTTTACCACTCTCGCTTTCGTCTCGAATAGACAATTACACCCGCGGGTTAAAATGTCCTACTTTCCTCCCTAGGTGTGTAATATACTATTATGTTGTTGGAAATTTTTTTAGTACGAGTCGTAGGCGTGCATGTATGGTTCGCAAATTCCATTCATCGTAAATTTCTTTAAAATAGTTGTAACTAAACAATTTTTTAAATTCATGTATCAACGCATTCAATAAAGATCTTACAGCTGTTGATGTGGTTGCTCCAGCATTGATTGCTTTAACTCCTCGAACTTTTATCAACGGACTAACGGATTCGTCATCGCTATTTTCCTCAGAAGCTGAGGATAAATCTACATCCGACTCAATAATGTTACAATTCTTAGCTTTGGTTTTTACAGATTTCTGAGTGTTGCTCTCGGTAACTGCAAACGATTTCCAATCAACATGGCGGTTTAAGGTTATAGCGTTGTTTCCAGTATTAGAAGCCAAAGTTACAGAGCTACGACGAAAAGTATGGCACGTGTATGACTTTGGATTTTCCAACTTTAGATATGTCGCTATTCGTGCAGGCATTTTTGCAAATGTATTAATACCAATAACTTGAACGGTACATGTACCATTCTTGTAATTTAAAAAAAATCTATCATTGGTAGCATTTTTCGGTCGTAAATTTGCATATTTTTTTACAATACGACTAAATTCAGCGCCAATGGTAAAAATTTTTGGTCGATTTGTTTTAGTATCTATGACTTTGATAACAAGAAGATTACCTTCTGATTTAATATCTTGAACTTTCATATTTGTTAGTTCTGCTTTTCGGCAAGCTCCACTTATTCCAATTATTAATGCAACCTATAAATATTTTAGACAATTAATTATTTTTAAATAGATTAATTTAATGATAGTAAAGTTAGCGGACATCTGACAATTTACAAAACTTTTTAATAATGAATTAAAACGTTAAAAAATAAAAATAAACAAATACATGTTTAAAAAATTCAAAATTCAGTAAATGCATTTTTTAAAATTTAATTATTTAATTTATTTATCTGTAAGTAATTAAAAATTTTCTTATGTCTGCTACATTTACATTCATATTAATGTACATAAATTATAAATTTTTTTTTTCGTTTTACCTTTACTACCAGATATATGTCATCAGGAGCTTCAGTTAAAAATTTATCAATATGTTGAGGAGTTAAAATACTTGATTTTTCACTCTTAAATCCTTGAGATTTTTTTTTTAACATTGCAAGTAAATCACGATACCTTCCAATATCGATGTCTTCTTTTAAATAAATTATTGTTTTTAACATTGAATATATCGACCATAAACTAGATGGCTTATATTTTTCAGATATTTCTTCAAAATATTCAATCATCATTGATTGTGATACAGACGTTAATTTATGAGCAGTTCTCCAACTATTGAATGTTTTGTAGGTAACTTCATAAATTTTCTTTGATTTTAATGAAAGAACATTATCAGGTGGTTGACTTTCTTCAACACTCATTTTTTCTTTTTTTAAAACTTTATTGTAATAAGCGTTGTAAAAATGATCAATGATAAGAACATGTAATGACTCTTAGATAAAATTTACTGTATTAATTGTACGACTCGTTCTAAAAATATTTAATGCTGAGTTACGTTTGTTGTTATGATAATAGTAGAGTGCGTTTGAAAAAGGTAATAACGGTTTTGACTAGAGGGACTAGAGTGATTATAACCTCATAATGTCACGGCAGTGGGAAAAACAGAAATCTATATTGACATTCTATGATTGATAAGTAACCATTCAGGGTTTGCTTCGCAATATTTTATAAGGCGCGAAAATCAGACATATGTTGAATAAAAATAAAAAAAAATAATTTATAGTAAATGGTAGAAAAAACCCTTTAAAAATAATTTTTTTAAATCGGCTACAGATTTTTAATGAGGTTCAAGCGAATCTAATGTAAAAAGGATTTTCCAACTTTAAGATTTGAAACTTAGCATACATATAAAGAAGTACTTTATCGATGTATTTTCAAAATTTGAAAATGATCCACCTTCTAGTTTTTTAGAAAAAAATATTTAAAAATGACGATTTTAATTATACGATATATAATTTATTCGAGATTTTTTTGATTATTAACCTCCCAACTTTAAGAAATAAGAAACCACATCTCATAATCTTGAATATTTTTAAAATATGATACGATTTTAACAATAGTGTTACTGTTGTAGTTATTTAAATAATTCAAGTTAAACTTTATTTTTTAATCTCGTTCATCGACAGAGATATTATAAAAAAAAAAAAAAAAATTAGAATACCTTTGGTTATCCCAGATAATCAAATTTTCTCGTCAAAATTTGAATGTCAGTTAGTTACTATCAATTTGACAACAACTTGTCAGCAATTTCACACAATGTAACTGTTGACTTCAATCCGCCTTAAATTTTTTCAAAAAGTTGACGGCAATCTACTACTGCAACTTGTCGTCAAGTTTATACAAAAAGTTTTCTACAACTTTTCGTCAACTTATTGCTCGTCAGCTTATTGCATTCAACTCGGCAACAAGTTGCAACAATAAGACGTTATCACTTTGCCGTCATTTTGACTACCGGAGGCAATAATAGTAATTACCCATATAGCCAGACTTTTCCCGCAACTAAGTTGTGGAGAAAAAATTTGAGTCAATGTGCTGAAAAGTTGAGAGCAACATCTGACTATTCAACTATTGGCTGCAATTTGACTTCAATTTTACCAGAAACTTGACGTCAATCGACTGTCGCGATTTGTCGCTTTGACACAGAAAGTTTTTTGCATTAAATTTAAGCAAAACGGTTGCTTAGAAATTTACCAGCAAGGTGCCACCCACTTATGCGCACGTCAACTTATTGCAGTCAAGTTGTGGTAGTAGATTCGTGTCAAATTGCGGAAAAAATGGTTATCTGGGATAGTACTGATTTAAAATAGTAACTTACTTTTGATGTTGGAGCTTCATTATTAATTGCCGGTTTAGCTTTTATTTTAACCTGATTTCCTTGGTTATTAATTAATTGGACCTGATTTCCCTGTTTATTAACTAATTGGACCCGATTCACTTGCTGACTATTTGATTGGACTCGATCCCCTTGCTGATTAGTATTCAATTTTACACGATTTACTTGCTGATTATTTAACTGAACTGGATTTCCTTGTTGATTATTGTTTAATTTTCCTTGATTTTCCGACGACTGATTAGTCTTAGATTGTTCTTGATTTACTGGCAATTGATTAGTATTTAATTGCCTTTGATTAGTTAGTGATTGTCCCTGATTAGTAACCAACTGTCCTTGCTGAGTAATCAATTGTCCCTGATTTACTGGCAATTGATTAGTATTTAATTGCCCTTGATTAGTTAGTGATTGTCCCTGATTAGTAACCAACTGTCCTTGCTGAGTAATCAATTGTCCCTGATTTACTGGTAATTGGTTAGTATTTATTTGAAACTGATGAGTTACTGATTGCCCCTGATTAGTAACCAACTGTCCTTGCTGAGTAATCAATTGTTCCTGATTTACTGGCAATTGGCTAGTAATCAATTGTTCTTGATTTACTGGCAATTGGTTGGTAGTTAATTGTCCTTGATTTAGTTGGAACTGATTAGTTATCAACTGTCCTTGATTAATCATCGATTGTCCTGGATCAATTATTATATGCCCGTGATTAGTTATTAATTGTCCCTGATTAGTAACCAATTGTCCCTGATTAGTAACCAACTGTCCTTGATTAGTTACTGATTGTCCCTGATCATAAATTAAATGTCCTTGATTAACTTGAAACTGATTAGTTATCAATTGTCCCTGATTGGTCACCGATTGTCCTGGATCAATAATTAAATGCCCTTGATTAGTTACCAATTGTCCCTGATTAGTAACCAACTGTCCTTGATGAGCAATCAATTGACCCTGATTTAATGGCAGCTGACTAATAAATATATGAGTTTGATTAGCTGCTGGTTTAGTTGTTTCAGGTAAACATGATTTTAAAATAGTACTAGCTTCCATTTTAGTATAAATTTGTACAGGATTGTTTCCTTTTTTATTATTAGCTTTCCATCCTCCAGCAATACTCAGTATATTGGTGCTATCATGAGCAAGCAATTCAGTGGAAGTACGACGGAAGCAATGTCCTGTATATTTATCAGCATCTGGTAGTTTTAAAAATCTTGCTATTTTTCTGGGTACACCTCCAATTTTATTTATCCCAATTGGCTGCTGGGTACACTTTCCTTTCTGGTAATTTAAAAATATTCGATTTATTTTAACATCTTTTGGCCGTAAATCTAAATACATTTTAACCATCGTGTAAAAGTCACCGTCGATAGTGAACTCTCGCATTCGTTGAATTCCCATTGTCGATGGGGTTGTGACAACAAGATTTGTTCCATTGTCAACAATATCTCTGACTGTTAAATTACACAATTCAGGTTTTCTGCAAGCGCCGACAATACCAAAGATCATAATAACCTGAAAAAATATATAAAAATAAATAAAAAACTATAAAATTATTATTTATTAGTTAATTATTGACAACCTTTTCTGCTAAATATATTGAATCTGGTGCTTTATTAAGAAAATCTGAAATATTTGCTTTGGTCAGTACTTTAGCTTTTTGGTTTCTGAATCCAGTGCCAAGTTTTTTTAAAAACCCGTGTAATTTTTTGTACTTGGCTATGTCAATATTGTTATTCTGGTTCAGGGTGCTCTTCAGCATCGAGTACTGACTCCAAAGAGTTGAAGGTTTTTTAGTTTTATTAAGCTCAGCGAAGTACTTTACTAATATTTTTTCAGAAACATCATTGTAGTTATTTTTTTTACGCCAGGTTGTGAAGTTGTCATAGACTTTGAGGTACTTGTCCTTGGAATATTCGGGAACAGAACTGTGAGAAACTTGAGCCTCTTCTTCGTCTTGTTCTTCAGAATTTAACTCCTCGGTTTGTTCCGGTGGTGTTATTGGTTTATTATCACTGCTTTCACTATTGCTTGTTTCCATTTTTCTAAATGAAAAATATTTTTCAAACACCAACGCGAAAAATAATATATATTTTATAAGCTTTATATAAACAAAGTAGAATATAATATAGCTCATGTGAGCAATAAAATATATTTTTCATTTGATTTTTTTTTTTTAACTATATTTTGCTCTAGTTCACCACGCTTCCTAGTGGCGGGAATCATTAAACATTTTTTTGAACTTTGAATAATAGATCTTGTAAAATTATATAATTAAAAAATAGCAATTTAGAGAAACCGATTGCCAGTCACTTTATGAATTTTATTGATAATTAATTAAATGAATAAGATAATTAAAAATTTTATGACGTACCAATGATCGAATTAATTTTTTTTTATTTCACTAGAAAAATTAAATGAGAGGGTAGAAACTGATTTGTTAAAAACTTAAGGATTTTTTTTTTATAATTTTTAAAATAATACTTTATTAATTATAAGCATGAAAAATATATAATATAAAATGTGTATATATATATAAACATTTATTTATTTTAGTTTCTTTATAATAGCAAAAGCATTAAATATTTTACAGCGCCATCTAGTTCAGATATTTTTAAATTTAAATTGCGCGTCAGAACATCCGCGTAGGCGCTGGTATGTTGTTGCACTAAGGCTGCGGAACGCAGTTTCATTTCAGTTTCAGTTTGTACCAGCAGCTGGCGAGGTCGAAATCTGAAAATGGTCGCGGATGTTAATTTCCGAATTTTACTCGTTTAACTATCAGATTTCGTAACTAACGTATTCGTTAGTTAAATTGATCTATCGAACCGTTTTATGGGGATGATCGATCAAAGTTTTGCTAAACAATTGAAGGAACAAGTTTTATTCCTTTAATTATGTAATCATAATCAAAATGAAAAAATAATTGTTTTCGACTTTTCTCAAATTTTCGCGTTGGTTACTAACTGAGCAAATGCAAGGAAATGACAAAAAGAAAAAAAAATTTCCGAATAATGTCAAAAAAAATCAAAGAAAAAAAAAAATTGAAAGTTGTTTCCTTGTGTTCGAAATTTTTTTTTTTTTTTTGTCTTTATGTAAATTACTTAAAAAAAAATTGAATTTAATCAATTTTATTTAATACGCAGAAATTTTTTTTTTCACCTTTTTAAGGGGGTAAACATTTTGCCCGCAAAAGTAAAAATTTTTATGTTTTAACGGCAACTGAAATTTTTGTTTATTTACTTTGAATATCATTAAAAACAAAAAGATTTAGCGTATTTTAGTCCTCAAAACCTTAGTATTTTCTTAAGTACCCCGCTTTGCCCCCCCCCCCTTCCTCTATACCTCAATATTTAAGATTTTTTCGTAATATATCTCCTTTTTTTATCGTCAAACTTTTAAAGTTTAGTATATAGACTACTTAAAAAATATTGATTTCGATAAATTCAGTGATTAATTAAATCATAAGTAAATTATATTGATGTAAAACAGCTATCATAATACATAGACATCTGACCGGGTACTATCTCAGATTTTTTTATCTGCTGATGTGTGTACACAATGGATACGTCTGCCGTAATCAATATAAGTTTTTAAGACTATAATAAATAAAATGTATTAATGGCAGATCTGGTCAATTACTTTCAAAAAAATTTTTTTTTTAGCATTTTCAAAACAGTCTGCCACAATGTTAAACGCGCGATAATGGTCTGCCATTATTATTTTCCGTTAATAATAATAAAATATTTTGAAATTTCAAAACGGCAGAAGTGGTCAAATGCATTCAAAATTAGCCAAAAATCGATACCTGTCTTACCTGCGCAGTCGCCGCGTCCACCACTTTGGGCTTAGTGAGTCCCCATCTCATGTACGGTAGGTATAGGGGCCTCAATGTACAAAAACCCAGCTCTGGTCAAATACATACAGGTATCCGCTCACTGGCTCTTAGACAAAGTTGTCACTATCCTAGCCAACAGCAGCGGGAGTAGTTCGGTACTCGCCACTTGATCGCGCCCACCGCTTGTAGTGTCCCTGGTAAGAAACTTATTTCAGAATTATTATATTCCCAACTTGAAGCATTTTGATATTGATGTTTCCCTGAACAATTTTTCTCATAATTCAAAAACAGGAAGTGTCAGGGAAATAAATTATTATTCTGAATATGCATTTGTTGACTTGTTAAATAAAAATTCTGTCATTTTAAAATAAATTTTTTTTTTCAGTGTGAGATTGAACAGATGCGCTTTCAGTATCAGCAGTTATGCTTTCACTAATTTCAAGAAAAATTTCTAACAACGGCTAAGCCATTAACTCTCGAAATGGAACCTCAGTAGGATTAATTTTGGAAGTTCCAGATTTTGCTTTGCGTATTTGTATAATTTCTTTATACTTTTGATACCTGATAAAAATATTAGTTGAGTCAATATTATCCAAACGTAAGTCTTGGACTGTTTTCTTACCTCGATAATGTGTTCTCAAATCGTGGAGCTGTTGTTTCTGAAGCCGAATCATCGTTAGGTTGCGTAGGTTTTATCTTTAAAATAATTTTTCTCACTCATATGCTTAGTTAAAAAATTCGAAAAATTTGTTTTTATCATTTTTTCAAAATATGACAGCGATTTTCGAAAATAAAAAAATTGCACCTCTAGATAATAAAAAAATGAAGAGGTGTGATTCTTTTTTTTCGTTTCAACGATTTGTTCAAAAATTATGACGTGCTAAATTTTTTTTTCGATTTTCGAAAAAAAAAATGAAGGCGCCATTAGATAATAGTGCCATCAAGAAATTAATACAATATGAAGTTATTCTGATCATTTGAAATGTCAGGTTAGTTCGCTAAAAATTTTGTTTTTGAATAAATCCAAAACAGTGGGCTCAAAAACGAAAAAAAATGCTAGCATACCTAGTTTATTTCAATAGAATTCTATCCCATTCATTTAATTGTTTATAATTCAAATTGTTTAAAGGGCATCCGCTGTCAAATATTTTATTTTTCTCTTGTCTGCTAACTTCAGGCTCATGTCTAGTATTATATTTATTACTTTCAATTTTAATATAATTAAATTAAATGACAAATTAGAATTCTAATTAAATCCAATTATAATTAATCAACTAAAAGTATTATATTGAGTCATTCTCACATAATAAAAAATTCCCAAAATGTTGACCATCAAAAAAGAGGCACTAGTCCCTCTGTCGTATGATAGAGGAGTATTGGTACCAAAACTGTTTTCAAGTTTGGAATATAAAACTTCTGAAATAAGTTTCTTACCAGGGACACTACAAGTGGTAGGTGCTATCTAGTGGCGATCACCGAACTACTCCCATTGCTGTTGTCTAGTACCGACGACTCCTACTTTATGTATATCTTTTTTCCCACGAAATTTTTCTCTTGGTTTAATCAACTGTTTTTTCTTAGTTGGAGCATCCGAAAATTCTTGCGTTAAAAGAATAGTACTTATTCCGAAAAATTTAATTTCTTTTTGTCAACTCAACAATCAGTTTTTGGATCCAAAAAAATTTCGATTAAGTAAATAATTCAGTTAAATTCGCGAATAATTTTTGCAGCAAGCACAGCTACAGAAATCGTCAGATTTTTATGAAATTGGATTGAACAAGATATCAACAAATATTAATTGTTAATTTAAATTAAATATGAAGCTAACGACTTGAAATATAAATCTTAGGACCAGTGTCTGCAGCAAGATACAGGGTAATATAAAGACATAGACAACTTGTAACGGGGTAAAAATTTAAATTTTCAAACTTAAATCAACCTGATTTACCGCGGTTGATTAATTACCCAGAGTACACCATATGCGTTACTATTTCATCGACTTATCGCCGGGCGCGCTAATTTAAGGGGCTCGACCCAAAGACCCAATTAGAAAATAGGTTGGAGTGGTGGATTTTCCGATAAGGGCCGAAGGATCGCGAACTTAGATTTTATAAGTAAGTGACAAGAGTGAAGATGAAGACGGACACAGTTGGACGGACCGTGGTAGACACCACAGAAGTGTGACCGCATATATCACTGCAGATATATTAATTGAGGAGAACATTGAGTATTGGAAAGAAAGAACGAGATCAAACGAAAATCGGAGGAAGGCTGAAGGAATAAAGGACGCCACGATTAATTGGAAAAAAAGGACATAAAGGAGAGGTAAATAAATCGTCGGCAAGTGGCCACAATTTATTAATTAATTAATTAATTAAGATATAAAAATTAAGTTAATTCGTGGGCAGTCGCCATTTCCGATTTGATTATATTAAAATATAAATTCTCGGCAAGAAGGCCAGAATTCAATATAAATTTACACGCGGTCCGTCTGATAATTTCTCTCCAGAAAGCCAGTAATTATAAATTATAAAATTAATATTAAGAAATTGTTAATTGACAAATAAAATTAGTGTTATTTAATAAGATAAAATTTACAAGACTGAAAATAAAAGTGCCGTGAAAATAGTGATAACGATAAAACTATAATTAATTAAAATTATTATTAATGGAAGTCAGTTCTTGATGTGAAATTTGTTTATTAACGTGAAGACTAGTTGTAAATGAATTAAAGAGAGATAGCGTCAATCGTTGGCGTCAGTTTTTCAGCTTCACAAAATTCTTTACTCAAAAACTGATGTTTGAAAAACTGAAAGTAAATAAAATAGTCGTGTAAATAAAAGTGTCGTTATTAAAATGTAAAAGAAATAAAATTGTAGAGTCAGTAAATTTATAGATCGTAATCGTGTGTGTAGAATTAGTCCGATTTCCAATTAATAAATTAATTGGAAATAAAAACGTGTGTGTGAGTGTGAATAAAGTCCTGGGGACTCGAGTATTAAAACGTGTGTGTGTGTGTGAGAAAAATTAAGTTTCTTGCAGAAATGTTTTAAAATAATAGATCCAGGGGATCTGGCAAGTTGCCACTTTATTTTAATTAAATTTGATCCAGGGGATCAGGCCGGTGGCCAATTAATTGTGAAAGTCCAGGGGACTATTTTAAATAAGATCCAGGGCACAGGCCGGTGGCCAAATTATTATAAAAGTCCAGGAGACTCGTTCGTGTCATTAATAAAGTCCAGTGGACAAAATTTTATTAGTTGTTAAGAATAAAAGTCCGGTGGACAAACTTGTTAAAAATAGTTATAAATAAAATAAAAGCCCGGTGGGCCAAATTGTGATTCGGTAAATAAAAGTGAAAATTATATTGATTTAAAATTGTGTGTAAAAGTTAGTTTAATCCCTTAATCTCCTCACTCTTATATATTTCAACGACCCTGATTTATAAAATTAACATCTCCGGTTCTGGAAGGCCGAGTCTTAGCTTCCAGTGGCGCCCTTTTTAAGATCAATTAATAAAGGGGCCTAACTTGGCAAGGTTGAGATATACCCTGTTATAAACTAGCGGATTTGAGACCAGGCTTGCGCAAGACTTTTACAAGATTGTCTTGTGTACGTCGTCTTGAACAAGCCTATGTATTCTTGTGGAAAGTATCTTGACCAGCAACTTGTAATGGAAATTGTTACAGGGGGGGGGGGGGGGTCGGCTTCCAAAGGAGTCGATTTGGCGTGGAATGCACCATGTATACTAAGTTTCAAATCTCAAAGTTGGCAAATCCTTTTTGCATTAGATTCGCTCGAACCTCATTAATTAATAAAATCACACAGAAGCAATTTGTGCTCGATTAATTTCGACGTAAATTTGATTATGATATTTTATAATCTTTAAGCGCAATTTTCTCAAAATGGATCATGAATTAATTACCAAAACTTAAATATTCTCCGGACTTACCTAAAAATATAAAATAAAAAATAAATAAACACATAGTATGATTTTTATTTAATTAATTTATTTATTCTTTGTCTGTCGTTTATACACTTGTATAAGAGGTGTACATATTTCATTATTTAAATTTCTTTTTATTTAATAATTTATTTTTTTTTTTTTCATGGGATTAATGATAAATTGTAGAATCTTTTATTTCCAAAATACGTTTTATTCATATACAAACGTCTAACTACGTTGTTATTTGTTTTTATATTATTTTTTTATCATCATCCTCATTCTCATTATCATTATTATCATTATCAATTTTATCATTATCAATAATCTTTGTGTTTTAATTGCAATTTACACCTATCCCACTTTTATTTTATTTCTCACCGTGCAATGGCATCTCCACATTAATCCTCAGTAATTAATTAATCAATTAATTAATTCATTTATTTAAAATGACATTACACTATATGACAAATGACACTAAAAACTGTTTACATCAGTAAAAAAATCTAATTGTCATTGTCATACGTTTCATCATTCCTTTTTATTATTTATCATCAATATATATACATATATATATATTTATATATGTATGTATATATATTCTTTCAATTTAAATCCCTTAGTAATTGATTATGCGTGTCATTTTTATTTATTATTCATTTAATTATTTATTATTATTGTTATTATTATTATTAATATTAATATTATTATTATTAATATAATTATTAATTACGTTTGCAAAAGAAAAAAGTTATTTTACCAGATATTTTTAATTATTTCACGTATTCATTACATTTTCGCATAGTCAATAACAAAATAACAATTCACAATTTTACTACCTACTCATTTTTTATTTTTTAAATCCATTTTTTTTGTTTTTAAGTATTACTTTGCTACGAACAAAATCAGTCGTATCGCTAAATTTTTTATTTATTTATTATAATTATATGTTTATATATATATATATATATTTATTTATTTATTATATTTTGTATTCTTTGTTTGTGTATACGAGATAAAATAATCGCGATTTGTCGGAAAAAAATTTTTTCTCAACAAAATGGGACTTAATTATCAATTATTATATTTTTATATTAATAATTTATAAATTATTACAATTAATAATAAAATTATAATAATTATTAATTATTCGTCATTGTCATTATTTTTATTATTATTATTTTTTTTTTTTTTTATGTATATGACTTATAATTTTCTCATTACTATTGAGGTAATTTATTAGGTACCACACCGCGTAAAAAGCATATAGGACAGTGTTTTTGTTTTTGTTTATCAATCGCACTAATAATGTTTTTTTTCTCATTAATTTTTGTTAGTAATTTACTAACGCTATATATATTTTTTTTTTATTTAATTTGTATTTGTTATTTCTTGTTATAATTTAATTATATTTATTTTTTTTTGTATATATATATATTTATATAATTTATCATGTAAAATGGCCATTATTTTTATTTATATATTTTTTTTAAAATTATTCACTCGCATATTTTGTTACCCCCTCCCGTTTAAAAAAACATTTTCATATTTTAGTTAATTTTTTTTTCTTTATATATATTTATATCGATATGGGCGGTTTTGTTTAAATTCTATGGTATAGTTTTTTTTCTTTTTTTTTTTTTTTTTTTTAAATTTAGTTTATCAATATCAATGATAATTAATAAAATTTTTAATTAATAATTAAATAAATAATTCAATTACTTAAAATGTTTATTATAAAAAATTAATTTTTTGTGTTAATTTAATCTATGTAATTTTATTATTTATTTAATTAATTAATTTAATAAAAAATTTTAGTATTTGTAATTAGAAAAAAAAGCGCATGTATATTAAAAAAAAAAAAAAAACTTTTAATCACGAGATAGCTGATCGATTTATCAGATATTTTTTTTCTGTAATTGACTATAATTAAACCGTATCTGATACATATATGATGATACTTTTAAAATATAGAACGACAAAAAATGACAATACAAAATATTGTATCTGATAGATTTATCAGATATTGTTATATTTAATAATTTCAGATAAATAAACCGTATCCGATAGGTATATGATGAGTAATTATAACGAAATATAACGATAAAGTGACAATACAAAATACTGTATTTAATATATTTATCAGATATAGTTATTTTCAATAATTTATCATAAATCAACTATATCTGATACATATATGATTGTGTAAATATTTATATCTGATCTATACATGATAATTATATTTAAAAGAAAAAGTGATATTAAGAAAATCATGTTTTATCTAATTGATTTTGTTATCATATATTTTTCATAAATTATGTGATTATATAAACTAAACTGTATCAGATAAATATATGATAATAAAAAAAAATAAGAAATTGAGCTAGAAAAATTTAAAATTAATATCTGATCAATAATGTTTTTAATTAGTATTATCATATTACTCATATCTGATACATTTATATATTATCTGTTATTTTAATCATATATGACATATAATCCATAGTCGTATAATATTCACATTTGGCAGATTATAAAATTTTATAAAACCATATTTGATATTAATATATAATATATATGCATCAGATATTTGTATATGATTCATATACAAACGTAATTCTGAAATCTGTTACTTATTTTTTATAGACACAAATAGCACATATATGACATAAATAGCACTCATTTAATCAGATATAACCATATATGAGTTTATATGATTTTTGAATAAAATTTTTGCTCTATAAGCATCATATATGATCGATTCATACACTTTGGCAGATTATGAAACCGTATATGATATTCATATAAAATAGTGAATATTTATCAGATATCCGTACATGATGCATATATGATATCTGATCATTACAAACCAATATAAATATGTATGAACACATCCTCAAATAAAATTTTATTAAAATGCATTTAAAATATTTAGCGTGTCATATAAGCATCATATACAGTTAAAAAACTTAAAAATAGTCAGATACCAATCAGATAACATTAATTCTAAAAAAAATTCAAGAAATCTATCGAATTACGAACACCGCCCACTTGGAAAATTTTTTTTCTCCATCATATAACATCATATACGATTAAAAATATCTGAAGTTCATTAAATTCTGAATCAGATACATAAAAAAACATTTAGATATAAACTTATAATCATATAAATCTTCATTTAAAACACTTAACATGTCATATAAGCATCATAAACGGTTAAACAATCACACATCGATCAGATAGCTTCTATTAAACATAAATCTCAAATAGTCTATAAAATTACGAGTACTATATCTCTTTCTACAAAGGTAACTCTTTAAAATAAAACAAATATAACGAAATAATAGTAATAAAACAAATGAAACAATTTAATTAATACATCAATGGACTGCATTGAAATGCTTAAACTTTGGACGCTTAAGTCTACCAACATATTTCTTTTAAACAATAAACAATAACTAGTTTAAACAAAAAAAAAAAAAAATACATCAATTAATTAATTAATTTTAATTCATTTAGTTACTTTTTTTTAATTAACTATTATGTAATACTTTCCCCAAGCGACAATGACAAATTAATTTAGTTTATTTATAAATTAATTTGTGCTTGGATATATGGGAGGGGTTTTAATTATTAATATTATCAATATTATTATTAATTTATTTAGTTATTTGTATTTTTTTTAAGTCAAAGTGCGTTAATTATTGTATCACACAAATCAATCGTGCTATCAAGTCTTTGGTATTTCACCCGCACGCAATTAATTATTTATTTTGTTATCTTTACTTCGACTATTATACATATATATATGTTTAATATATATATAAATAAATATATAATATATATTAGTCATATATAGTAAGTATTTTATAAAGAAAAAAATTATAAAATTATTAAATATTTATTATTTTTTTTTCTTTCTTTTTTTATATATATATATATAAACTAAATGATTTTAAATAAACCTGTCAAAATACTGTATTATTTTGGTAAATTTTGATAAATTCTTTATTTTCTTTAGTTTATATAATTTGGCTAATATATATTGATTAAAGATATATATATATATTTTTTTTATTTAATATAATATATATTTTATTATTATTAATTAATTTTATTAATGTACTTTTTTTTTACTTAATAGTTTTTTTTTTAGAATTTTCTCACGTCTTTTCAGTTTAAAATAACGTACAGCAAACAAGTGTACGTTTTTATATATTTTTTTTAAATTAATATTTGTAAAGTATAAAAAAATACGTGAGAATACAACAAAAAAAAAAAATTTGCCTATTAACAACACAAAAAAAAAATTAAGACATAATTGACACAACAAAAAGGCGTAATCCCCTTACAATTAATTTCATTTCATTAATAATATATTTTTTTCGTAATTAATTAATTAAATTAATTTTCCTTAACTAATTTAATTAGACATGTTAATGAGTGCGTCTGGTATTAAATAGTAAATAGTTCGTTTTGGTTTTGTTTGTTGTTGTTGTTTTTTTTTTTAACAAGCTTCTCTTCCACATCCTTAATTTTGTAATTGACGAGACGAAGAGAGATTGCGGTGCGTTGCGATTTACTTATTTTATTTTTTTTTTTTAAATCATTTGTTTTGACGTTGACAAAATTTAAGACGTGTGTGTTTGGAGGGGACTCATATAAATAATAAATTGTAATAAAATAAATTGGGGATCAGTACGGAAGGGTTGATTTTTTTTTTGAATTAACATCAAATTTTTTTTAAATTGCCTTGAAGAGTTTTAAATAAATTCTTTTTTTTTAATTTTTTTACTTTGGCAGTTAGAGGACGTCTTTCTAAAGATTTAAAAAACAAATTAAATAAATCGGTTAATAAGTTTTTGAGCTATTGAAAGAAATTGTTGGAAAATATGGAAAAAAAATTTTCGATGTTCGCCAACTTTAAAAATCGATAACTCGGATAATTATCAATCGATTTACTTGATTTTTCTTTGAAAACTTTAAGGAAAGTGTCCTTTTCATTCAAAAATTAACAAAAAAATGTTTTTAAAAATATTCAATAGTTTTCAAAGAGAAAAAATGACAATTTATAATCAACCCTTATCGACCCCTTAGAAAAAATAAAGCGATAAATTTAAAAACAAAAATAAACTAAAAAAAAAAGTTTATAAGCAACAAAAATTAATAAGCAGAAAATTAACGTGCTTGTAATTTGAATTTTTTTTTTATAAAAAAAAGGTTTGAAAAAAAAAAAATGTTTTTTAAAAGATAGAGGATTTGGTTTTAAGGATATTTGGGATCAGTTGGTTTTGTTTTTTTTTGTTTTTTAAAAATTTGTAAATTACACACACAGGCACCACGCGACAAAACGACATACTGTGATCAAATATATATATATATATATATATATATATATATATATATTTTTTCTTTATTTTTATATTTATATATATAAATATATATCAAGTGTATGTGTATGTGTGTGTTTGTGTGTAATTTTTATTTGCGAGATAGACATGGTATGGCACACAGTAATATTCCGGCCACAACGTCACAGGCCTGCACCTGCTGACACACAACAAATACACAAAAATGTTAGTTATTACGCGCGGTAATTAAAAAAAATAAAATAGTAACAATTAAAAATAATAAATGAGTGTGAATATGAAAAAATAAATAAATAATGAGTAGACGAATAAAAAATAGATAATAAACGAGAAAAAGCGTTTTTTACGTTGCAAAATCTGTGTCATGCTCGTATTTTTTTTTAATGATATTGATTTTTTTTTTTTTTTTATAATTATATCATATTATTGACGGACGGAGAATAGAAACATAAAGTGTTAGTTTTTATTTGAGAAGATTCTAATATTTTATATAAATAAATAATTATTGCAGAGATTAAATGCTCAATTATTATGAAGGTGTAATAGATACATTGAAAAATGATTTTAAGAATCTCACTGGGGATCAAAAATTCTTTGGAAGGAGTACCCACACGGAAATAATTTTTGTATGAATATTGCTATGTCGTATATTCTAAAAATTACTCTAAATCGAGTAATCTCGGGCCATTACGAATTTTTACTTTTAAATTATGAAATTTTACTCGTTCAGATGAAAAAATCAGATGCATTTTTACTCACAATTACGAGTAAAAATTACCCCTAGCGGTTGTCTAATCAAATTCTCTTTTTTCCAAGCATACGTATGTGCGTGTAACATGTAAGTTGTCGCGAGCAAAATCAAAGACATTTAATCGAAGCCGATATTAATCGAAGATTAACGAAGACTACTAAATTATTACTCTGCAGTTTAGGGTAGAAAATACTTCAGTAGATTCGAAATTTTATTCGAAGTACAAGTGATTTTTCACTATAACATCAATAGGTTTAAAGAAATGCTATAATGGGGAGTAAAAATTAATACACGTAGAATAAAAATTAGTAAATACAGATAAAATATTCACAATAACCGATTGAATATGGGATCCCAACAAAGTATAAAATCATATAATTATACCATTATATCTGCTGTTAAAAAATTACTAACTAATAGAGTAAAATGTAGTCTAGTGATATTAATATTTCAACGAAAAATTTTAAAAGTTGAAATAAGAAATACTCATTTGTTAGAATGGCCCAGGATCACTCGAAATTGCAGAGTAATTTTTATCAAAAAATTATTTCCGTGGCACAATGAACATTTTTTTTATAACTTTTTATAAGTCATATTTATAATTATTAATAATATATATATTTTTGGAAAATTCACTTATTGAATATTGTTTAGGATAAAAAATCCTCTGGAAAGAGTACCTAAAAGGGATGATTATTGTCGTTCGTTAGTATGAAAAGATATCAGAATCTCCTCTCGCATCCGTGATAATTAGTCTTTATGTTAAAAAAAAAATCGCGTGGCTTTATAAATACAGATATATGTATATATGATATACACATATACATATATACCTACAAGCAAAGTTAACATACACACATTACAACTGTAGCAACGATTAACAATACAGCCACGATTATAATCTCCATAAAATAAAACGAGTAAAAAAAAATAGAAAAAAAAACTACCAGCTAGTAATCTCGCGTATCACAGATAAATTTAACTACATGAAAAATAAATTAAAAAAAAAAAAAAAAAAACCCGCGACAAAAAACATTGAATACTGTTTGACTAGACGTTGTTCCCGTTTAATAATAATTATAATAATAATATTGTACATATTTAGATTGTATTGACATTTCGAAAGTGTTGATTAATTTATAAAAATATAAATTTTTTAATTAATTAATAATAAATATATATGTATATGTATATATAAAAAAAAAAAAATTATATACAAAAATCTACCTACAAAACTGCGCCTTTTTTAGCACCCTGTTAATACGGTTTGGCAGCTTCTTTGGCTCGTTTATGTTCAACTTTAAGTCTCTTAGCGCCTATGTGAAAACCATTCATTGTTTGAATAGCTGCTGCTGCACTTGCTGGATTGTCATACGATACAAAACCTATTTAAATTATTAATTTTATTATTAAAAACAAATTAAAATTTTTAAATTTAATGATAAAAAATGAGATAAAAAATTTTCATTTAATTCATTTTAAAGTTTCGATTAGTAGGTTTCGAAATATCAAATTTTTGAAGTAAACTTTAGGCGACACAAAGTTTAATTTTTTGATAGTTTAAATTTCTAAAGGGGTTGAGATATAAAGCTTGACTGAATGTATTTTGAGTCAGTTTTCGAGGGACAATTTTGATTTTAAGGTTTAATGGGATTTGATTATTAAGTTTCGAATAATTGGAGTTTGAAAATGTTTCGACTTTAAAAATAATTATTGAAATTCATAATTTCAAAAAATTTTGATTAAAAAATTTGAATGGATTCATATTAAAAGTTATCCCGATTATTAATTTTCGGGATATCAAATTTTTAAAGTAAACTCTAACGGCAAAAAATAAAAATTTTTATTTAAATTTGTTTTTGAAAATTCACAATTTAAAAAATTGACGTTTTTCATAAAATTCATAGTTGAAAATTTTTTCACAATTTTTTTAAATCGAATTTTATTTCGAAATTTCTTATCTTGAGAAAGATTTTTAACTTTGAATTTAAAATTATATTTTTCAAAATATATTGACCAACTTTTGTTATTTTTCAAATGTCTTCAAAAAAAAAAAATAAAAAAATTTATTCAATTTCCATAGCTATTAAATTTTCAGAAACGAATTTTAATTTCTCGGCCATAAAACTAAAAACAACTAAAATAAAATAAATAATGAATAATAAAATTACCAAAGCAACGACTGGTATTTGTCTTGAGATCAACGACAACTTTAGCAGACAGCATGTTACCAAAAGGTACAAAAGTGGACGCAAGATCAAAATCCGTAAAGTCTTGGGGTAAATGATAAATAAATAAATTACAGCCCTCAGGGCCCTCGATTTGTTTTCCAGCAGCATTTATAATCATAGCTTGTTGCTGTGCTGCCAATGCTGCTGCAGCAACAGCAGATGCAACTGATGAATTACCAGTTGTTGTTCCAGTCTGTCCAGTTGTTGGCAGCGTCGAAAATCCTAGTGTTCAATTTTAAAATATTTTGTGTCAATTAAATATTTTCTTATAAAAAAAAAACAAAATATCAAAATTTAATAATAAAAGAGAAGAAAAAGTTTAGAAGTAGAAGGCGAAAAAAAAATGATTATGATATGCAATATATATAAAGTCATAAGTGTGTAGTTTAATATATATATATATAACTTAAAATTAAATATCGCTAGAGACCTATCTAATTGTTCATTACACGCCCGCGACAAATGTTACTCACTATGTTTTAATCCTTTCTTATTCTCTTGTACACTTGATGAAGTACTTGTACTTGTAGTCACAGTTTTTCCAATGAGAGCTTCGCACATTAATGTGTTATCGTGTTGTAAAAATTCATAATTTGTTTGTTGTATTTTTTTTTTTTTATTTTAAATTTATGGTTTTTTGATGATCGCGAGATTAATGAAAGTTTTTGGTTATTTCTCATGATTTTAATTTACAATATCTTAGTAATTATTAAAAAAAAAAATATGTATCATAATTTTTTTTGAAAATTAGTTATTTAATTTTGGCGGTTTCTTATTTTTAAATTTATAACTTTTAAAAGCTTCTAGGGCTTTGAATAGTAATTTTAGAAAAAAATGATTATCAAATTTCTTGATGAAAATTCATTGAACGACAAAAAAGGTAGAATTGATTTTTTCCATATTTTAAATAATTAATGAGATATTTTAATTTTAGTTTTAAAAAATTTTTTTTTTAAATTCAAATTGCGGGTCAACTGTAAGTTTCTAGAGCTTTAATTTGTTAATTTTATAGGAGAAACGAATCAAAGCTTTTTTATTCAGAATTTAACGTTGTACAAAAATGGTATCAATTAATTTTTTTGTAATTTAAATAATTACAGAGGTAGTTAAGTTTGAAAAGTAAAATTTTGTGTTCCTGGAGATCGGAAAGTTTTTGGCGCAACGAATAAAAAAAATTGGAAAGTAAAAAATCTACTGGATGACTAGATTTCTGAAATGTTTCGCATATAGATGCTGGTATGTCAGCCGGAACTAGTCTTTAAGTTGCCTTTAAGCAGACGAATTACATAAATTTTTTAAATTTTTTTTGCGCGAAAAATGTTCTGATCTTCAAGTACATAAAATTTTTATATTGAACTGAAAGTCCGAAGCTTAAAAAAATTATTTTTCTATTTTTTATTTAATAAATAATTGTTGTTGAATAATGAATTTTTAATAATTAATTAGATAATTGTAATTAAATCCATGAGAATCTAAAAATCCACCAACCTCAAACTAATTAATTGTAATTTAAAAATAATGAATTATTGCTTAATAATATAAAAATATATAATTAATATACAATACCTGCATATTGTTGTAAACTTGAGTAAGCACTGGACAATGTATCTTGAAGGGTGCCAGCACCATTAGCACCAGCACTTAACGATGCTGTTCCAGCCAGAGAATTAAGCGTAAGTGATACAGGACTAAATCCATTAGCATTACTGACTGCAGTTCCATTATTAGTAACTTGCGTTGCTGTTGGCCCTATAAACCATCACGTTAATCCAATGATTTTCATTAATAATTCTCTCTATGTATTACCAAGTTTTTTATTTTAATACTCCACGGTTTTAATACATTAATTTTAACAATAAATCTGTCCTCAGAATTTTGATTCTACTTTTTGATTATTAATTACTTATGAGGGGCTATTGCACTGTAAAAAACTTGCTGAGTGGACGCGGATTAAATCCGGAGTGGATGATTTTGTATTTATTTAATCCTTTCGGAGTAAAGTTCACTACAGATCGGATTAAAATAAAATTCACATCACTTCGAAATCACTTCAATAAAAACAAAATTCTTTATTTACCTCGTATGCGGAGTGATTTTTGTTTTCGGAATTATCAATGGTGGTGTGAATTCGGATTGACATTAATTCCGAATTGACTTTCGATTTTTTACAATGTAAAGTAACGAATCATTGACAAAAAAAAAAAAGAGAGAAAAGAATTTTTTTTTCTTGTTTTTCCTACTGCTCTTTTTTTAGTTGATTTGACCCATGTGTCGAGAAAAGAAAAGAGTCAATGAAGAAATTTTAATATTCAAAAAATTTATTTTGTAATTTAGTTTTTTAATGAGTACAATTTCCAATTTATTTTAAGAAATAATATTTTCAAGTAATTTTCTCAAATCTTTTATTTGTCATAAAAATTTCTATTCATAAAATCTCAGATTATTTCTAAAATTTTCTATTAATAGTGCTAATATAAAAATTAAATGTCTATTTACTAAAATGCAAATTTTTGCCAGAACTTTTTCATTAAAAATTTTCCTCAAAGAAAAAATAAATAAAAATTATAATTCCAAACGTTTCCAAAAAATAAAAATCAATTTTCTATCTACTAATTTTTAATTTTCCATTACGATTTTTCTTATTTTCCCCAAAAGAAATAAAAAAAAAAATTGTAATTTTTAAAAAAATGATTTCCACCTAATAAAATTTTAATTTTTCATCCATCAAATCTTTAATTTCTATTAAAAATTTTCCACGATTTTGTCAAGGAAATGAAAATAATAAAAATCCACAATTTTGCTTAAGAAAATGGATTTTTCATCAGGATTTTTTAAAATTCCACTGAGAAATTTTTCCCTCAAAAAATTAATTTTCCTTCTGTGAAATTTCAGATTTTTCATACGAAAAAAAAAAGTTCTACTTCGTGAAAAACTTGAAAATAATAACTTCATATTTTTATAAATTTTTTCCATCTATTTTATTACACCCGCGAAAAAAATTCTTTTTTTAGTGCGCCGGTTTTACTCAATTTAATTGAATCAATAACATAATTTAAAAATACTTACACTGAGTAAGACTTCCTTGTGAATTAACTAATCCACCCAAGGCTGCAATATAGAAAAAAATCAATTAATTTAGAAATAAGTAAATAGATAAATAAATAAAATAAACAAATAATAAAGAAAACTTACTGCCAGAAGGTACTTGAATATTAGCAGCATTAGTCATCGATGCAAGTGCCATCAGATCTTGCATACTCATGGGTGAGGTAACACCAACGGGATTAGCTGTAAGATAAACAAAATCTATTGGCAATTGTGTTATTAATAAATATAATTATCAAGTATATTTAATAATAAATAAATATTACCTCCGATGTATTCACCAGTATTGGCACCGCCGAGTGTTGCCAGAGTTGCTAGTCCTTGGAGATGACTCTGGGTCATTTCTGGGAGACTTGCGACACCCTGAGGAGTTACCGCCGCTGCACCGTTTAGTCCAAGATGCTGTTGAATAAGCAGTTGATGCTGTACGGTGCTCATTGCTGCGGGATTGCTTGCGCCAGTAGGACAAG
Source organism: Microplitis mediator (assembly GCF_029852145.1). Lineage (NCBI taxonomy): Eukaryota > Metazoa > Arthropoda > Insecta > Hymenoptera > Braconidae > Microplitis > Microplitis mediator. Next base: position 10,575,425 of record NC_079976.1, on the reverse strand, counting down.
CTACAGCTGAGGGTCCAACACCCGGTGTCAGGGTTGTTTGTAGCTGTTGAAGTAATTGTGCGGATGCCAATGCATGAGTATCATTCTATAATCAATTGATTTTTTTTTTTTTTTATTTATTTTTGATTCAGCGAAAGATTGTTTTAACTTACGTTCGTTAAATAATGAGGCGCTGGCATACCAACGGTACCCGCGATGTTCCATAAATTTGCTTGGTACTGTTGCAATCGTTTTTGATCTTTTTCTTTTTGGGTATCAGCAAATTTAACGACCAATGGCGATGAACAACCCTAGTAATTTTTTTGTTTTTCAATTAATTATTAATATTTTAATCTTTTTAAATTTAACGTGTAAATTTGTTTTGGGAAATTGTAAAATTGCGAGTGGGTACAAAAAAATTTTTTAAAATTGACCGTGCAAATTATTTTGAATACTAGAAAAAATTTGGTGAGGGTCCAAAAAATTCAAGAAAAATTTTGGTGGCTTCAATTAATCAAATTTTTTATTTTTTATTCATTTTGAAAAATTTAAAATAATACTAGCAGAAAATATAAGAGATTTTAGTTTTTGAATATTTTCGGTTAGGGACTGAATTCAATAAAAATTATCATGAAATAATTTTCTGAGGATTGAAGAGTTTTATCTAAATAATTAAGTTGCTGGCATCTTTATTGGGGTTGAAGAAAAGTGTAACAAAAGGTTAACTTTATATTTAGAGAAATCGATAATTAAGGCGGATTTCCGGTTATAATTTATTGAGCTAAAGTAGACAGGGTGGGGGATAATTTTTAAAGGCTTTTGTTGAATAGAACGTTTTGTTTTATATGTTTTTGAATATCTGGAGCACTGATGAGAAAGGTTCATGGATAAAAAATGAAAATTGTGGCTGATTGTTTGGACTTAAAAAAAATTTTTATAATGATTTTTTATGTTAATCAGTTTTCGAGACAAATTTTTGAAAACAAGGTGGAAATTAGTCTAGGTTTTTAAATTTCTATAAAAAGCATCAGCATTAGAATTCAATATTTTTAAAACTAATTATTAGAAGTCAAAAAACTAAACATGAAAACTGTAAAGGAAAATCTAATCTTTAAATGGATCGAGTTAAAATTTTCTATCTAAATTTATTTAGAAGTTATAGATTTTTAAAGATAAACTTATCAAAAAAATTAAGATTTTTGGCGTTGAAATATTATTTTCAAAATTTTATAACTTCGAAACAAATAATTGAAAGTCAAATAACCAAAAATAAAAATTAAAGGCGGAAGTCTATCCTTTAGGAAAAATCAAAACATAAATTTTAATTCCAGGTTATTAATTTTAAAAAATTCTCAACTCTGGTTTTTATGAAAAGCGTCAATTTTTAATATTCGATAACTCGAACACTAATGATCGAAACCCAATCAACGTAAAATCAAAATATTAGCTTAAAATCTCACTTTAAAATTAAAGAAATTAAAAATTTTTTATCTCAATTCATTTCAAAATTGTAAATTTTCAAAAAACAAATTTAAATAATAAAAATTTTTACTTTTGGCGCTTAAAGTTTACTTTTAAAATTCGATATCTCAAAAATTAATAATCGGAATCCATTCGATCAAAATAAAATTTTTACCTCAAACCTCACTTTTAATATGAATCCATTCAAAATTTTTTATCAAAATTTCCTCTAAAAATCATGAAATTTCAATAACTTCTTTCAAGTCTAAGGATTTTAAAAATTAGATTTTTCGAAACCTAATAATTTAAACCTATTGAACCAAGAGTCAGAATTGTTTCTCGAAAATTGAGTTTCTAAATAAATTCAGTCAAAATTTCCTATTTTAATTCCTCTAAAGTTTGCTAATTTCAAAAGACAAATAAAAATGCATACTTTTTTGATTCTAAAAATAGTCATCTTCAAAATTAAGTATCTCGAAAACTAATCACCGAACTTCGCCTGACCAAAAATAAAAATCTTTCTCAAAATATACCTAAAGATCGGAACGTTTTTCGTGTAACGAAAATGAAAAAAAAATGTTTATATAATTTGACTGTTTAAAGAAGACAAAAGGGGACATTGAGGGTGGCTGCAATTTTTGGCTGGTATATTAGTATCTACACTGTGAAAACTTTTTTGGACCCGGTGTAGTGTAAATGTTTCGGTGTTAAAAATTTGGTGTAAAAATTACACCAAATTCGGCGTTAAATTTAGTCGGTGTGAATTTAAAATTTTTACACCACCAAACGTGTAAATGTATAATTCCTGATAAATTGACGTTAAGAAAATTAATCATAAAAATATTGAAATTTTCAAAATACTATTCAATATCTAAATAAAATTAATGTAGTTATTGATTAAGTAGATAAAAATATTCAATGATCTTTTGTTGCTCATTAATCAAAATTACAACGAGTAACCCGGAATGGTGTACAAAAAAGTAGATTACACCGTGTTAAAATTACACGGATGAAAAATTTACACCGAGATATTTTTACACCGTTATTTCACACTACACGGCGGCGCAAAGTTCTTCGGGTCAATTTTTACACAGAAATTTTTTATGATGCTAAAATTAGCCGACGCCTAATAATTTTTGGATATTTTTTTAAAACGATACATTAAAAAAAAAATTTTTCAAAAAATTGCACTTATAGTTTTTTTAATTTTCTACATGTGCATATTTTTAGTTTCTTTTTTTTAAATTAAATCCAGTACATTTTTTACCTTTCATTTTGTTTTTTTATTTTTGTTCCGTGAAAAACATTCCAATTTTCAGGTACATTTCTTAAAGTCTACTATTTGCAATAACCCCCGTATAATTTAAATAAATCTTTTGATTCTCAAGTCATAACAAAAAAAAAATGATATTTCATTTAAATCCTTTCTCAACCATCAATTACATTATAATAACCATAATGATACCCTAATAATAATAATAATAATAATAACAATAATAATAATAATAATATTACCTCCATTGTACGCGAATGATGTAGTGCTTTAATAGCATTAATGGCATGCTGTTTAGTTGCAAATGTAACAAAGGCACATCCTCTGCTTTGCCCAGTACTATTATCCCTCAGTACCGAGCATTCTTCAATTGCACCATAAACGTCAAACATATTTCTTACATCATTTTCACTGTATTTTTTTGACAGCATGCCAACGAATAGCTTCCGATCTGTAATCAATAAAAACAAAAAAAATTCCCCAATATAATTACCTCACCTTGCTATACTAATTATCAATTTTTTATTACCACTTAAGCCTCAATAAACATTAAAAAAAATAAAAAAAATTATTATGAAAATAAATTTAAAAAAAATAAAAAATATAAATAAGTATAATATTAATATATTAAATTAGTATTCAAGTTAAGAATTCAATCCTGCGTGTGTGCGGGATTTTTAAGAATATACTTCCGGTGTGTGCTATGCATACTCGTTTACAAACGACGGATGCACCATTTCTTACATACCAAATAAGTTATCATTATTATTACTTTTTTTTTTTTATCGACTTAAGTTTTTATTTAGATCGTGACCTTTCAATAAATCGCGTTTTATTATTATTATTTTTTTTATTGTTGCTTCTGCTGTTAGAAAATGAATAAGAAATATTTGAAAAAAAAAAAAAAAAAAACATTTTAATGAATTATTTAATAATATACAGAGACAACGACATACCGTTTACATTACATGCAAATTGCGTAAATACCTCGCTGGTTATATGTGCTAATATGGATTGTACGTAGGGAAATTATGGAGGGAGTAATCTTGAAGGCCTCGGCTTGGGCTATAGGTTTTATTTGTCATCAATAGTAATATCAGTACTAACACATTGTATAGCTTAGTAATATTTATTTATAAATAAGCTGTCATTAATTTACCTGGACAATTAGTTATTTTTTTTTTTTTAAATATATAATTCAACTTGAATTTATCATTTTTTTTGTTGAGAATTTAAATCCCTTTTGAATGAGTACCCACATCGATATATTTTGAGTAAAAATAAAATTTTCAAAATTTATAAAAAAAAAAAAAAAAAATTGATTTTTAAATTACTTAATAAATTTCCTTTTGAATGAATAGTCACATCAATATATTTAAAAAAAAAAAATTTCCAAAATTTTTTTGAAAAAAAAAAAAATTATTTTTTTTAATTAATTATTCAATTTCCTTTCGAATGAGCAGTCACATCAAAGTATTTAAAATAAAAAAAAATTTTACATTCGGAGTAAAGTAATTTTTTTTTTTTTAACGACCACCCATGCCCTTAGAAAAATTTTGATTTGCTGAAATGATAATAATTACCTGGAAGAGAATAAGGAACAGTTTGAGATTGTGGTGCCCAATAAGTTTGATTAATAGCAGGATACTGAGTACCAGCGCTAATATGTGCAACACCACCGTACTGTTTTTTACTCTTCATAGCCATTTTCACATGCAAACTTAAATTAAAAAACGTCCAGTGTTCACGTAATTAACCAACAAATTAATTAACAAGACCCACCAACACATATAATTATGCAAGTATCGTACGCCCTCTATCGCGGTTTTATTTAAATTTAAATATCGCGAACCCCCGACTTAATGCCACGTGCCAGAGCGAGAGTATCGGCATTGATGTCTCTAACGTTATCATAAATTTATACATTTATTATATTAATAATCCTAATTACTTATTTAAACAATTCACTCACTCACTTAATTTATTTATTTATTAATAACTAAATCACAAATCACACATTCAAATATCCTTCACTCCTATCTATTGCGCAACTCACACTTAAATATTACATCTCAGTGCAATGTTTTAAAGTAATGCTTGTGTAATCCACAGCACACAATATTACAACAACACTCACTTTTAAAACAATGGCCAACAGTAATATTAAAAGACGACACGTAATAAATTATGACGATTCAAAAAATCCAGAATTCAATTTCAAATAATAATAATAATTCAATTACTTAGTCTTATCGTTTAACTACTTATTAATCACTGCGGCACTACTATACATTTTATTTTACTTTATTTTTTTTTTTTTTTAAATTGTTTACTAAAACCGGCAACGAAAATATTTATCGTAGTTAACACAAATGCCGGTGATGGCGACTAGTAAGTAAGTAAGTAAGTAAGTAAGTAAGTAAAGTAAGTAAGTGTAATAGTAAAATTTAAACAAAAAAAAAAAAAGTAAATAAATAAAATAGACGTAGAAAATGTCTGTAGTGACTACACAAGTGTTTAAGTGTAGTCTTGTAGACTCGCAACACTCAACAAGTGAGCGGATCGTTCATCGTCGCGACATCATACGCATACCTTTATTTTATTTCTTTCTTTTTCTTTTTACATACTCTATTATAAACACACATACATTTACACACACAAATATATATGTATACATATACATATATTTACATACGTGTACATATATATACATATGTACACGTGCATACATGTATATATATATATATAGTATTTAACTGTTTAGTCAGTCTGTTTGTACTCTTTTACACTTTTGCCCCCCACCCTACAATATATTTTTCTTACCGTGCACACAAAGAGAGGGAACATACATATTTATGGTCTTAAAACCAACTCACAATATTTTATATTTGTCATTTAGACGCGTTATATTCAAAAAAAATATATACATCCACATATACATATATATTTTTTTTATAAGAAAAAAAAAAAAAAAAAATTTGAAAATTTTACCTGAAATAGTTAATGCATATGAATAATCGATTTCGCTTGAGCATGCGTGTAATACAAAACATACAACATGTAACATTGAACATATCGGTAATACCGACTTAAGGGATTAATAATAATAACTATTATTATTATTAAGTAGTTGATATAATTATTATTATAATTTGAAAAAAATAAAAAAAAAAAAAACACATTCTACGTCTATGGTTTTTTTTTATCTTATCACTTTACCTGTTATCGCTTATCGTGCAGTCTTAAAATAATTATGAATATGTTTGTTTTTTTTTCTTTTTTTTTTTTTGTGGGTTGGTTAATAATAATGGACAATTGCCGAGTGTTAAGACAAGCAAAATAAGTAGACAAGCACTCGGTATAGATCAAAAATAAACAAAATGTCAGTGTTATTAATAGAACGTGGTTTCATTCCACACTGCATGTCTTAACAACTAATATATATATATATATATTTTGTTGTTGTACTAGGAAATATTTTTTTAATATATTACCTGAATTGTTATTGTTAATAATTTGTGTATTACATGTACATACACATACACATACGTATTTATATATTTATAGTTAGTTATAAATATATATATATAAAATATAAAAAAAAACACATACACATGCGTAAATATTTAGTTAACTTACCATTACGGTGACCACTGTCCGCGGGCTTCATTTGGATGGGCCGGTGCATCTGGAAAATAAATCAATTTTTTTTTTGTTATATATGTATACATATGTATATATTTTTTAGTGGAAGTTAATATATTGTTTGATACATTGTATTGTTAAATAGGTCGTGATTGGCTAATTGATAGGTGTTAATTATTTTTAGATTTTTTTTTTGTTCAGGTGTGTGTGTTGTGTGCGTGTGTGTGTGTGTGTGAGAGAGAGAGAGAGAGAGAGAGAGAGAGAGAGAGAGAGAGAGAGATAGAGTGGGTGTATGTATGTATGATTTGTAATTGACGATAGACAATACGGTGGCGGCATTCGACGTTTAATCTAGTAAGCTATTTGAATTAGACACTGATGGTAACTTGTCATTGTAAGATTGATGATATTTTTTAAAGAATGATTTATGAATCATTTTTTTTATGGAGGGAGTAAGATGTTGAGATCGCTGGCAAGTTAAAATGAAGAGGAAGAAAATTATTTGTGAATTAAAATGATTCTGAAGTTAGCTGACGTTTAATGATTTTTAGATTTTTTTCAAAACAATCAATTATAGAAAAAAAATTGCACCTATAGTTATTTAGATTTTCTATGTGTGCATTTCTTAGTTTTATTTTTTTCTGTAATTGAATTGTTGAAAAAAAAAATCCGGAAATCTTCAAGTGTTAGTTAACTTCAGGATCGTTTCAAATGTTGATATTTAGAAAAAATTTTTTTTTGGGAAGTGGGAGATTTATTTTAGGGTGATAATTGTTAAAAAATTTTATCAGGAAATAAAATATGAAACTATGATAAGAAAAGTAAATTTGCAGATATGATAAGAAAAGTAATTAAAATTTTTATCGGTCAAGTAATTATTTGTATTACAAATAAAAAATAAGAAAAAATTTTTTATACTTTTTGAGAATAATTTTCACAGTTTTATTTTTTACAAAATTTGATTGATGTATTTTTAGTGTATCTTTAACACGACTCGAAATTTATGTTTTAAGTTTAATGATTCAAAACTACAATTTTTTTTTTAAGTTTATTTTTCGAATTTACAAACCCAGTATTTAAAATTAATATTCTGATTAAACTTTTAAAGATGGGATACAAATGTAAAGGAAATAATTTATAGAGAATCAAATTTCCTACTAAATTGCATTCATACATTTTTATTCCATCTTTGATGGTTCAATCAAAATTTAAATTCAAAAATTAACAATTATCACTTTAATGTAATTTTTCTAAATTTCAACCTTCAAAAATTTTGAAATTTATTTTTCTAGAACAATTATTCAAATTAAAAATTAAAAAATCTCATTAAATTCTTATTGCAACGTAGTGTTTTAATATATCCTTACAAAACAATTTAATAAATAAAACGTTAAATAATTTAAAATAAACGTATACCTTAACAACGAAAGCGCGCAATTACAATGTACTAAATAACAAAATTGAATAAAAATAAAAACCAATACTTACTCCGTTAAAAGTTTTTATATTGTGAAGTGCATTTTGAGCCGCTAGTGCCGCTCTTCGTGTATAAAACGTTACAAAACAGCAACCTGAACAAAAAAAGTACATTAATTACTTTCAAAAAAAAAAAAAAAAAAAAAAAAAAAGTTATGCCAACAAATAATTGAATTGAATAATAAATAATAATGAGTAGTGATTGACGGACGGAGGTTGAAGGATGAAAACATTGTTAATATATATATGTATATAAATATTTTTTATTTTAACATAGCAAAGTTTCCTTGGTGTTATGTGGATGGGCTAGACGATCAATAAACCGAGCACCGAGTGGATAGGAGTTGAGTTGGAGTCGAGGTAACGGTGTAGTGGTTCTGCTAGCAGAGCTATAGCAGAAAAGCTCTACGGACCTGGGCTGTAGCTTGCAAGCGAGCCTGAAGCTCCTATTCCAAGCCTGCCTTCCTGCCTGCCTGCTTGCTTGCCTGGTGGTGTAGCTCGATTCGAGGTTCGACTCCTATCCACTTTCTACTCTATTCTACTCGTAGTATACCAGCTCTACTTGCTCTACACTTGGTTCCTTTCTAACAGGTACTGCTGAGCCTTCAACTTACTCACTCACTCTTTTACTCTCTCACTCACTCACTCACTTACTCACTTACTTACTCACTCGCTCACTCATTCTCTCTGTAGTCCTAGGGGTTGGTTGTACGTACATTTATCTGCTCTACTGTGCCCTGTACTATAGTATTTCAACATCGATCTCAACTTTACTCGTTCTTATTTCTCCCTCTTTTATTTTCCCACCCTCTATAATTTTCATTCCGTCCCTCATTCGCTCTACTCAGGTTATATTAAAGCTATTGCTGTATATATGCAGAGAGAGAAAGATAGAGAGAGAGCTACTGCTCAAGCTGGATGAGAATATAGAGCTTTATTTTACTTTTTTATTTTCATTTTATTAATATAACCTTTTTTTTCATCCCCCGATTCTTTTTCTTATTTAGTTTATTCTCTTTGTCTGATGAGTATCCAACAATATTACTCCCGCGTTATTTTATTATTTATTTTTTTTTATTACGTAATTCAGTCTTGTAAAACTAATGGTTACAATTATCTTTGTTTCAATTATTTTGTACGATAATTATTAATAAATTAATTTTTTATAAAATAGTCAAAAAAAAAAAAGGAAATGAAAAATGGAAAAGTTTTTTTGGGAAAATTTGAATTTTACTTTTATGGGTTTGATTAAAAAAAAAAAAATTGTAAATTGCTTTCTATCGAAAACTTGAAATTTAAAAATGGGAAATTAATTTTTTTGGAAAAATATAAAGAATTATTGGTGACTATTAATTTAAAATTCTAAAAAAAATTAGAAAACTAATGGATGGAAATTTTTTATTAAAAATTAGAATTTTTTTTTTACTCCCAAAAAAAAAACAGGAATCGTAATTATGATATTTTTTTTTTTACTTTAAGTGGATATGAAATGCTAAAAAAAACATCTGATAGAATAATTTGTTTGTATTAAATGTAATTTATTAATGTTATTAAATAAATTATTTACGGAAATTACTAAATAAATAATTACTTAGACCGGTGAAAAATGGAGTGGATACAAAAATTAAATAAATATATGTAACTTAATAATCCCTTAATAGAAACTAACCATAGTAAATCAATCCCATTTATATAAAGTTTATACACCACGTGGATAAACATTTGTCATTTGGATAAAATAAAACAGCTATAATAAATAATTATTATGAATAGAGAATACAATGTATATTCTACTTAAAACATTTTAAATTATTATTTAGATTAAGTCCTAATAATAAATATAATTTCGCGCTTTTTAAGTCACACAAATTGAAATGGTTCCAAGAAAATTATTTGAATCTATAACTGATTAAAAACTTTTTTTGTATATTATTGGCTGGTAAAATAAATTTATGAGCTTTGATATGATCGTTTAGGCCAACAGTAAAACATTTTTTAAAAATTAATAATAAAATTTTACTACATTAAAGATTATTTAAAACAATTTATTATTGTTTTATAGTAATTGCTCCTATAGGCTTATGTGGTTCGAAATAAATGAAAAAAAGTATCCTCCAAGTTTCAGGTCTCTATCACAATTTTGTTTTTTTTTTCATCTTGCTATACCTCCGAAAATATAGTAGCTACAAATCTGTAAAAATTTTAAGAAATAGCTCTTATTGTAAGGATAAAGCCTACAGAGTTTCAAATTGTTTGAACACAGTAAAAAAGGATTCGTCAATATCAACATATATCGTGTGTAAAACGAACGTTTTACACTTATTTATATGTTATTTTAACATGTTGTGAGTGTTGAAAAAGTAACACACGTATATGTTAAAAGTAAAAAATTTTCCAAGAATTTTTTTATGATGGTCGACATTATTTTTAACATATTTTGTGGGTTGATTTGACAATAACATATAAAAAGTGTTACTTTCGAATAACATAACATTTTTGTGTGTTAAAAAATCAATCAAATGCGACGGTTCAAACAAGATAAATGCTATGTGTTGAATTGACACACAAAAGTGTCAAAAATTCAACACTCAGAATTGTAACACACGCTTTTTTAACACTTTGACGATAGTTTTTTACTGTAAACAATTACTTTGGTCAGAATAAAAAATTAATCGTTAAATGCCAAAAACCCCATATTATTTAAATGGGAAACTTGCATTGCTGTGCGGCACAGGTTGAAGTTGAGATAGAGACTGAAACTTGGAGGATATTTGTGTTTATTTATTTCGAACCACATAAAACTGTGGGAACATAAAAATTTCGAAATGTCCAAAATAAGGACCACCCTAATATATATGTATATATATTATACTTGTTATATAAATAATATCTATGTTGTACAATTGTAATATAATGAGTAATGTGGGAATTATGAAGCCTTCTAACATGCCAAGGAAACAAAAATTAATATAAAAAATAAATATAAATATAAATATGTTTTGACCATAAATAATTATTTCGTTAACTATTGATAATTAAATATTTGCCGTAAATAAATATTGATTAGCTATTTAATTTAATCGTTAAATGTTAAAAAATATTTCTTTTTTTAAATAGTTTATAATATAATTTCTAATAAAATAATAATAAAATGCTTCCATCAGTTTATGATATTATTAAAGTTTTTGTGCGGCGAAATAAACTATAAAAATTATATTTTTCATGTAAAGTAAATAATAATCATAAAAACTTATAAAATAAATTTTTTTAATCAACAAAATTTGAATAAAAAAATTACTCAAAAACTCATTTGAATAATTTTCAAGTAAAAATGAATTTCTATTCAAACTTTTATCAAATGACCAGATTTTTTTTTTTTTACCGCAAAAAAAGCCTAAAAACTTCAATTAAATTTTATCCAAAGTTTCATTTTAATGAATAAATTATTTCAATACCAATTTTGTTATTCTTTATATAAAAATAAGTATCAATTATTAAATTTCCAGTCTATTTTTTATTAAATTATTTTAAAAAATTAAAAACACCTCAAAAATTACTCCAGAATCAAAAAAATAATTTTAATATTTTTTCAATAAAATCAAATTTCTACTCTAATTTTTCTATAGAACCATCAAACTTTTTATCTCAAAAATTTTACTCCAAGGATAAAAAAAAATAATAATTAAATTAGAAAAAAAAAAAATTCTACTCCAATGAAAAATTAAAAAAAAAAATGAAAATAATAATAATAATTACCTTGATGAGTGCCAGTGTACTTATTTCTAAGAACATTGATCTGGTGAACACGTCCAAATTCCTCAAACATTGTTCTCAAATCATTTTCCTCCATATCATGAGGCACCTGACCTACAAACATCTTTATGGTGTCTGGATCGGGTTTATCTCCAGCCAAGCTCCCGATATCCCCGATGCTGGACAAAAAAATTAACACATACAATAATACCCTCAGCATTAATTAAACTGCGTCTTTGTCTTCGCGACAGCTCTCACACTTAACATTCAACTAGTTTTAAATGTATAATTACTCTATCATATATATAACAATACTTCATATTACTAACAATTATAATAATTTAAATAAAATAGATAAAAAAATATGTATATATATATATCTATATTATTGAAACATCTAGAATACACGCATGCGTGAGTAGAAACGTGAACTAAATTAATCAATACTGCGTGTTCTACCAATACACACCTAGCAAATTATTTTTTTTTTTTAAATAATAAATAATATTTTTATTATTTTATCTATACATCTGATAAAAAAAAAACATATATGTTTATATACTTTATATACTTAAATTACAGATAATATGTCATGGTTTTTTTTTACAGTAAAATAATTCCCGTGTCATATTTTTATTTAAAAAAAAAAAAAGTAATTTTGATAAAAAATAATATAAAACACTTACTCAAATAATTTGAAATCACTAAATAGATTATAGTACATTTTAGTTAAATTTTATTTAAAAAAAAAAAAAAAGTTAATAAAACACTTTAATTGAGTTGGTAAAAAAATGAAATTATGTTGAAAAATTAAGTGTAAGTTAAAATAAGGAGGTTGCAAGGGTCTAAGATTTATTTAGTTTAATTAAATTAAATAAAATTATATTGTAAGAGACACCCATGAAAATAAATGTCCGTCATATCTCTTTCGTTAGCTGACTACGACAAAATGCCATCGACTTGGACAAAAACTTAAGTACGGTATAGTAAATTTCTTTTACTCTTACACGTTTATTTTTCGTATATATATGACGACTAAAATATATGTATTATACATATATTATATTAAAAAGTATATATGTATAAATGCTGACAATAGGATATTTTAAGTGAGAAGCTAGCAAAGTCGAAAGAATGATTGAGAGAAAAATTCTTCCCAGACAGAAGAGATTAACGTTTGTTTACATTTGATTTTTTTTTTTTTTTAGACTGCTGGAATTTATCGAGAATATGACGAGTAGTTTTTTTCTTTTTAGAGAAAATCGACGATTATGAGTTATGGTTTTAGTCTTTATTACGCGGATTTTTATTAGGGATTACGGAGTAATGATTTTTTGTGGGTAATTAAAGATTCGCGGAGGCTAGTAGGAGAGATTGGATATTTTTTGCTGTTGAGAAAGAGATATTGATGGGGATTGTTAATTCTTGGGTAGACTATCTGATTCCCACATCAAAATATTTGAATTGGAAATTAAAAAAAATATTAAATATTTAAAAAAAATTTTTAATTTATATTCCTTTGTATGAATTGAATTATTGGAGAAATCGTGTAAATTGTTGTGAAACGAATACTCACATCAATATAGTTGGATGATAAAAATTTTGAAAATTTTAAACATTGAATTTTTTAAAAAATTAAAAATTGGTACTTTTTTTGTCAATTAAATTTTTTGAGAAATTGTAAAAGTTACTGTAGAATGAGCACTCACAGCAAGACACTAAAAAAATTTGCAGATTAAATCCGGAGTGAATATGGAGCGGATGACTATTTATTTATTTAATCTCCTCGGAGTAAAGTTTATTCCGAAGAGGAGTTTATTTTAATACTAAAACTCCAAATGGGAATTAATGCTGATTCAAATAAAATCCAGACCACTCCGCTGAAAAAACAAACTTCCTATTTACTCCGTATGCGGAGTGATTTTTTTTAAAAACTCCGACACTCTGAGTAACGAAGTGTATTCGGATTTAAATAAAGTTCGATTTCAATCCCGATTTTTTACGGTGTATATTTCGTTTTTAACTTGCTGTTGAATGAGTACCACATCAATACCTTTAGATGTGAAAAATTAAAAAAAAAATTCGAAAAAATTTGTTTTATCTATCATATAATAAAGTATCTTCTAGAATAAATACCATTTTTTTTGCCAAAACAAAAAAAAGACAAGTATTAAAAATAAAATTAAATGTAATTTGATGAAAAAAACGATAAAATGGTTTGAAGCATTACCTAAAGACGCAAAAATAGTATATGAGCGTAAATAGATTAAAATCTCAAGAGGGATGTACTGAAAGCTCTTTACACACTACATCATCATCATCATCAGCGTTCGTGGTATATATATCTATATATATTACAAGTTATCTATCTAGCGTGAATTATTGATTAAACGAGTATATAGTTGTCGCGTGGCTGTAAATAGTCTCCTCATCTCTGGTGATCGTATGAACGCAAGCCTCATCGTTTTATACTTGCGACATTACTTCATTAAACTCTTTATACACCAACATAATATAAAAACTATACATAGCTTTCTCATTTAATAATTTTATAATCGACATCATCATCCCATTCTATATTTTATGAAATCTAAATCAAGTTGTTTTAAAAGTATATTATTATAGACTTGTGACTGATGACTAGTGACTAGGTTGCGAATTTTCTAGACTACCATCTAAACTAATTTAATGATAAGTATATATATATCGGTAAACTTGGCCACCGTTCAACCTCTCCATTCATTATATTATATATCATCCGCATATACTTACATATATCTAATCTACTAAATTAACATTACATGACTTTAATTTAATTAATCAATTACTCCGTACTCTGTACTCTATCCTTAATAATATACTACCTCAAACACGCTCATTATTTTTATCAACATATGTAATCCATTATTTTTACATATATCTTTTAGTTGATCAAATTATAATTACTAAATTAACCCTTTCTTTATTAAATAACTTAATTAGTATTTTTGAGTATAGAGTAATTTTTTTAAATTTTAATCTTGTAAAATTAATTTTTTTTTTTTTATGAATAATTCTACACAGAAAAAAAGGATTTCTCCGTACAAGAAAAATTTTTCATTACAAAATGAAGACAATAATTTTCTTAGGACTTATTGCCAAAAAATTTTTTCTCACCCCAAATAATTTTTCCTTGGCTCAAAAAAAATTTTTCTCGCCCTAAGAAAATTTTCGTTTTCAAATCATAATGTAAAATATTTATTAGGGCAAGTAAAAAGTTTTTGGGCCCAAGAAATTCTTTTTTTCTGTGTAAGAAAAAAAAATGTGAGCTATTTTTTAAATCGATTTATTAAAATTTAAATCGATATGTTAGATTATTAATTGATTTATTAAAAGCATAATCGATGTATTAATTTATTGACATTAAAATTGATTATCGATTTTATTCGCGATTTTTATATTCTCTAAACATGAATAAGTGAAATAAGTGAATTTCCACTTATCTGAGTGCCAACCGAACCACTTTTTGAAATTAGTGATTCGGTTTGCACTTGGAATTAGTAAATATTCACTTATTTTCACTAATTCATGTTTAGAGAATAATGAACTGACGTATAAAAATTTTAATGAATTCAAATATTTGAACTAAAATTAATTTAATACTTTCAATAAATCGATTTTTTTAAATTAATACCGTGAACAAAATCATTTTATAAAAATCAATATCTTAAATTTCTGATCATATTAAAATATTGAATTTTACAAATCAAACCATCGATTTTATTCACGATATCTCTTATAATCAATCGATGTTTCAAAATTAATACATCGATATATCGATTTTTTTCGTCCTTCAATACCGCGAACAAAACCATTTTATGAAAATCAATTCATTGATATCTAAAATTCGCCATGAGTGTGAATGTAGCTGACAATTGTCAATTTTAAAAATTTTGAAATAAGAGAATTAAATAAAAATCGAATAAAATTTATAAAATATGCATTTATAGATTTTGAAAATGAGTATGTGCATTTTTATATTTTTAATTATTTAATTCGTTTATTTGTAATTTGAAATTTGTCTCATATCTGCTACATTCATGATCCTGTAGTTAGCAGACAATTAAAAATTTTCGAATTTTTGTTTCAACGACTTAATTTAAAAAAAAAAATAAATACAAAAATGTGCACACGTAGAAGATTTAAAAACTATCGGTGCAATTTTTTCAAATATTTTTTTTTTTAATAATTTATTGCTTAAAAAAAAATCCAAAAATTATTGTACGTCGGCTAACTTCAGTATCATCGCCATCATTCGCCATCATACTAAAAAACCGAGTTTTATAAATCAATCAATCGATTTAAAAATAAAATTTTTTTTTTTTATTTTCGTAACTAAAACTAGTAACTAAAGAAAAGATAAAAGAAGTAATTATATAAACTTACATAATATCATCATTATCACAATCGTTTATTTGTTGTTGCTGGTGTTGCTGCGTCCTAGATGACTGATGATGTTGAATCGACGATTGATGTTTTGAATACGGATGTGGATGATGGAAAACATTATTACTAATATTCGTACAACTATTATTATTTTTACTGATACTATTATTATTATTATTATCATTTTTAATATGATTATTAACAGTACTCGTTTTAATTCCACTAATTACATTGTCTAATTTAATATTACATTTATTATTATTGCTACAATTATTATTATTATTGTTATTACTACTATTATTATCTTCATTGTTATTATTATTATTATTTAATAAACTATTATTATTATTGTTATTATTAGGGGTACTATTATTGTTATTATTATTGTTACTATTATTATTATTATTTAAATAATTTTTATTTTTATTACACGGCGTATTATTATTATTATAGTTATTTTTATTATTATTATCATTATTATTATTGTTATTATTATTTTGCACGTGAATTTTGTTAGCATTCGTGTCCATCGACGGTGGCGAGCCCGGCGATATTTTGCCCGCCAGTGCGTTCAGCGATTGAAGCATTTTAAAATTTTTTTTTTTAATTTTTTAAATTTACACACATACACACTCCAGTTAGTCTGAAAATTTTTTTTTTCAATTACAAACCCTATGGAAATTTTTTTTAGTCAATCTCTTTCCATTTTTTCAACTGTTTTTTTTTTTTTAAATACTTACATTATCTGCTAATAGCAAAAAAATTGTTTTTTTTTTTAGACGATTTTATTTGATCTATTAGGAATCATCCATTGCACCTAAAATTAAAAAAATAATAACTCAATAATTCTAATTAGAATACAATTATATATAATTGTATTATTTTGTTATTTTGACGTTTTTTTCAGTCTGAAAAAAAAAACTTTAGTTTTTTATTTGCAATTAAATTAAAAAATTAAGCGGGTAATAAAATAATTTGTGATTTTTTTTGTTGCAATTCAAAAAGTATTTAGGTTTTTTTTTTATTGCACAGTAATTAAATTATTTCATTACAATCTATTTTTTAATTTACTAATAAAATTCTATAAAATTCTTTAATTTAATTCTTTTATAATTGATTAGAAATTTTAATTAAATATTAAAAATTTGATTATTATAATAAAATTTTTTTAAGTATAATTTAATTTTCTAGAAAAAAATGTTCTTGATATTAAATTTAAAAAAAAAAAAAAAACTTCTTTTTCAATCAAAATTAATTTTTATAAATGTGAATTTTTCAGAAATTGTTGTAAATCTTTTTTGAAGCTCGAAAAAAAAATTCGAAAATTTGAATTTTTTATCGTCAGTTTTAAAAGTAAAAATACAAGTCTGAGACTTTTTTAAATTTTTACTGACGATTTCAAATTGTTCATATCAATTTAAAAAAAAAAAAACAATTTTTAACTTCGAAATTCCCACACAAAATGAAGGAAATTTAAATCAGTAATTTAAAAAAAACTGACAAATTTTTTTTTTATTCAAAAACTGTTTTTTTAAATTTCTCGCATCTATTAGAAAATTTTTTTCTAAATATTTCAAGAATTAGGTCAATTTTTTTTATTTCTTTAGTTATTAACTTAGAAATTCATCTAAGTTTTTAAAAAAACTAAATTCCAAAAATGAGTATTCTAAAATAAAACAAAAAACTACAACTTCTCAAAAAAAAAATTAATTTACAGAATTTTATTATTTATAATTTCATTTTTTAAAACTTCTATAAATATCAAGCCCTCAAATTCAATTTCCTCAAAAATCCAATCAACTAAAAAAAAATTCAAAAAAATGAAACTATAAATCACCTGTGTTCCTAAACATAAAAAACCATCATTACATCTAAAAAAAAAATTCCATAACAATAATAATTATATACTATAGTAATAATAATGCTGTGTGATAAAATCCTTATAGTAAAATGTACATGTAATAGTAATAGTAATACAAGGTAGTAAAAACATGGTCTGTGTGTGTGCACATCAGTACATTATACATATATATATATACAAATATATATATATATAATACACAAGTAAAGCAGAGTGGTAGATGCGCACAACTCCGCTCGAGTATCGATCGTTTGACCTCAGCTGCTTTGTAAGCTGTGCACTTGCGTCCCGTATTTATTTCACAACTTTAAGCTCAAGTACACCATAGTTACCATATTTATATATCTTCAAAAAATTACCCCACCCCATTTCACCCCCAATCCCAAATCCCCATTCCCCAGTTCCCAGTTCCCATCCCCCCAATCCCATTTTTCCCACCCACCAAAAACTTAAAAAAAAAACTCCTAAATTAAGCCAACAAAAAAAAAGTCGCACTAAAAATATGATAAATAATAATTATTATTAATTTTAGCAGCTTACATGTGAAAACATAGGGACACTATACATAAGTGCATCATGCAAATATACACATATATATATATTTATACTTATACATATATATATGTATTGTATTATATATTTAGCATGCGTTTTATGGATTATGGAGACTAGTCGCGCGAACACGTGTATTGGTTTGAGTTGGTATTACACGGGGTTGTTACTCCCTCTCTTTTAATTTTCTTAATATTTTACCTCTCCTTCTTATCTCCTCTTCCTTCTCGACACCTCCTACTCTTACTATTTATCTCGTTCGCACACATCTATACTATTTTACTACATACTGTACTAGTACTGTATTCACTCGACTCAAATAACTCAACTCACTCACTCATTTTTTTTAAATTTTCGTACTTGTACGCGTTGTTAATTATCTATTTATATAAATTTTTAAAACTTTATTTTTACTCCCTAATTTTATAAACATCCTGTGTAAAAAAAAAACAATTTTATTTTTATAAATCGCGAAATTTCGCTTCCTCACACACACTCTTTATTTTTTTTTTGTTTTTCTTTTACGTTACGGTGGTGCAATTTTTTTTTATTATTTATTCCTAAGCCTATCCATGCAAGAAATAAATTACAAATTATTTACATGCTAATTTATTTAAAAAAAAAAAATTAATTAAATTAAATTATTTATTAATAAATTGAGTATTTAAATTGAATTTAAAAAAATGAATGAAATAAGAATAGAATGCGTGCAAAATAAAAAAATAAACATGCGGTTTTAAAAAAAAAAATTTGAAATAAACATTCCACATATGAAAATATATTTTACAATAAAATAATAAAAGTAATTATAAATAAATAAATAAAGTAATTAAATAATTATAATATTAATTGATTTATTAAAAATAAATAAATTTAAAAAAATATATAATTACTTACCAAAAGTCATTTTAAATATTTTTAAAATAATTTATGTTGTAAATCCTTCGAACACAACACCCAATTTAAATTCACCACAAAATATAAAATAATACTCGGTACATCACCTAAAAATAAAATAATTTATTTAATTAAATAAAATAAATAATAATTTCACAGACCACACACAACACTAATTATTTAATAATTAAATAAAAAAAAAAAAAGTAGTTAAAACGTCACGACGCGAAAATATTATTATTATTTAATTGGTTATTAGTAAAGTGAATAATTACTTAATGTGTTAAAGGTTAAATTGTAAAATGATAATTAGCAAAAACATAAATAATACTATTTATTAATAATCTAGAGTAGAACAAACGTAGAGAGACGAGGACGATGACGACTACTACAAGTTTGACGACGACGACGACGATCGAGGCTCGACCGCGATGAAGAGAAAAACGAGATCGTCTCGCGCCTGTCCGCCCCCGCTGGTTGGCTTTACTCCCACCTTGTTCCCATGATCGACATCCTCTGGACGCCTACTACCCTTTCTATTGAGCAACCCCTAGAGTTCCTACAGCTAAAACCCTATAGAACCCACTGGGTTTCATCACCCTCCTGATACTCCTCCCTCGACTCTACCCTCTACCCCTGAGTTCTATCCCTAATACCGAACAACCCTCCGTTACTACAACCAACGTCTAGTGTACGTACATTCACAATTCAATACTCGAAAATTTTTCCCTGTCTTGTCCTTAATTTTTTTTTTTCTTTATAGAAAATGAAAATATAATAATATGTTTAAAGATTTTAAAAACGTATGGTTTATATTTACAACTTATGATTTATGATTACTTAATAAATTTTATCGTCTAAAAATATTGATAATGATATCAGAGGTTTGTTTTTAAATAAAAGAGTTAAGATAACATGTTTAATATGAGTATGAGTATGAGTTGAAGAATGAAATTTAAGACGAAAGAGGCAAGGCCTTGTTGCTTTAAGACTTAAAAAGTTTGCGCGAGTGTAACACTTGCCTTTTTTTACCGAGTCTTTACTTGTCTTACCCGTTATATATATATGCATATATATATGTTGCTTGATATTATTATGGATGTTTATACATATATATATGTATAAGTAATAATGGTAATGCAAGAGTCGTGTATATGTGTTGGTAGAAGGCTTATCGCACAGGTTTATCTTAACTATTTAAACGTGTACACAGTGAGAAAGATAACAATGATAATGTATATAAGATGTTGGCTTTGATGGAAAATATATATCACGGTATTTTAATAGTTTATAATTTAATTTCATATTATTATTGTTGTTATTAAAAAAAGATTTTCAATTAAGTTTTAACAGATTGAAAATCTAAATTATTGATTCTACGGAATATTAAAAAAAAATTTTTTTGTAATAAATTTTCTTGAGCATATAAATTTATAAATAATTTTGTCATATTTTTGATTAAAAATCTCTGAAAGATATAAATTAAATTCCAATATTTAAGTATTTTTTTAGATTAAAATTTTGACTGACATATTTAAAATATGACAAATATATAATATAAATACGTGTTTGTAGAGAATTCAAATTTTTATAAAAAAAGTTTTATGTAACTTTGTAGGTAAATTCAATAGTTTATAAAATATTTTAATTCAAAGTCAAGTATAAAAAATTTATTGTTTTTGAAATTTAAAAAAGTTTTGTTTGAATAATTTATAGTATTATTGTTATTATTATTATTTTTATTGAGCTAATAATTGAATAATACAAAATACTTGAATAGCAATGAACTATTTACATACAATTTTATAAAATATTGTTTATTAGAAAATTCATCAAAACTTAGTTTTGGTTGACGTTCTAATGAAAATTCATTAACTAAGTTTTACAAACTTTGAATTAAAATTGTGGCTCAACTATAATAGATACGTTAAAAACGTAAATAAGTTATTTTGTAGGTAATTAAATTCTCTATAAAAAAGTTCCTTATCACTTTTATTAGAAATTCAATAATCTATAAGATATTTATATTTAAAGTATGAGTACCATCGAAAAAATGAATCAAATTTATGATCCTGAAGTTGGAAGACAAGTTTTGGGATTTTTTTATTCAACAAATCAATGACGAAAAAAAAAAAACTAAAAATATGCATATGTAAAAAATTAAAAAAGCTGTAGGTGCCATTTTTTGAATTATTTTTTTTTTTATTAGTTTATCGTTTGTAAAAAAATCCAAAAATTATTAGACGTCTGCTAACTTGAGTATCATATCAAATTACATTTTAAAGAATAACTCGTTAATTATTAAACTAAAATATATGAACATCTTTTTTGTAAGAAATTTAATTTTCTTTAAAATGATTTATTTCATTTTTCCTGTATCTTTAATAGTTTACCAAAAAATGGGATTTTAAATATTGAAATTGAAACTTCAAAAATAATAATAATAATTATTGTTTTTATTATTAATTATAAAAACATTTTATTAAATTCCAACTTGCAGTCAGAATTTATTGAAATTCATATTAATTAAAATAAATTCTTCCTTTGTTGAAAATCTAGTTTTTTTTCCTGAAAACAAAAGCTCACGATAAAAATAATAATTATTTATTTTTTAATTAAAATAAATTTGCTTTGATAATAAAGTTGAATATTTTTAACTAATAACCTTGTAATGCAATCAAAATTTCATTACGGAAAATATTTCATTAAATTTCAATTTTGGACCATTGAAAAAAATAAAAAATAGTAATGAAAAATTGATTGAACTCTCTGATATGAAAAAATTTAAAAATAACTCAATAATCAAAATACCATCAATTTTTTTTTTGTTTTCAATTTTAATTAAAAAAAAGTCATTTTAAAATCAAATTCAAAACTGTACAAAATGTATTTGTAATTTTTTAATTAAAAAAAAAAATTTTATTTAACAGTTAATTAATTAATTTAAAAAAAGAAGTTATTAAAGATAAATAATAAAAAATATAATATTAAAAAAAAAAAAAATAGATTGAAATGATAACAATACGTCAGTTATCAGTGTCTGTTATAATATAGACAAGCGTATAAAATGTATATTTTCTATCCAGGGAATATCAGCACGCGAATCAATAGTTGCCTATAACGCAAATAATTTAGAAGGTGAATCTTGTATTAACTGACTACATATAGTACATACATTCATATATACATATACATAGTATTTATTCGCTGGTCTTTGTTTCAATTCGTCAGGTCTATTTTGAATTATTTACTTAAAGAACATTAATCGATATCCACATTCTCTAACAATGCAATTTATTTTTTATTAAAAAAAAAAAAGAAAAAAACAAATAATAATGATAATAATAAAAAATATTGCAGCATATTTTTTACATACGTTATAATTGGTTATCGCAAAAAATGAAGTATGGATAACGAGTTATGTTGAAGTAAAATATATATAATAAAAAATAAAAATAGATGCGTTGCACGTACGAGAATGGAAATCACGAGTGGAAGCTGGTGCTACTGCTGGTTCTGGTGGAGCTGTTGCTGTTGCTGTTGCTGTTCCCGGCAGCAGCTGTGAAATGTTTATGAAAGCCCGACTAATTTATCATACCTCCGCCCCCATTAGTGCACAACTGTATCGTAATAATAAGAACGCAGATACTAATACTTTAGGTGTATGTTGCTGTGCATGAGATGTTAAGTGTACATTTATTATTTTAGATAATTATTTATACTTGTCGAAGTAATCGGTTATGAGATCGAATTTTATTACTAGTTTTTTATTTTTAGATTTGTTTAACTTGGTCCGATGATGAATAAAAAAAATTGTAGATTAAAATAAACTGTCTAGTCGAATTGATGATAAAATTTTGCGTTAAATGAGTACCAACAACGATATGTTTTGAAAATATGCTTATTAATCATTTAAATGTTAATTAAATAATTAATCAATTTTTTTTTCCAATTCGCATGTGGGTACTCATTTTACTTGTAGTTGTCTCCACAAATTGAATATATTTAGTAAAATTCTTTTTGTGTGAGAAATTTCAAAATTATTAATGCAAAATTGAGTTTTTTTTTTTTTTAAACATATTGCTGTGGGTACTCAAACAAGAGGAAATTTAGTCAACAATAAAATAATAATAATAATTTTGCATATAAATATTGTTTGTTTAAAAAAATATTAAATACGTAAATGGATTTGTATAAATAGATTGAGAGTACAAGAGACAGGGCTTTGAAGACTGGTGTTGCATCACTATAAGGCAACAAGCTCGTCCTTGCATACTAATAAGCTCAAAGATGTTTCCACTATAGACATATAGACATATATCCATCTCCCTCATACGAGTATATAACTAGTACTTAGCTCTCTAGAGCATGTCGGCTATAAATGGCAAGTCCATTTCACCACTACATCCATCTCGACGTTAAAAAGTTAAGCAAAAAAATATATACGAGAACAAAAGTATGCCCTCTTTTATACTCATTCATTTTTTTCTTCTAGTCTTGAGGGAAAAAAAAAAATTCCATTTAATAATTGGGTAAATTTTTAACAATTTATTTAAAAGTTGAGACTTAATTAAGACCCTTAGATACAACATAATTGAGGCATTTACGTTTAATAAAAATAGAAAAGGATTAATACTCTGGTATTGAATGATTTTCAGCGTAGTCTGGAACCCTGCGAGCACTTGCCTGCGAATCAATAACCTTCAGCAATATATACACCCCCCACACGCATGCGTACTCCCTACCTGGCACCCTCACTGATAACAAAAGGAAAAATGTTAAAAAAATTATTATCGTAAAAGGAGAAAATAAAAAAAAAAAACAATTTAATCAACGGGTTTTCCTCTACACTTTTCCTCTTTTCCCCTTTGTTTTTTTTTTCTTTTTTTTTTTCAAATTCAGGAAGTTTGATAATGACTAGGTGGTAAAAGCACTTTCAATATAATTTCAACTTTTATTTACATTTTTTTGTTTTTGCTTTAATTAACAAATATTTTGGTTACAACAATTTTTTGATCTCTCGCTTAAAAAAAAAAAAATAAAAAAAAAACATTAAGCCTATTTAAATGAGATAATTTTAAATTCTATTCAAAGCTAAGAAAATTGTGACCGGCCAATGTGCGTTTTTTATTATTTTTTACTTTTGTTTATTTTAATATTTATTGAGGCACGAAAATACCTTATGTACATTTGAGATTTAATTATTAAATAATTATGAATTAACGTAATCGATGATTTTACAAATTATTGGAAGTTAAAAAATTTTTTAAACTTTATTTTTATTTTATTTTACTTTTTTTTTATTTATGCTAATCAATGACACAATGAAAGAAAATTATACTCTGTAGCAGGGTTTGATATGATCCTTTTTTAATTATTTTTTAATCACAATTCAAAAATTGGAATTTTTGTTAAAACCCTGAAAATTTAATTTTATTTGGAAATTTTATTTTTTGCTTTCTATAGTATCGATCAGGATTATTTACAATAAATATCATTTCTAATAATCAATTTTTTTTTTTTAAATCTATACCCAATAAATAAATATTTTTTTTTTTAATTTTGAAAATTTATTATACTAAAAATTTTTTTAATTAACCAAGAGAAAATAAATATAATTACAACCCTCACTACAGATATTTAATAAATAAATAAAATAAGAATCAATTATTTAAAATAATTCGCAGGAGTTACCGCGATCTTTTGAATATTTAAAATAATAATAATAATGAGTTATAATAATAAAAAACATTAAAAGACATTACCAACTGTATTTAATAATAGTTCAAGTGTTTCAATGAGTATATATTTATTTATGAGTTTATAAATAAATATATGTGTATATATTTATATATATTTAAGTACACGGTTTTAAGTACTTGAAGCCTATTAAACAATTTTGTTTTTTCCTGCCGTTATCTGATTTAATATATTTTCAAATTAAATTTTAATATTCTTTCTAATTTTTTTTTTTTAATTATTTATTTACAAAATATGCAATTAAATATTTGTGGAATGTAAACATATTTATATATTGTGCATTGCATATAAATATTTAATTTCTGGTAATAACAATTATTTTGACTTTGTGACATCTATTAACAAAGTGCATATATATGTATACATATATATTATATATATATATATATAGAAAATTTTGTTTCATCTGGCTCAGTTAACGGCTTTCAATAATAATAATTAATAATAATAATTAAAGTACAAAATCAATAAAAATTAATCTACATAAATGCTAGTTTTTTAAAAATATTTTA
Source organism: Microplitis mediator (assembly GCF_029852145.1). NCBI lineage: Eukaryota > Metazoa > Arthropoda > Insecta > Hymenoptera > Braconidae > Microplitis > Microplitis mediator. The sequence continues at coordinate 10,549,831 of NC_079976.1, read as the reverse complement.
AAACCTTTTTTTTCATATATACAATTCTCAAAAAAATATAATTACTTTCTTAGTTCAATTTTTAATTGACAAATAAAGTCATTCCATTTTTCTATCGATTTTATTTCGCTTCACTGAGGGAAAGTGGAAATTTTCAATTTTTTTTTTTCATGAAAAAAATTAAATTGTTCAAACATTAAAAAAAAACTAAAACTTCAATTGGACGGTAAAAGTCCACATTCTTAGACTTCTTAGTAAAATAATTTTAACTGTTTAAACAATTTGATTTTTTTTGTTCAATTGTTCGAATAATTTTTATTTTACTGTGAAAATGTACAGTATAACTCCGTTTTTTTTTCAACGAGTCTTGACAAAAATTTTTTTGTATCAGTTATTTAAACAGTTTTGATTAAATTTTAATTTTTATATTTTTAATTTCTGAATAATTGCTAAAAGTTTTTTATTGCCTACCTTGAGATTAGACAGAAAAAAAACCGCTTTTATGAGTCATAAAAAATATACTTTGCTAATTATTTGAACAATAAAAAAAACAAAAAAATTAAACTTAATTCTTGATTTTAAGTTCAAATAAATGAAACTCATTCGATTAAACTTTACCATAATATTGAACAGTACAAATCTATTTCGAAACTCATACTATCACTTAACAAAAAAAAATTGTTCAAATAACTTTTTTTAAAAAAAAAATTTTTTGCAACCGTGTATTCATTTTAACGGAAGTTTACTTCACAATTTGTTAGTTTAACTCGCACAAAAATTTGCATTCATTATTTAAACAATAAAAAATTTACTTTTTTAAATTTCCAATTTTCCCGCGCATTTTTTAAATTTAATTAAAAGAAACCGAATCGTTTTAATACTTAGTAATTGATAAGTACATTTACAAGTACTCAGACAATTTAAGTAACATAAAAAAAAATATTAATAATATTTTCTATAAATAAAAACGAATAAAGTACGTTGACCATCGCACATAAATTAAAATTGTGCGTTCACTAAGACTAGGGTTTTAATTAATTACTATAATCGTGCGTTTACGTGCAATTCACTACACATGTAATTAATTATTCATCATTTTGTTTTTTTTAGCATTGATGAGCACTAATTTGCTCAGTAGTTAATTAATTAATTAAATTATCGTAAGGATTGCTACAATTGCACCTGAAAGGTTTGCGATGTATTGGGAACAATAAAGGGATTAGTAGTGGCTGCGGTATTTCCGGTGGATTTATTTAAATCTGGGGCCGCTAATTCAGCCCATTCAGCGTCAAAAGGATCACGAGATGTTGTTATTATTCCAGTGCGTGTGGTTATTGTACTGGGCATTAGTGCCGAGCCGAGTGAATGGGCACGTGCATGAAGAAGTGGCGCCCGACGTGGAGGTATAGGAACTTGAGGAACTTCTGACGGTAATGGAATTGATGAAATTAATCCAGAGGTTGATGATTGTTGGGCTGCTGATACTAGTCCTGTTACAGTACCAAGCCATTGTTCTGCTCTTGGTAATTCGGAAATTCCACTTGTTGTTGCGCTACTTGTACTTACAACCGATTGGGTCTAAAAATAATTTTTTTAATGCTATTAATTAGTCATTAGTCGTTAGGGATTTCTATAAATGTAAAGTAGATTGCGCGATTAGATTTAAAATTGATTGATTAAAAATATTTTGTTATAATGTAAAGTTGAGGGTGTTTATTAGGGTAGTCGTTAAAAATTAAATTTTCTTAGACACTCCATAAAAAGCTTTTTTTCAGTGAGAAAATACGTGGGGAATTTGATTTTTTTTTTATAAGTAAAAAGAACACGTGCCTCAGGACGATCGGAGTTAATTTTTTGATACAATCGCGGTTCTTTATAAATATCATATGAAATATGCAGATTAAAGGAAAAACTCATAGAAACAATTTTGTAGGAAATTAAATTTTTCACAAAAAAGGTCATATTCATTTTTTTTATAATATGTATATTTATTAAGATATTTTTAAAAAACTTTTTTAGATCTTATCAATTAAGCATTTTAAGGATTACGAATGTTAAAAATAACATTTTTTTTTTTAATTGAGACAACTTCGTAACTCGTAACATAGCAATCATTAATGCTTGCTATAGTTTCTAGATACTTAGAAAAATGTTATTTTTAACATTTGTAACCCGTAAAACGCTCAATTCATAAGATCTAAAAAAAGTTTTTTTAAAATATCTTTATAAATACACATTTTATAATAAAAATGAATACGACCTTTTTTGTAAAAAATTAAATTTCCTCCAAAATTGTTTTTATTTTTCCTTTAATCTGCATATTTCATGAGATATTTATAAAAACCGCGATCGTATCGAAAAATGAACTTTGATCGTCCTGAGGCACGTGTTCTTTTTACTTATAAAGAAAAAACCAAATTTCCCACGTATTTTTTCATTAAAAAGAAGCTTTTTATGGGACGCCTGAGAAAATTTAATTTTTAACGACCACCCTAGTGTTTATATAATGTGAAATCTTATGAAAAATTTTTAAATTTAATAATTTTTATAAAAATTTTCAAAAAAAGGGAAGTTATTGGTTTCGGTCCAATTTAAAAAATTCGAATTTTCATCAGATCTCCACGTTTTGAGGTACTAGGAAGCTATTCTGACTAATTTCAGAAGGACGTGTGAGTGTATGTAAACTTCTTTTGTCCGACTAAGTTAATTCTAAGTTTGATAAAATGCAGGTAGTTTTGGAGTTGTGCCACAGGGTCAACTGTTTTTCAGATTTTTTTTTTATAAAAAAAAGTTTTAATGCAAATATTTATTTTATGTTGAATTTATTGAAACGATCAGACTTTAATATTATTTAAATGAAGGAACAACGACTTTACTGATCTGCTTTATTGACATCAATTTATTATTTTGCGGGTAACGTTTCGTTAATGGTAATTAACATCTTCGGTAATAACAAAATATTATATTTAATGTAAATAAATGTTAAATTATTAATAAGATTGACATCAACAATGTTATGTAAGTTGATTTATTTTATAATAATTTTATCCTTAATTTATATGACTCAAAACTATTAATTGTGATACTTAATTTTAGAAAAAATAATTTATACTGTTTATATTATAATTAATCTAAATTTTTAATGTAACTTTGATATAGATATAGGTCTGAAGATGTTAATTACCATTAACGAAACATTACCCGCAAAATAATAAATTGATGTCAATAAAGCAGATCAATAAAGCCGTTGTTCCTTCATTTAAATAAAGCAAATATTTATATTTTTAAATTTCAAATAAATGTTCAATTTGAATTAGTGACCTCATTTCTTTTAATTTGAGTACCCACATCAATATATTTGAGTAAAAAAATTTAATCCACCATTTTACCCTGCTGGACTGGATAATGGTTATCTTACCCAAACATGCGATGTGTGTACTCATTTAACGCAGAATTCGATAAATTATTTAAATATCTTAATAGTTTGATTTTAAAAAAATGAATAATTACCTCAAACTTATCACTAGCGATAGAATTAGTCAACGAATTATTTAAAATATATGCCTGACTGCTCGTCGTTGAAGTATCACTTAAAGATTTATCAATCGCTGACTCAGATGAAATTGAAGTTGTCCCTGTTAACGTACCAGTACTTGTTTTAACAAGTACTGGACTTAAATTGCAACTGGTGTTTAAAATCGGTGTCAATCGTTGATGATTTGTTAAGGTAATTTGCGATGTTTCATTCCATGTCAGCTCATTTATAGACATATCTTCATTAATATTGTTTATATTGTTATTATTGTTACTGTTGTTGTTTATATTGTTATTAATACTGGGACCATTTGAGAGTTTTATGTCATCTAGTGAATTACTACTCGTAACTCCTGTAAAAAATAAGTTATTTTGTAAATTAATTTTTTTGTTTTTTTTTTTTTTTTCTTTTTTTGTGAGCTTTGAAAATTTGAAATAGAAAATTATTAACCTTGAGCTTGAATTGTATTGCTAAATAAATTTTTAGATACTGAATTTAAAGTAGGAAGTGGTGGCAAGCTGCCAAAATCATCGCTACTAGACAAAAGTGAGAGTCCATGTGAAAGTTGTTGACACATTGCTGATACACTATCACTTCCAGTTGATGGTAATAATTCTGGTATTGGACTCACTTAAAATTCAGAAAAACAAAAAAAAAATTAATAAAATTTTTTTTTATTTCTTGAGATGGTTAATGTAAATAGGGACGGGGGTGCAAAACGGGGTGTATAAGGAAATACTGTTTTCGAGGACTTAAATTTACTAATTTTTTTGACTGACGCTTGATTTTTGAAAAAGTTTAAAAAAAAATTCAATTTTATTTACAAAAGTGATTTTGGATTGCTTAGAAAACATTAAAAACAAATTTTTTTTTTTATAAAATTTTAGGGGTAAGCCCCCCCCCCCGTATCCTATATGTGGCTTACAATTAAATAAATATTATGATATTTTATAAGTATAAAGATTTTAATATTTTAGAGGGAAATTCAAATTTTTCAAAATTCGAGGTCAAATTTAAAACTGAGAATAAAAGATGAAGGATGTAAAATTGAGGGAAGGATTGTCTTAAACTTTATAAATTATGACTAAATTAATAGAGATACGATAAAAATGGATAGAAATCGATTTGTAGAGAATTTAATTTCCTATAAGTATGTGTGCATATATTTTTATCGTATCTTTGATAATTTAACTGGAATTTTAATTTCAAAGAAAAAAATTTTATATAAAAGTAAAATTTCACAGATTTCGACATCGAGTATTTAAAATAAAATTTTGGGTGAATTATCAAAGATACGATAAAAATGTATAGAAAATAAAATTTCCTATAAATTTATATCGATTTACTTTTATCGTATCTCTGATAGTTTAGCAAAAATATTTATTTTAAAATAAATATTTCTGTTTGATTGGCAGAAGTTAATAAAGAGCTCAAAGAACCCTTGAAAGTTTCTTAAACCGGAAGTCTTTAACTAAATACTGTCTTTTTCGAGGCTTCTTCTTGTAAAAAAAATAATTACCAGGTGGTTTAATTCCAATACCATGTGGCAAAGTACCACCGAGGCTGGTGGGCAAACGTGAAAAATCGGTTGGCTCAAGACTGTGACTTCGTGTGCGTTCCAAATTACTGGGAAGCTCATTAACGCGTAAGCTGTGTTGTCTCTTGAAAGGTGAAGCTTGATTAAGTTGATTAAACCCGCGAAATGACCCCTGTCTTTCTAACATTGAGGGGGTCGCATGAGGTCTCTCAATAGCAAACGGATTGTAAACTTGCTTGACAACTGCTGACGTCGGTGTCGACGGTACATCTTTGTAATTTAAGACAAAAAAATATAAAATTAAATAAAATTGTTGATTATTAAATAGTTGCGTCATTAACTAGCAACAATTATTCATGATTAATTATTAATAATTAACAATTAGTCTTACCAATTGCACGTTCTCTGCTATCTTGTAATTTTTCCGTAAGACTAGGTTGTCGAAAACTTCCGCTTCGTGTAAATGTTGATGTTTTTGAATCAAACGTCATCGTAACCCCACATTCTTTGTCTCGACGCTGCTTACGTTCGAGACATGCCGCAAATGCACAACCCACTGCATGACTTAATCTCTCACCCTATTTTATTTATTTATTATTTTTATTAAAATACTTAGTAATTATTTGATCTATGTATAGCGTTTGTGGAACTCATTAAATAGGAAATTTTCTCAACTATTTAAAAATCACATCTTTTTAGTAGATTTCATGGTAATCTAACTATTGCATTTGTCTTAATAACGGAATTTTTGAAAAATTTTGCTGTCTCGACGAGCTGAGTCAGCAAATATACATGGTTCAAAAGTTTATATATGTATGTATTTATATATTTATACGATAGAACGCGGTTTGTCACGACGATAGCGTCCACAAGTCTTTACTGATCTCAATGGAACTCAGCTTACATTTTCTGTAGACGATTTTCGAGGCTAAGTTCGAAGATGGGTAAAATCCGTCAATTAGTTTAGAAGTTACAGCATTTCAAAATTTTCAAAACGTTAAAGATTCATATTTTTACTGATATCATGAAATCTACTTCCATTTCGGCTGCCGAATGGCCTTTAACTTAAAAATTAACTTAATTGAATGAACTTAAAAATTATGTAACACTTAAACTTGTGAGCTAATTTTCTATAGTTTGATTACTCACAGAAATATATTTAAATAAAATTTTTAAATAATTATTCTGTCCAAATATATTGTTGTTGGTACTCATTTCAAAGGAAACTTCATCAGCTATTTAAGTATCATATTTAAAAAAAAAAAAAAAAATTGTAATTTGATACGTGAATTTTTTTCAGTAGCAATAAATTATTAAATTGAGGGCATGAATGAATTAAGTAGGAAATTTCTTTTAGTTTGAGTACCCATATGACTATATTTAAACGAAATTAAAAAACGATAATTTAATTAATGATTAATCAATTTAAAATAATGATTAATAAACCAGATGATAATATATTAATGTGCGTACTCATTTTACGGAGAATTCAGTCAGCTGGTTAAATAATGTGTTTATTTATTAATTAGATAATTACCGATTCTTTTAAAGCTAAAAATCCATGACACATCCATCGTCTCGTGGTGCCATCTCTACAAATATAACTAAATCCTTTGTCATGATTACGATCTGGTGCACAAAATGATACTTTTTCAATGGTTTGATCGACAATTAATCCTTTTGTTTCATCTTCAACTACTCGCAAACCATCTCCAGATACATGCAATATTGCTCTTACTGGTCTTCTTCTTGACGTCTATAAATTATATTTATTTTAATCCTTCCAATATTTAATTTAAATTAAATTATTTTTTTTTTTTTTATTAATTACCCGTAATACTTTTAATGCTTCCTCACAAACTTGCATTCCTCTTGACTCAAATACTTCAACACATCCTAAATACTGTAAAAAATTATTTATTATTTATTAAATAATTACTCCAAAGATTTGATCTAAGCTAAAAAAAATTATTTTTTTAATTTTTTAACTATTAAAATTTAAAATCAATAAATAATTTTTAATTCACATTTTAAACTTAAAAAAATTTTAATAACTTATCTCTAACTTATCTAAAAAAAACTTAAATTAAAATAAAAAAATTTCTGACAAAATCTCTTGACTTTTTAAATATTTTGTATTCTGCCATTTTCTAAAAAAAAAAAACCAACATTTGGCTTCGATTTAAAACAATTAAATTAAAAAAAAAAATTGATACTTCAAATCAAAATCTTCTGCTCAAATAATTATTAAATATTTACACATAAACATATATATAAAAAAAAAATACGAACTTTAACATGAAAGGCACACGTTGCTGAACGCACAGCACTTTCATCAGCTTGCCATTGATGTGGTTTACTTGATTCTGGTATATGTGTATCTTTTCTACGTCGAAAACTATCTCGAAAACTTCTTCTTAAACGATCCATCCGTCTGTTGTTTGTGTTTGCTGGTGAGGATCTTTCTCTTTTCTGAAATAAACAAAAAAAATAAAAAATCACTTTAATAATCAATTAAAGAAAAAAAAAACAAATAAAATTCTTAGTAAATTTGTATTGACCAATAAATTACCAGATGAGTTCACTGTTTTTCATTATATTTTAAAAATCAAATTATTGTTGTTAATATAAATTGTTTGAGAAAATTTAAAAGATGTAATTATTGTAATTTGGCATTTTTATAAATATGTCATTATTGTTTTTTTTTTTTTCTTCCTTTATAACAGTACAATGTACAATGTATATAATGTATAATAAGTTAAATAAGGAATGGAGTAATACAGGTTAATGTTTGTGAGTATAGTAAAGAGTTTTAAATCCTTTCACTTGGTTGTGTCAAGGCGTGTGACAGGTGCAATGCATGTGAGAAAGCTAGTACAATATTACTTAAATATATATGTTTGTGTGTGTATATATTTATTAGGGTGGAGTACAAAACAAAAATAATTTTTTGCTTATTTATTTTCGAAAAAAGAGTCTTATTTACTAATTATTATTGTGCATGGAGAAATTATTCTCGTTTGAAATACTATAGTGTCATAGTAAAGCCGGACCATTTTGGCCATTGCAAAATTGACACGATAATATCACAAATTACTGTAACCATTGTAAATTTAACTATGATCATAGTTACAGTCAAGTGAGGAATAATTGTGTAATTTGTCCTCATACATTCTCAGTAAATTTCTTATTCATTGTTTCAAATATTAATATTTAACACATAGTACTTTTTGTATGTGTTTATTTCAATTTCCGTCAGGTGACCAACTTGGTCAGACTTTATCATGACATGTACCTGAAGATCGGAACGTTTTTCGCGGAATGAAAATGAAAAACATTCATTTTATTTGACTGCTTAAGGGTGACTTAAGGGGTAACTTGGGGTAGCCTGCAATTTCCGACTGACATACTTGTGCGAAACATTTCAGAAATCTAGAACCAGTAGATTTCTTACTTATCATTTTACATACCATGACACCATAGTATTTCATGTACCTAAAGAACGGAATGTTTTTCGCGCAATGAAAATGAAAAAAAAATTTTATATCATTTTACTGCTTAAAGATGACTTAAGGGATAATTGGAGGTGGCTGAAATTTCCGGTTGCCATACTAGTACTTATGTGAAGCATTACAAAAATCTAGATCCAGTAGATTTTTTACTTTTCATTTCGTTTTTTTATTTTCGTTCCGATTTTCAGGTACATAGTATTTCAAACAAGATTCATTTTTTATTGTACATGTTGTATTTATCATCAAAAAACTAATCAAGGAAAAAAAATAAATAATTTAAAACATTTATGTATTGAATGTCACATTAAGATAATTTGGATATAAATATTTCTATATTTAAAAAAATTTTGAATAAAATATTTCAAAACTGTTCGATAAATGACGTCAATTTAAAATTTTTGAAATTAGTGGAATACTTTAGAAAATTTAGTTTAAAACCGTTGCGATTGTTAACAATAAATAATAATTACCCATATAACAATTTTTTTCAATTCTTGAGCAAGTCTGCTCTTAAGCTCGATAGGTGCTAATGTCTTTTTCTACGTGTGTCTTGCTGCAGATAGTTGTGACCAGATTTATATTGTAAGCCTTACACAAGAAATTCCTGCCAGATTATAACTCAATTCTGGAGAGACTATAGTTGACAATAGTTACACATGGCTTGCTCAAGATCTGCACAAGGCTCAAAATTGACCTTAAGCCTTGACCAGATCTTGAGGAAACTATGCATAAGTACCTCCTGTCAGTTACTGGTGCAAAAAATGCGTGAGACACTTTTTCATTACACCGTGTTTAAGATATCTTTAATATTCTTGCGTACGAAACTATGAGCAAGACATCCACAAATCTTGCCATAGGTTTCTTGATACACAATCTTGCGAAAGACACGTACGTAAAAAAAGACACTAGCTGTTAGGGGTCTTGCTCAAGATACTTACTCCAGAATCTTGCTTCAACACGTGTTACTAAGGTACTAATCAATTTTTTTCATTGGAAATATATTAAATTTTTTTTTTATATAGAGTCCTTTAATTCAAGTACCCATTAAAAAAAAATTCGTACCAAAAAGTTCTGTAGTTTGAGTTAATTACTTTTGGAGTTTCGAAAACAATTAAAGAGTAAAAAGAAATTTTAAACTGAATATTTTTTACACGCAGGTTTTCGTTATTTTTTAAGTAAAAATAATTCGCGTCGAATCTGACCTCATTCCAAAAACGAGGTCAGACTAAAAATTTTTTCTTGCTCTTAAATTTTTTTTTAAGTTCCAAAAATTATCTTACATTTTGAAGTTCACTCTTGTGAAATTTTTTCGAAGGATTTTTCTTTGCAATAGAGATACAAGTTTAGTGATACTTATTATGTAGAATTTAAACTTGAACCGCAGTTGATATACAATAATTTTAACTTTTTGCAAAAGTAAAAATTACTGTTTCACGAATAAAAATTACAAATGCTTGATAATTCTGAATTTATGATAATACTTTTTACTTATAGTATAGTAATTTTTACTTGTCATAATTGAAAATAATCGTATTTCAATAGCGGATTTAATTTACTTTTTACATAATAACTTTTTTTTCGTGTAAAATAAAATTATGTGGAGTAATTGAATTTAATAAGGAAGTAATGTTTTTTTTATTTATTAAAACTGTTGATAGAATCATTTGCGAATATTTTTAGAAAATGATGTACAGTAGTTAAAATTATATAGATGTCAAAATTTTTTAATCTGTATGAATATACAAAACAAACTGTCATTAAATGCATATGAATATAAAAAATAAGTGAATTGATTATTTTATCTGGCTTGTTATTGTATTGAGTGAAAACAATTTTTTTTTACTCAATAGACTTACTATAGCTTTTATGCTTGTTCATTGTTTAGACATCAAAGGATTATTAATTATTTATTTATAGTTAATTTTTACTTATCATTAATTTGTTAGTCATGACGTAATTACTCTAAAGAATTTAAATAATGATGTTGAAAATTAATTAACGTTCGGTAATTTATTTATTGCCGGTTAATTAATTTTTCAATTTAATTGTGAAATTTGATGATTATAATTTGAAAAATAGTGATTTATTGTTGAAAAGTATTGGAGTAAAAAATATTTGAGTTTTAGAAATAAAATTTGAGTTTAAAAAAATTTTGCTTGAGTTTTTTATCTTTAAAAATAAATCACCGGTCTTTTAAAAGCGATAATGGTTTTGAAAAAGCCACAACAAAGTAACTTGTCCGTCAGTATAATGAAATAATCATTAAAAATAAATTTAAGTATTTCTATAATTTTGTTTTATTTTGCGTTAAAAATAAATATTTAAACCAATGCAATTATGAGCTCTACAAATAGTTTTAAATAAATATAAAAATGCTGATTATTACTCAAAATAATTTAAAAATTCCTCATAAAAATAACAATTTTTTTGTCGGTTTTCCCGCGTTGCCGGTTATAAAAACATAATCTTATAAATAATGTAATTCTAAAATTTTCATAAAAGTTCCCGTGTAAAAAAAATTGTTGAAAAAAGGTTAAAAAAGTGTTGACTATTCTAAACTTCAAAACGTAACACAATGACGAACTTTTTTCAAACGATTTTCAAACTTCTGAAAATACACAGAAAAAACCGATTGACTTAATACTACAAATTAACATTTTTCAGAGCAAAATACGCTCAGAAAAAACTCATTTCGAACTATTTCTAAACGTGTTTCGTTTTAGCATATCTTAATAATATGAGGATACTTATTGATTTTTCTCTTGAAGTTTCAAAAGTTTAAAAAACGTTCAAAAAAAGTTCGTCGTTGTGCCACGTTTTGAAGTTTAGAATAGTCAACACTTTTTGAACAATTTTTTTTACACGGGTTCTTACTCCAAAAATTTTTCTAATTCCTTGTAAGTGTAATTTAAGTATACAAAAAAATTTACTGTTATAATAATCATTTAAAATAACTAAAAATATTCAAATATCTGAATAAATATTTTACACCAAATAATTAAAAAAATTACCCATAAATTCTTTTTCAAAATACTTTTAATAAATAATAAAATTAAAATACTGTAAAAAAGTTCTTACTCCAAAAAATTAAAAAAATTCCCTTTAAAATATTTTTAATAAAAAAGATTTTATTCAAGAGTTTTTTAAAATTCTTCATAATAATTATTATTCAAAAGTACTTTGAATTAATAAACAAATAAAATGACAAATTTTTTTTAAATTACTCATAACAAAGTATTACTTAAAAAAAAAATATTAAAAAATTTTTAAACTCTAAAACTCTTAATTGGTAAAAATAAAAAAATTGTAAATTTAAATTATAAAATAATAAACAATAATAACAACAAATAAAAATAAAAACGTACCGAATATCTAAGAGCATTTCCACTGTAACTAGTCGCTCTTTCAAGCGGTTGATGAGCTGACGGATGATTACCCATTTTAAAAATAATTTTCCTAGCTATTTAAATACAATAAAACTCACTCACTGCCCACTAATAATAACAACAACAACAACAATAACAATTATAATAACAACAATAACAATAAAAACGAGCGTCAGTATCACCAAAACCTGAACCCACACAACACATTCACCCTATGTTTTTCATCTCACGTTATGTTTTCACCTCGTTTAGTATCAGCATTCTTCAATCCACTTCCCATCTCAACATTTTTATGCTATCTCTCATACTAAATCCAAATTCAAATAAATTCACGATCTTTCATTTTGTCCTCAAGTTTTTATAAAAACTTTACAGCCTTAAAAGTTCACAATCACATTAACTATAATAATAATATAATTACTATTAATATTGTTATTATTTTACAAATTTTAAGTACAGTCATTCATTTATTAAGCTCTCTACCTGACCGACCGACGCCTCTTTGATTATTATTATTATTATTTCACTTATCAAATTAAATTATTTAAACAATCCGTTTTAAGTTTAAATTTAAATTCTGCTGTTTTCCCGCGTTTTGTAATAATTAATTATTTAACTCTATTGTAACGTAACCAATTGTTGTAATACACAATTATGCATTCACATAATTTATCTAGTAAATTATATCCATGTAAAAAAAAAAAAATTTATTAAACTGACGTCATAGTTCGCATATTACCGCGACTGAATATTCAGTCCACGGTCATTTAATATTAAAAAAAACTCAGGTTTAGTCAACCGTCATACAATCATGTCCACTACATATATCTTTATATTACACACACATATATTTATTACATACATATATGTAAAGTTGTATATACAAGTCCAGTCATCGTTAAGTTATACGGATAAAACTACCACTTTCTTTTTTAAAAACTTGCTTTTAAATTTTTTTATTTTTTGTCACTTAAAAATTTTTTTTAAATGTCATTTTTATCAAAAATTTATAAATTTGTGTTTTTAAATAAAATAATAAATTTTATTTTTGAATAAATTTTAACTAATTTATGAAAAAATAGTTAATTACGTTTTAGTTTTTTTTTAATAATTATTATTAAATAATTTAAATAAATAAGTCAATTGTATTCACTATTGTGTTAAAAAAAAATTCCCACGTTTTTTGTCCGTTGATATTTCTCATACCTTAACACATATATTAACACACCCTACATACACTAACACAATACAACCTTATATATATATATAGATATATACATATATATTACACCGCAGTCGTCACCGTTGCCGTTACACTCAACTACATCCTGTGACCTCACCGGAATTTAACGTACATTTATTAAAATATTAATAACAAATTAAAAAGAAAAAAACAATTATCACAATTTAATAATATTTGAATTTTAAAAAATAATTGGCGGTAAATTTAAAAAAAAAAAATTATGTTATTAAAAAAAATATTTATTGATCTAGGATATGGACGATAGTAAAAATGTCTATAAGTTCTTGTAAAATGTTAATAAAACTTAAAAGTTTACTCAAGCTGTTTCATCTGAACAGTAACGCAACTTAATTCAAACACTCCCGTTTATTTATATTTATTTAAATATAAATTATTGTAATTAAATAATTTAATCACTGATGTTTTATGCAACTAATTATTATTGTTTTTTAAAATAATTAATTGATTGTTAAGTTTTAATAAAATTATTAACGGGGGGTATAAAAGTTTGGAAGTAAGATGAGAGAGGAGACTTA